>NC_054493.1:7027905-7314025 GCF_017639515.1 Carcharodon carcharias | reverse complement strand
TGAAGCCGGAGTGAAGCCGGGAGTGAAGGCGGGAGTGAAGCCGGGAGTGAAGCCGGAGTGAAGCCGGAGTGAAGCCGGGAGTGAAGCCGGAGTGAAGCCGGGAGTGAAGCCGGAGGGAAGCTGAGTGAAGCCGGAAGTGAAGCCGGGAGTGAACAGGGAAAGTGAAGCCGGGGAATGAAGCCGGAGTGAAGCCGGAGTGAAGACGTGGGTGAAGACGGGAGTGAAGCCGGGAGTGAAGCCGGGAGTGCAAGCCGGAGTCAAGCCGGGAGTGAAGCCGAGTGAAGTGGGAGTGAAGCCGGGAGTGAAGCGGAGTGAAGCCGGGAGTGAAGCCAGGAGTGAAGCCGGGGAGTGAAGCCGGGAGTGAAGCCGGATGTGAAGCCGGATGTGAAGCGGGGTGAACGAAGAAGGAGGAAAGCCGGGAGTGAAGCTGGGAGTGAAGAGGGGAGTGAAGCCGGAGTGAAGCCGGGAAATGAAGCCGGAGTGAAGCAGGGAGTGAAGGCCGCGAGTGAAGCCGGAGTGAAACCAGAGTGAAGCAGGAGTGAAGCCAGGAGTGAAGCCGGGAGTGAAGCCGGGAGTGAAGCGGGAGTGAAGCCGGGAGTGAAGCTGGGAGTGAAGCCGGGAGTGAAGCCGGGGGTGAAGCCCGAGTGAAGCCGGGAGTGAAGCCGGAGTGAAGCGGGAGTGAAGCCGGGAGTGAAGCCGGTACGGTGGGAACGAAGAGGAGTGAAGCCGGGAGTGAAGCGGGAGTGAAGAGGGGAGTGAAGCCGGAGTGAAGCCGGAGTGAAGCCGGAGTGAAGCCGGGAGTGAAGGCGGGAGTGAAGACGGAGTGAAGCGGAGTGAAGCCGGGAGTGAAGCAGGAGTGAAGCCGGGAGTGAAGCCGGGAGTGAAGCCGGGAGTGAAGCCGGAGTGAAGCCGGGAGTGAAGCCGGGTGGAGTAAAGCCGGGGATGTGAAGCCGGGAGTGAAGCCGGGAGTGAAGCCGGGAGTGAAGCCGGGAGTGAAGCCGGGAGTGAAACCTGAGTGAAGCCGGAGTGAAGCCGGAGTGAAGCGGGAGTGAAGCCGGGAGTGAAGGATGGGAGTGAAGCCGGGAGTGAGTGAAGCCGGGAGTGAAGCCGGAGTGAAGCCGGAGTGTGAAGCCGGAGTGAAGAGGGAGTGAAGCCGGGAGTGAAGCCGGAGTGAAGCCGGGGAGTGAAGCCGGAGTGAAGCCTGAGTGAAGCCAGGAGTGAAGTCGGGAGTGAAGACGGAGTGAAGCCGGGAGTGAAGAGGGAGTGAAGCCGGGAGTGAAGCCGGAGTGAAGCCGGGAGTGAAGCCGGGAGTGAAGCGGGAGTGAAGCCGGGAGTGAAGCCGGAGTGAGCCGGAAGTGAAGCCGGAGTGAAGCCAGGAGTGAAGCCGGAAGAGAAAGCGGGAATGAAGCCGGGAGTGAAGCGGATGTGAAGCGGTAACGAAGAAGGAGGAAGCGGGAGTGAAGCTGGGAGTGAAAAGAGAGAGGGGAGTGAAGCCGGAGTGAAGCCGGGAGTGAAGCCGGAGTGAAGCAGGGAGTGAAAGCGGAGTGAAGCCGGAGTGAAGCCGGAGTGATGCAGGGAGTGAAGCAGAGTGAAGCCGGAGTGAAGCCGGGAGTGAAGCCGGGAGTGAAGCGGGAGTGAAGCGGGAGTGAAGCCGGGAGTGAAGCCGGAGTGAAGCCGGGAGTGAAGCCGGGAGTGAAGCCGGGGAGTGAAGGGACCGGGAGTGAAGCCGGAGTGAAGCCGGAGTGAAGCCGGAGTGAAGCCGGGAGTGAAGCGGGAGTGAAGCCGGGAGTGAAGCCGGGAGTGAAGCCGGGTGTGCCGGGTGAGAAGCCGGGAGTGAAGACGGGAGTGAAGCAGGAGTGAAGCGGGAGTGAAGCCGGGAGTGAAGCCGGGATGAAGTCGGGAGTGAAGCCAGAGTGAAGCCGGAGTGAAGCCGGAGTGAAGCCGGGAGTGAAGCCGGAGTGAAGCCAGGAGTGAAGCCGGAAGAGAAGCCGGGAATGAAGCCGGGAGTGAAGCCGGATGTGAAGCCGGTAACGAAGAAGGAGGAAAGCCGGGAGTGCAGCTGGGAGTGAAGAGGGGAGTGAAGCCGGAGTGAAGCCGGGAAGGAAGCCGGGAGTGAAGCCGGAGTGAAGCCAGGAGTGAAGCCGGAGTGAAGCGGAGTGAAGCCGGAGTGAAGCCGGGAGTGAAGCTGGAGTGAAGCGGGAGTGTGAAGCCGGGAGTGAAGCCGGAGTGAAGCCGGGAGTGTGTCCGGAAGTGAAGCCGGAGTGAAGCCGGGAGTGAAGACGGAAGTGAAGTCAGTAACGAAGAAGGAGGAAAGCCGGGAGTGAAGCTGGGAGTGAAGAGGGGAGTGAAGCCGGGAGTGAAGCCGGGAATGAAGTCGGATTGAAGCAGGGAGTGAAGGCGCGAGTGAAGACGGAGTGAAGACGTAGAAATGCAGGGAGTGAAGCCGGGAGTGAAGCCGGAGTGAAGCGGGAGTGAAGCCGGGAGTGAAGCTGGAGTGAAGCCGGGAGTGAAGCCGGGAGTGAAGCCGGGAGTGAAGCCGGGAGTGAAGACGGGAGTGAAGACGGGAGTGAAGCCGGGAGTGAAGCCGGGAGTGAAGCGGGAGTGAAGCCGGGAGTGAAGCCGGGAGTGAAGACAGGAGTGAAGCCGGAGTGAAGCCGGGAGTGAAGACGGGAGTGAAGACGGGAGTGAAGACGGGAGTGAAGCCGGAGTGAAGCCGGAGTGAAGACGGGAGTGAAGACGGGAGTGAAGACGGGAGTGAAGCCGGAGTGAAGACGGAGTGAAGACGGGAGTGAAGCCGGGAGTGAAGCCGGAGTGAAGCCGGAGTGAAGCGGGAGTGAAGCTGGGTGAAGCCGGAGTGAAGCCAGGAGTGAAGCCGGGAGTGAAGCCGGGAGTGAAGCCGGGAGTGAAGCCGGGAGTGAAGCCGGAAGTGAAGCCGGAGTGAAGCTGGGAGTGAAGCCGGGAGTGAAGCCGGGAGTGAAGCCGGGAGTGAAGCCGGGAGTGAAGCCGGGAGTGAAGCCGGGAGTGAAGACGGGAGTGAAGACGGGAGTGAAAGCGGGAAGAGTGAAGCCGGGAGTGAAGCCGGGAGTGAAGCGGGTGTGAAGCCGGGTGAAGCCGGGTGTGAAGCGGGAGAAGACGGGAGTGAAGACAGGAGTGAAGCCGGGAGTGACGTCGGGAGTGAAGACGGGTGTGAAGCCGGAGTGAAGCCGGAGTGACGTGGGAGTGAAGACGGAGTGAAGCGGGAAAGGAAGACGGGAGTGAAGCCAGGAGTGAAGCCGGAGTGAAGCCGGGAGTGAAGTCGGGAGTGAAGTCAGGAGTGAAGTCGGGAGTGAAGCCAGAGTGAAGCTGGGAGTGAAGCCGGAGTGAAGCCGGGAGTGAAGCCGGGAGTGAATGAAGCCGGAGTGAAGCCGGTAACGAAGAAGGAGGAAGCCGGGAGTGAAGCGGGAGTGAAGAGGGGAGTGAAGCCGGAGTGAAGCCGGGAGTGAAGTCGGAGTGAAGATGGGAGTGAAGATGGGAGTGAAGCCGGAGTGAAGCCGGGATTGAAGCCGGAGTGATGCCGGGAGTGAAGCAGGGATTGAAGTCGGGAGTGAAGCCGGGAGTGAAGCCGGGAGTGAAGCCGGAGTGAAGACGGGAGTGAAGCCAGGAGTGACGTCGGGAGTGAAGACGGTGTGAAGCCGGGAGAGAAGACGGGAGTGAAGCCGGAGTGAAGCCGGAGTGAAGCCGGAGTGAAGCCGGGAGTGAAGCAGGGAGTGAAGCCGGGAGTGAAGCCGGGAGTGAGTCCGGAAGTGAAGCCGGAGTGAAGCCAGGAGTGAAGCCGGAAGAGAAGCCGGGAATGAAGCCGGGAGTGAAGCCGGATTGAAGCCGGTAACGAAGAAGGAGGAAAGCCGGGAGTGCAGCTGGGAGTGAAGAGGGGAGTGAAGCCGGAGTGAAGCCGGGAATGAAGTCGGAGTGAAGCAGGGAGTGAAGGCGCGAGTGAAGATGGAGTGAAGCCGGAGAGATGCAGGGAGTGAAGCCAGGAGTGAAGCCGGGAGTGAAGCCGGGAGTGAAGCGGGAGTGAAGCCGGGAGTGAAGCCGGAGTGAAGCCGGAGTGAAGCCGGGAGTGAAGACGGGAGTGAAGACGGGAGTGAAGACGGGAGTGAAGCCGGGAGTGAAGCCGGGAGTGAAGCCGGAGTGAAGCCGGGAGTGATGCCGGGGTGAGAAGCCGGAGTGAAGCGGGAGTGAAGACAGGATAAGCCGGAGTGAAGCCGGGAGTGAAGCAGGGAGTGAAGTCGGGAGTGAAGCCAGATGAAGCGGGAGTGAAGCCGGAGTGAAGCCGGAGTGAAGCCGGGAGTGAAGCCGGGAGTGAAGTCGGGAGTGAAGCCGGAGTGAAGCGGGAGTGAAGCCGGAGTGAAGCGGGAGTGAAGCCGGAGTGAAGCCGGGAGTGAAGCCGGGAGTGAAGCCGGAGTGAAGCCGGGAGTGAAGCCGGAAGAGTGAAGCCGAGTGAAGCCCCGGAGTGAACGGAAGAGAAGCCGGGAATGAAGCCGGGAGTGAAGCCGGAGTGAAGCGGGTAACGAAGAAGGAGGAGGAAAGCCGGGAGTGAAGCTGGGAGTGAAGAGGGGAGTGAAGCCGGAGTGAAGCCGGGAGTGACGTCGGGAGTGAAGACGGAGTGAAGCGGGAGAGAAGGCGGGAGTGAAGCCGGAGTGAAGCCGGAGTGAAGCCGGAGTGAAGCCGGGGTGAAGCCGGGAGTGAAGCCGGGAGTGAAGCGGGAGTGAAGCCGGGAGTGAGTCGGAAGTGAAGCCGGAGTGAAGCCAGGAGTGAAGGAAGCCGGATGTGAAGCCGGTAACGAAGAAGGAGGAAAGCCGAGAGTGAAGCTGGGAGTGAAGAGGGGAGTGAAGCCGGAGTGAAGCCGGGATGAAGTCGGAGTGAAGCAGGGAGTGAAGGCGCGAGTGAAGACGGAGTGAAGAGGGAGTGAAGCCGGGAGTGAAGCCAGAGTGAAGCCGGGAGTGAAGCGGGAGTGAAGCGGGAGTGAAGCCGGGAGTGAAGCCGGGAGTGAAGCCGGGAGTGAAGCCGGGAGTGAAGCCGGGAGTGAGCCGGGGAGTGAAGCCGGGAGTGAAGCCGGGAGTGAAGCCGGGAGTGAAGACGGAGTGAAGACAGGAGTGAAGCCGGAGAGTGAAGCGGGAGTGAAGCAGGGATTGACGTGGGAGTGAAGCCAGATTGAAGCGGGAGTGAAGCCGGAGTGAAGCCGGAAGTGAAGCCAGGAATGAAACCGGGAATGAAGTCGGGAATGAAGCCGGAGTGAAGCCGGGAGAGAAGACGGGAGTGAAGCCGGAGTGAAGCCGGAGTGAATCCGGGAGTGAAGCTGGGGTGAAAGCCGGGAAGTGTGAAGCCGGAGTGAAGCCGGGAGTGAAGCCGGAAGTGAAGCCGGGAGTGAAGCGGGAGTGAAGCCGGAAGAGAAGCGGGAGTGAAGCCGGGAGTGAAGCGGGAGTGAAGCCGGGAGTGAAGCCGGTAGTGAAGCCGGGAGTGAAGCCGGAGTGAAGCCGGGTAACGAAGAGGAGGGAAAGCCGGAGTGAAGCGCTGGGAGTGAAGAGGGGAATGAAGCCGGAGTGAAGCCGGGAATGAAGTCGGAGTGAAGCCGGGAGTGAAGGCGCGAGTGAAGACGGAGTGAAGACGGGAGTGAAGCGGGAGTGAAGCCGGAGTGAAGCCGGGAGTGAAGCCGGGAGTGAAGCGGGAGTGAGCCGGAAGTGAAGCCGGAGTGAAGCCAGGAGTGAAGCCGGAGTGAAGCCGGTAACGAAGAAGAGGAAGCCGGGAGTGAAGCTGGGAGTGAAGAGGGGAGTGAAGCCGGAGTGAAGCCGGGAGTGAAGTCGGAGTGAAGGCGCGAGTGAAGACGGAGTGAAGACGGGAGTGAAGCCGGGAGTGAAGCCGGAGTGAAGCGGGAGTGAAGCCGGGAGTGAAGCCGGAGTGAAGCCGCGAGTGAAGCTGGAGTGAAGCCGGGAGTGAAGACGCGAGTGAAGCTGGGAGTGAAGACGTGAGTGAAGATGGATTGAAGCCGGGAGTGAAGCCGGGAGTGAAGCCGGGAGTGAAGACGGGAGTGAAGACGGGAGTGAAGCCGGAGTGAAGCCGGTAGTGAAGCAGGGAGTGAAGTCGGGAGTGAAGCCAGAGTGAAGCCGGAGTGAAGCCGGGAGTGAAGACGGGAGTGAAGCTGGGAGTGAAGACGTGAGTGAAGATGGAGTGAAGCCGGGAGTGAAGACGTGAGTGAAGACGGGAGTGAAGATGGGAGTGAAGCCGGAGTGAAGCCGGGAGTGAAGCCGGGAGTGAAGCCGGGGTGAAGCCGGGAGTGAAGCCGGAGTGAAGCCGGGAATGAAGCCGGGAATGAAGCCGGGAGTGAAGCCGGGAGTGAAGCCGGGAGTGAAGCCGGGAGTGAAGCCGGGAGTGAAGCCGGGAGTGAAGCCGGAGTGAAGCCGGAGTGAAGCCGGGAGTGAAGCCGGGAGTGAAGCCGGGAGTGAAGCCGGGAGTGAAGCCGGGAGTGAAGCCGGGAGTGAAGCCGGGAGTGAAGCCGGTGTGAAGCCGGGAGTGAAGCCGGGTGAGAAGCCGGGTGAGAAGCCGGAGTGAAGACGGGAGTGAAGACGGGATTGAAGCCGGGAGTGAAGCCGGAGTGAAGACGGCAGTGAAGACGGGAGTGAAGCCGGGAGTGACGTCGGGAGTGAAGACGGTGTGAAGCCGGGAGAGAAGACGGGAGTGAAGCCGGAGTGAAGCCGGAGTGAAGCCGGGAGTGAAGCCGGGAGTGAAGCCGGGAGTGAAGCCTGGAGTGAGTCCGGAAGTGAAGCCGGAGTGAAGCAGGAGTGAAGCCGGGAATGAAGCCGGGAATGAAGCCGGGAGTGAAGCCGGAAGTGAAGTCGGTAATGAAGAAGGAGGAAAGCCGGGAGTGAAGATGGGAGTGAAGCCGGAGTGAAGCCGGGAGTGAAGCCGCGAGTGAAGACGCGAGTGAAGACACGAGTGAAGACGGAGTGAAGCCGGGAGTGAAGCCGGGAGTGAAGCCGGATTGAAGCCGGGAGTGAAGCCGGAGTGAAGCCGGGAGTGAAGCCGGGGGTGAAGACGGGAGTGAAGCCGGAGTGAAGCCGGGAGTGAAGACGGTGTGAAGCCGGGAGTGAAGACGGGAGTGAAGCCGGAGTGAAGCCGGAGTGAAGCCGGGAGTGAAGCTGGGTGAAGCCGGGAGTGAAGCCGGGAGTGAAGCCGGGAGTGAGTCCGGGAGTGAAGCCGGGAGTGAAGCCGGGGGTGAAGCCGGAAGAGAAGCCGGGAATGAAGCCGGGAGTGAAGCTGGATATGAAGCCGGTAACGAAGAATGAGGAAAGCCGGGAGTGCAGCTGGGAGTGAAGAGGGGAGTGAAGCCGGAGTGAAGCCGGGAATGAATTTGGATTGAAGCAGGGAGTGAAGGCGCGAGTGAAGACGGAGTGAAGCCGGAGAGATGCAGGGAGTGAAACCGGGAATGAAGCCGGGAGTGAAGTCAGAGTGAAGCCGGGAGTGAAGCCGGGAGTGAAGCTGGGCGTGAAGCCGGGAGTGAAGCCGGGAGTGAAGCCGGGAGTGAATGAAGCCGGGTGTGAAGCCGGGTGTGAAGCCGGGTGTGAAGCCGGGAGTGAAGACGGGAGTGAAGCCAGGAGTGAAGCCGGAGTGAAGCCGGAGTGAAGCCGGGAGTTGAAGCCGGGATTGAAGCCGGAGTGAAGCCGGGAGTGAAGCCGGAGTGAAGCCGGGAGTGAAGACGGGAGTGAAGCCGGAGTGAAGCCGGGGTGAAGCCGGGGTGAAGCTGGGAGTGAAGACGGGAGTGAAGCCGGAGTGAAGCCGGAGTGAAGCCGTGAGTGAAGCCGGGGTAAAGCCGGGAGTGAGTCCGGAAGTGAAGCCAGAGTGAAGCCGGGAGTGAAGACGGAAGAGAAGCCGGGAATGAAGCCGGGAGTGAAGCCGGAAGTGAAGCCGGAAGTGAAGCCAGTAACGAAGAAGGAGGAAAGCCGGGAGTGAAGCTGGGAGTGAAGAGGGGAGTGAAGCCGGAGTGATGCCCGGTGTGAAGCCGGGAGTGAAGACAGAGTGAAGCCGGGACTGAAGCCGGGAGTGAAGCCGGAGTGAAGCCGGAGTGAAGCCGGGAGTGAAGCCGGGATTGAAGCCGGGAGTAAGCCGGACTGAAGCCGGGGTAAAGCCGGGAGTGAGACCGGAAGTGAAGCCGGAGTGAAGCCGGGAGTGAAGCCGGATGTGAAGCCGGTAACGAAGAAGGAGGAAGCCGAGAGTGAAGCTGGGAGTGAAGAGGGAGTGAAGCCGGAGTGAAGCCGGGAATGAAGTCGAAGTGAAGCAGGGAGTGAAGGCGCGAGTGAAGACGGAGTGAAGACGGGAGTGAAGCCGGGAGTGTGGGGAGTGAAGCCGGAGTGAAGCCGGGAGTGAAGCCGGGAGTGAAGCCGGGAGTGAAGCCGGGAGTGAAGCCGGGAGTGAAGCCGGGAGTGAAGCCGGGAGTGAAGCCGGGAGTGAAGCCGGGAGTGAAGCCGGAGTGAAGCCGGGTGTGAAGCCGGGTGTGAAGCCGGGAGTGAAGACGGGAGTGAAGACAGGAGTGAAGCCGGAGTGAAGCCGGGAGTGAAGCAGGAGTGACGTCGGGAGTGAAGCCAGATTGAAGCCGGGAGTGAAGCCGGAGTGAAGACGGGAGTGAAGACGGGAGTGAAGCCGGGAGTGAAGCCGGGAGTGAGTCGGGAGTGAAGACGGTGTGAAGCCGGGAGAGAAGACGGGAGTGAAGCCGGAGTGAAGCCGAGTGAAGCCGAGAGTGAAGCTGGGGTGAAGCCGGGAGTGAAGCCGGAGTGAAGCCGGGATTGAAACCGGAAGTGAAGCCGGGAGTGAAGCCGGGAGTGAAGCCGGGAGTGAAGCCGGGAGTGAAGCCGGGAGTGAAGCCGGGAGTGAAGCCGGGAGTGAAGCCGGAGTGAAGCCGGGAGTGAAGCCGGGAGTGAAGCCGGGAGTGAAGACGGGAGTGAAGACGGGAGTGAAGGCAGGATTGAAGCCGGAGTGATGCCGGGAGTGAAGCAGGAGTGAATGCCGGAGTGAAGCCAGGAGTGAAGCCGGAGTGAAGCCGGAGTGAAGCCGGAGTGAAGCCAGAGTGAAGCCTGGGTGAAGCCGGGAGTGAAGCCGGAGTGAAGACGGGAGTGAAGACGGGAGTGAAGCCGGGAGTGAAGCCGGGAGTGAAGACGGGTGTGAAGCCGGGAGAGAAGACGGGAGTGAAGCCGGAGTGAAGCCGGAGTGAAGCCGGGAGTGAAGCAGGGAGTGAAGCCAGGAGTGAGTCGGAAGTGAAGCCAGAGTGAAGCCAGGAGTGAAGCCGGAAGAGAAGCCGGAATGAAGCCGGGAGTGAAGCCGGATGTGAAGCCGGTAACGAAGAAGGAGGAAAGCCGGAGTGAAGCTGGGAGTGAAGAGGGAGTGAAGCCGGAGTGAAGCCGGAGTGAAGACGGTGTGAAGCCGGGAGAGAAGCCGGGAGTGAAGCCGGAGTGAAGCCGGAGTGAAGCCGGGAGTGAAGCCGGGAGTGAAGCCGGAAGTGAAGCCGGAGTGAAGCCGGAGTGAAGCCGGATGTGAAGCCGGTAACGAAGAAGGAGTGAAGCCGGAGTGAAGCTGGGAGTGAAGAGGGAGTGAAGCCGGAGTGAAGCCGGGAATGAAGTCGGAGTGAAGCAGGGAGTGAAGGCGCGAGTGAAGACGGAGTGAAGCCGGGAGTGAAGCCGGAGTGAAGCCAGAGTGAAGCCGGGAGTGAAGCCGGGAGTGAAGCCGGGAGTGAAGCCGGGAGTGAAGCCGGGAGTGAAGCCGGGAGTGAAGCCGGAGTGAAGCCGGGAGTGAAGCCGGGAGTGAAGCCGGGAGTGAAGACGGGAGCCGAGTGAAGGGAGTGAAGCCGGGAGTGAAGCCGGGTGTGAAGCCGGGAGTGAAGCTGGGAGTGAAGACGGGAGTGAAGACAGGAGTGAAGCCGGAGTGAAGACGGGAGTGAAGCCGGAGTGAAGCTGGAGTGAAGCCAGGATTGAAGCTGGGATTGAAGCCGGAGTCAAGACGGGAGTGAAGACAGGAGTGAAGCCGGGACTGACGTCGGAAGTGAAGACGGGTGTGAAGCCGGAGTGAAGACGGGCGTGAAGCCGGAGTGAAGCCGGCAGTGAAGCCGGGTGTGAAGCCGGGAGTGAAGCCGGGAGTGAAGCCGGAGTGAAGCCGGGAGTGAGCCGGAGTGAAGCCGGAGTGAAGCCGGGAGTGAAGCCGGAAGTGAAGCGGGAGTGAAGCCGGGAGTGAAGCCGGAGTGAAGCCGATACGAAGAAGGAGTGAAGCCGGAGTGAAGCTGGGAGTGAAGCGGGAGTGAAGCCGGAGTGAAGCCGGGAGTGAAGCCGGGAGTGAAGCCGGAGTGAAGCCGGGAGTGAAGCCGGGAGTGAAGCCGGGAGTGAGTGCGGAGTGAAGCCGGAGTGAAGCCAGGAGTGAAGCCGGAGTGAAGCCGGGAACGAAGAAGGAGGAAGCCGGAGTGCAGCTGGAGTGAAGAGGGGAGTGAAGCCGGAGTGAAGCCGGGAATGAAGTCGAAGTGAAGCCGGGAGTGAAGGCGCGAGTGAAGCCGGAGTGAAGCCAAGAGATGCAGTGAGTGAAGCCAGGAGTGAAGCCGGGAGTGAAGCCGGGAGTGAAGCCGGGAGTGAAGCCGGGAGTGAAGACGGGAGTGGAGACGGGAGTGAAGCCGGGAGTGAAGCCAGGAGTGAAGCCGGAGTGAAGCCGGGAGTGAAGCAGGGAGTGAAGTCGGGAGTGAAGCTGGAGTGAAGACGGGAGTGAAGCCGGAGTGAAGACGGGAGTGAAGCCGGAGTGACGCCGGGAGTGAAGACGGTGTGAAGCCGGGAGTGAAGCCGGAGTGAAGCCGGGAGTGAAGCCGGAGTGAAGCCGGGAGTGAAGCTGGGGTGAAGCCGGGAGACAAGCCGGGAGTGAAGCCGGGAGTGAAGCCGGGAGTGAGTCCGGAAGTGAAGCCGGAGTGAAGCCAGGAGTGAAGCCGGAAGAGAAGCCGGGAATGAAGCCGGGAGTGAAGCCGGATGTGAAGCCGGTAACGAAGAAGGAGGAAAGCCGGGAGTGCAGCTGGGAGTGAAGAGGGGAGTGAAGCCGGAGTGAAGCCGGGAATGAAGTCGGAGTGAAGCAGGGAGTGAAGGCGCGAGTGAAGACGGAGTGAAGACGTAGAAATGCAGGAGTGAAGCCAGGAGTGAAGCCGGGAGTGAAGCCGGGAGTGAGGCCAGAGTGAAGCCGGGAGTGAAGCCGGGAGTGAAGCCGGGAGTGAAGCCGGGAGTGAAGCCGGGAGTGAAGCCGGAGTGAAGCCGGGTGTGAAGCCGGGTGAAAGCCGGGTGAAGCCGGGAGTGAAGCCGGGAGTGAAGCCGGGGTGAAGCCTGAGTGAAGCGGGGAGTGAAGCCAGGAGTGAAGCCTGAGAGAAGCCAGAGTGAAGCCGGGAGTGAAGCTGGAGTGAAGCCGGGAGTGAAGACGCGAGTGAAGCCGGGAGTGAAGCTGGTAGTGAAGCCAGAGTGAAGCCAGAGTGAAGCGGAGTGAAGCCGGGAGTGTAGCCGGGTGTGAAGCCGGGAGTGAAGCCAGGAGTGAAGCCAGGAGTGAAACCGGGAGTGAATACGGGCGTGAAGCCGGGCGTGAAGCCGGGCGTGAAGCCGGGAGTGAAGCCGGGAGTGAAGCCGGAGTGAAGCCAGAGTGAAGCCGGAGTGAAACCAGAGTGAAGCAGGAGTGAAGCCAGGAGTGAAGCAGGGAGTGAAGCCGGGAGTGAAGCTGGAGTGAAGACGGGAGTGAAGCCGGAGTGAAGCCGGGAGTGAAGCCGGGAGTGAAGCCGGGAGTGAAGCCGGGGGTTAAGCCGGGAGTGAAGCCGGGAGTGAAGCCGGAGTGAAGCCAGGAGTGAAGCCGGAGTGAAGCCGGGAGTGAAGCCGGGAGTGAAGCCGGGAGTGAAGCCGGAGTGAAGCCGGGAGTGAAGCCGGGAGTGAAGCCGGGAGTGAAGACGGAGTGAAGCCGGGAGTGAAGCCGGGTGTGAAGCCGGGTGTGAAGCCGGGTGTGAAGCCGGAGTGAAGACGGAGTGAAGACAGGATTGAAGCCGGAGTGAAGCCGGGAGTGAAGCAGGGATTGACGCGGGAGTGAAGCCAGATTGAAGCCGGAGTGAAGCCGGAGTGAAGACGGGAGTGAAGACGGAGTGAAGACGGGAGTGAAGACGGGAGTGAAGACGGGAGTGAAGACGGGAGTGAAGACGGGAGTGAAGCCATAGTGAAGCGGGCAGTGAAGCCGAGAGTGAAGCTGGGGTGAAGCCGGAGTGAAGCCGGGAGTGAAGCCGGAAGAGAAGCCGGAAGTGAAGCCGGAGTGAAGCCGGGAGTGAAGACGGAAGAGAAGCCGGGAATGAAGCCGGGAGTGAAGCCGGATGTGAAGCCGATAACGAAGAAGGAGGAAAGCCGGGAGTGCAGCTGGGAGTGAAGAGGGGAGTGAAGCCGGAGTGAAGCCGGGAGTGAACGTCGGGAGTGAAGACGGTGTGAAGCCGGAGAGAAGGCGGGAGTGAAGCCGGAGTGAAGCCGGAGTGAAGCCGGGAGTGAAGCTGGGGTGAAGCCGGGAGTGAAGCCGGAGTGAAGCCGGAGTGAGTGCGGGAAGTGAAGCCGGAGTGAAGCCAGGAGTGAAGCCGGATGTGAAGCCGGTAACGAAGAAGGAGGAAAGCCGGGAGTGCAGCTGGGAGTGAAGAGGGGAGTGAAGCCGGAGTGAAGCCGGGAATGAAGTCGAAGTGAAGCAGGGAGTGAAGGCGCGAGTGAAGACGGAGTGAAGCCAGAGAGATGCAGTGAGTGAAGCCGGAGTGAAGCCGGAGTGAAGCCGGGAGTGAAGCCGGGAGTGAAGCCCGGAGTGAAGCCGGGAGTGAAGCCAGGAGTGAAGACGGGAGTGAAGACGGGAGGGAAGGCAGGATTGAAGCCGGAGTAATGCCGGGAGTGAAGCAGGGATTGACGTCGGGAGTGAAGCCGGAGTGAAGCTGGGAGTGAAGCAGGGATAGAAGCCGGGAGTGAAGCCGGAGTGAGTCGGGAGTGAAGACGGTGTGAAGCCGGGAGAGAAGACGGGAGTGAAGCCGGAGTGAAGCCGGAGTGAAGCCGGGAGTGAAGCTGGGGTGAAGCCGGGGTGAAGCCGGGAGTGAAGCCGGGAGTGAAGCCGGGAGTGAGTCGGGAAGTGAAGCCGGAGTTAAGCCAGAGTGAAGCCGGAAGAGAAGCCGGGAATGAAGCCGGGAGTGAAGCCGGATATGAAGCCGTAACGAAGAAATGAGGAAAGCCGGGAGTGAAGCCGGGAGTGAAGCCGGGAGTGAAGCCGGAGTGAAGCCGGGAATGAAGTCGGAGTGAAGCAGGGAGTGAAGGCGCGAGTGAAGACGGAGTGAAGCCGGAGAGATGCAGGGAGTGAAGCCAGGAGTGAAGCCGGGAGTGAAGCCGGGAGTGAAGCCGGGAGTGAAGCCAGAGTGAAGCCGGGAGTGAAGCCGAAGAAGCCGGGAGTGAAGCCGGGAGTGAAGCCGGGTGTGAAGCCGGGTGAAGCCGGGTGAGAAGCCGGAGTGAAGCCGGGAGTGAAGAGAGGAGTGAAGCCGGAGTGAAGCCGGGAGTGAAGCCGGGAGTGAAGCGGGAGTGAAGCCAGATTGAAGCCGGAGTGAAGCCGGAGTGAAGCCGGGAGTGAAGACGGGAGTGAAGCCGGGAGTGAAGCCGGGAGTGAAGCCAGAGTGAAGCCGAGTGAAGCGGAGCGTGAAGCCGGGAGTGAAGCCGGAGTGAAGCCGGGAGTGAAGCCGGGAGTGAAGCCGGGAGTGAAGACGGCAGTGAAGCCGGGTGTGAAGCCGGGAGTGAAGCCAGAGTGAAGCCGGGAGTGAAGCCAGAGTGAAGCCAGAGTGAAGCCGGAGTGAAGCCAGGAGTGAAGCCGGAGTGAAGCCGGGAGTGAAGCCGGGAGTGAAGCCGGGAGTGAAGCCGGGAGTGAAGCCGGGGGTTAAGCCGTAGTGAAGCCGGGATCGAAGCCGGAGTGAAGCCGGGAGTGAAGCCGGAGTGAAGCTGGGAGTGAAGCCGGGAGTGAAGCCGGAGTGAAGCCAGGAGTGAAGCCGGAGTGAAGCCGGGAGTGAAGCCGGGAGTGAAGCCGGGAGTGAAGCCGGAGTGAAGCCGGGAGTGAAGCCGGAGTGAAGCCTGAGAGAAGCCGGAGTGAAGCCGGGAGTGACGCCGGAAGTGAGGCCGGAGTGAAGCCGGAAGTGAAGCCGGAGTGAAGCCGGGAACGAAGCCTATGATAAGCCGCAGTGAAGCCGGGAGTGAAGCCGGGAGTGAAGCCGGGAGTGAAGCCGGGAGTGAAACCGGGAGTGAAGCCGGGAGTGAAGCCGGAGTGAAGCCAGGAGTGAAGTAGGGAGTGAAGCCGGGAGTGAAGCCGGAGTGAAGCTGGGAGTGAAGCCGGAGTGGAGCCTGAGTGAAGCCGGGAGTGAAGCCGGGAGTGAAACCGGAAGTGAAGCCGGAGTGAAGCCGGAAGTGAAGCCGGAAGTGAAGCCGGAAGTGAAGCCGGAGTGAAGCCGGGAGTGAAGCCGGAGTGAAGCCGGGAGTGAAGCCGGGAGTGAAGCCGGAGTGAAGCCGGGAGTGAAGCCGGGAGTGAAGCCGGGAGTGAAGCCGGGAGTGAAGCCGGGAGTGAAGCCGGGAGTGAAGCCGGGAGTGAAGCCGGGAGTGAAGCCGGGAGTGAAGCCGGGAGTGAAGCCGGGGTGAAGCCGGGAGTGAAGCCGGGAGTGAAGCCGGGAGTGAAGCCGGAGTGAAGCCTGAGAGAAGCCAGAGTGAAGCTGGGAGTGAAGCCAGAGTGAAGCCGCGAGTGAAGCTGGAGTGAAGCCGGGAGTGAAGACGCGAGTGAAGCCGGGAGTGAAGCCGGAGTGAAGCCGGGAGTGAAGCCGGGTGTGAAGCCGGGAGTGAAGCCGGGTGAGAAGCCGGGAGTGAAGACGGGAGTGAAGACAGGATTGAAGCCGGAGTGAAGCCGGGAGTGAAGCAGGGATTGAAGCCGGGAGTGAAGCCAGATTGAAGCCGGGAGTGAAGCCGGAGTGAAGACGGGAGTGAAGACGGAGTGAAGCCGGGAGTGACGTGGGAGTGAAGACGGAGTGAAGCCGGGAGTGAAGTCAGAGTGAAGTCGGAGTGAAGCCGGAGTGAAGCCGGGAGTGAAGCCGGGGTGAAGCCGGTTGTGAAGCCGGGAGTGAAGCCGGAGTGAGCGGGAGTGAGCCGGAAGTGAAGCCGGAGTGAAGCCAGGAGTGAAGCCGGAAGAGAAGCCGGGAATGAAGCCGGGAGTGAAGCCGGATGTGAAGCCGGTAACGAAGAAGGAGTGAAAGCCGGAGTGCAGCTGGGAGTGAAGAGGGGAGTGAAGCCGGAGTGAAGCCGGGAGTGAAGTCGGGAGTGAAGACGGTGTGAAGCCGGGAGTGAAGACGGGAGTGAAGCCGGAGTGAAGCCGGAGTGAAGCCGGAGTGAAGCCGGGAGTGAAGCCGGAGTGAAGCCGGAGTGAAGCCGGGAGTGAAGCCGGAGTGAAGCCGGAGTGAAGCCGGGAGTGAAGCCGGAGTGAAGCCGGGAGTGAAGCCGGGAGTGAAGCCAGAGTGAAGCCGGGAGTGAAGCCGGAGTGAAGCCGGAGTGAAGCCGGAAGTGAAGCCGGGAGTGAAGCCGGAGTGAAGCCGGGAGTGAAGCCAGAGTGAAGCCGGGAGTGAAGCCGGAGTGAAGCCGGGAGTGAAGCCGGAGTGAAGCCGGGAGTGAAGCCGGAGTGAAGCCGGAGTGAAGCCGGAGTGAAGCCGGAGTGAAGCCGGGAGTGAAGCCGGGAGTGAAGCCGGGAGTGAAGCCGGGAATGAAGCCGGAGTGAAGCCGGAGTGAAGCCGGGAGTGAAGCCGGAGTGAAGCCGGGAGTGAAGCCGGAGTGAAGCCGGGAGTGAAGACGGAAGAGAAGCCGGGAATGAAGCCGGGAGTGAAGCCGGAAGTGAAGTCGGTAACGAAGAAGGAGGAAAGCCGGGAGTGAAGCTGGGAGTGAAGAGGGGAGTGAAGCCGGAGTGAAGCCGGGAGTGAAGCCGGAGTGAAGCCGGGAGTGAAGCCGGAGTGAAGCCAGAGTGAAGCCAGAGTGAAGCCGGGAGTGAAGCCGGGAGTGAAGCCGGGAGTGAAGCCGGGAGTGAAGCCGGGAGTGAAGCCGGGAGTGAAGCGAGGAGTGAAGCCGGAGTGAAGCTGGAGTGAAGCCAGAGTGAAGCCAGAGTGAAGCCTGGGTGAAGCCGGGAGTGAAGCCGGGAGTGAAGCCGGGAGTGATGCCAGGGGGTGAAGCCGGGAGTGAAGCCGGGAGTGAAGCCGGGAATGAAGCCGGGAATGAAGCCGGGAATGAAGCCGGCGTGAAGCCGGGAGTGAAGCCGGGAGTGAAGCCGGGAGTGAAGCCGGGAGTGAAGACGGCAGTGAAGCCGGGTGTGAAGCCGTGAGTGAAGCCGGGAGTGAAGCCGGGAGTGAAGCCGGAGTGGAGCCGGAGTGCAAGCCGGAGTGAAGCCGGGGTGAAGCCGGGAGTGAAGCCGGAGTGAAGCCGGGAGTGAAGCCGGGAGTGAAGCCGGAGTGAAGCCGGGAGTGAAGCCGGAAGTGAAGCCGGGAGTGAAGCCGGGGTGAAGCCTGAGTGAAGCCGGGAGTGAAACCGGAAGTGAAGCCGGGAGTGAAGCCTGAGTGAAGCCGGAGTGAAGCCGGGAGTGAAGCCGGGAGTGAAGCCGGGAGTGAAGCCGGGAGTGAAGCCGGGAGTGAAGCCGGGAGTGAAGCCGGGAGTGAAGCCAGGAGTGAAGCCGGAGTGAAGCCGGGAGTGAAGCCGGAGTGAAGCCGGAGTGAAGAAGGGAGTGAAGCCGGGAGTGAAGCCGGGAGTGAAGCCGGGAGTGAAGCCGGGAGTGAAGCCGGGAGTGAAGCCGGGAGTGAAGCCGGGAGTGAAACCGGAAGTGAAGCCGGGAGTGAAGTCTGAGGGAAGCCAGGAGTGAAGTCGGGAGTGAAGCCGGGAGAGTGAAGCCGGAGTGAAGCCAGAGTGAAGCCGGAGTGAAGCCGGAGTGAAGCCGGAGTGAAGCCGGAGTGAAGCCGGAATGAAGCCGGGAGTGAAGCCGGGAGTGAAGCCGGGAGTGAAGCCGGAGTGAAGCCGGGAGTGAAGCCGGGAGTGAAGCCGGAGTGAAGCCGGAGTGAAGCCGGGAGTGAAGCCGGGAGTGAAGCCGGAGTGAAGCCGGGAGTGAAGCCGGGAGTGAAGCCGGGAGTGAAGCCGGAGTGAAGCGGGAGTGAAGCCGGGAGTGAAGCCGGAGTGAAGCCAGGAGTGAAGCCGGAGTGAAGCCGGGAGTGAAGCCGGGAGTGAAGCCGGGAGTGAAGCCGGGAGTGATGCCAGGGGGTGAAGCCCAAAATGAAGCCGGATTGAAGCCGGGAGTGAAGCCGGAGTGATGCTGGGAGTGAAGCCGGGGTTGAAGCCGGGGGTGAAGCCGGTGTGAAGCCGGGAGTGAAGCAGTGAGAGAAGCCGGGAGTGAAGTCTGAGGGAAGCCAGGAGTGAAGCCGGGAGTGAAGCCGGGAGTGAAGCCGGGAGTGAAGCCAGAGTGAAGCCGGGAGTGAAGCCGGAGTGAAGCCGGGAGTGAAGCCGGGAGTGAAGCCGGGAGTGAAGCCGGGAGTGAAGCCGGAGTGAAGCCGGACTGAAGCCAGAGTGAAGCCGGGAGTTAAGCCCGAGTGAAGCAGGGAGTGAAGCCGGGAGTGAAGCCGGAGTGAAGCCGGGAGTGAAGCCGGGAGTGAAGCCGGGAGGGAAGCCGGGAGTGAAGCCGGAGTGAAGCCGGAGTGAAACCAGAGTGAAGCAGGAGTGAAGCCAGGAGTGAAGCCAGGAGTGAAGCCGGAGTGAAGCCAGAGTGAAGCCGGAGTGAAGCCGGGAGTGAAGCCGGGAGTGAAGCCGGAGTGAAGCCGGAGTGAAGCCGGGAGTGAAGCCGGAGTGAAGCTGGGAGTGAAGCCGGGAGTGAAGCCGGAGTGAAGCCAGGAGTGAAGCCGGAGTGAAGCCGGGAGTGAAGCCGGAGTGAAGCCGGAGTGAAGCCGGGAGTGAAGCCGGAGTGAAGCCGGAGTGAAGCCGGAGTGAAGCCGGAGTGAAGCCGGAGTGAAGCCGGAGTGAAGCTGGGAGTGAAGCTGGGAGTGAAGCCGGAGTGAAGCCGGAAGTGAAGCCGGAAGTGAAGCCGGGAGTGAAGCCGGGTTGAAGCCTGAGTGAAGCCAGAGTGAAGCCGGGAGTGAAACCGGGAGTGAAGCCGGGAGTGAAGCCGGAGTGAAGCCGGGAGTGAAGCCGGAGTGAAGCCGGAGTGAAGTAGGAGTGAAGCCGGGAGTGAAGCCGGAGTGAAGCCGGGAGTGAAGCCGGAGTGAAGCCGGAGTGGAGCCTGAGTGAAGCCGGGAGTGAAGGGAGTGAAGCCGGAGTGAAGCCGGAGTGAAGCCGGAAGTGAAGCCGGAGTGAAGCCGGGAGTGAAGCCGAGTGAAGCCGGGAGTGAAGCCGGGAGTGAAGCCGAGTGAGAGGGAGTGAAGCCGGGAGTGAAGCCGGAGTGAAGCCGGAGTGAAGCCGGAGTGAAGCCGGGAGTGAAGCCGGGAGTGAAGCCGGAGTGAAGACGGGACTGAAGCCGGAGTGAAGCCGGAGTGAAGCCGGAGTGAAGCCGGGAGTGAAGCCGGGAGTGAAGCCGGGAGTGAAGCCGGGAGTGAAGCCGGGAGTGAAGCCAGAGTGAAGCCGGGAGTGAAGCCGGGAGTGAAGCCGGAAGTGAAGCCGGAAGTGAAGCCGGGAATGAAGCAGGATGAAAGCCGGGAGTGAAGCCTGAGTGAAGCCGGGAGTGAAGCCGGGAGTGAAGCCGGAGTGAAGCCGGGAGTGAAGCCGGAGTGAAGCCGGGAGTGAAGCTGGGAGTGAAGCCGGGAGTGAAGCCGGGAGTGAAGCCGGGAGTGAAGCCGGAGTGAAGCCGGGAGTGAAGCCGGGTATGAAACCTAAGTGAAGCCGGGAGTGAAGCCGGAGTGAAGCCGGAGTGAAGCCGGGAGTGAAGCCAGGAGTGAAGCCGGAGTGAAGCCGGAGTGAAGCCGGGAGTGAAGCCGGAGTGAAGCCGGGAGTGAAGCCGGAGTGAAGCCGGAGTGAAGCCGGGAGTGAAGCCGGGAGTGAAGCCGGGAGTGAAGCCGGGAGTGAAGCCGGGTGAGAAGCCGGGAGTGAAGCGGGAGTGAAGACAGGAGTGAAGCCGGAGTGAAGCCGGGAGTGAAGCCGGGAGTGAAGCCGGAAGAGAAGCCGGGAGTGAAGCCGGAGTGAAGCCGGGAGTGAAGCCGGGAGTGAAGCCGGGAGTGAAGCCGGGAGTGAAGCCGGAGTGAAGCCGGGGGTTAAGCCGGAGTGAAGCCGCGAGTGAAGCTGGAGTGAAGCCGGGAGTGAAGCCGGGAGTAAGCCGGAGTGAAGCCGGGAGTGAAGCCGGGAGTGAGACCGGAAGTGAAGCCGGAGTGAAGCCGGGAGTGAAGACGGAAGAGAAGCCGGGAATGAAGCCGGGAGTGAAGCCGGAAGTGAAGTCGGTAACGAAGAAGGAGGAAAGCCGGGAGTGAAGCTGGGAGTGAAGAGGGGAGTGAAGCCGGAGTGAAGCCGGGAGTGAAGCCGGAGTGAAGCCGGGAGTGAAGCCGGGAGTGAAGCCGGGAGTGAAGCCGGGAGTGAAACCTGAGTGAAGCCGGGGGTTAAGCCGGAGTGAAGCCGGGATCGAAGGCTGAGTGAAGCCGGGAGTGAAGCTGGGGTGAAGCCTGAGTGAAGCCGGGAGTGAAGCCGGAAGTGAAGCCGGGAGTGAAGCCTGAGTGAAGCCAGGAGTGAAGCCGGGAGTGAAGACGGGAGTGAAGACGGGAGTGAAGCGGGAGTGAAGCCGGGAGTGAATGGGAGTGAAGCCGGGTGTGAAGCCGGGAGTGAAGCCGGAGTGAAGCCGGGAGATAAGCCGGAGTGAAGCCGCGAGTGAAGCTGGAGTGAAGCCGGGAGTGAAGACGCGAGTGAAGCTGGGAGTGAAGACGTGAGTGAAGATGGAGTGAAGCCGGGAGTGAAGACATGAGTGAAGACGGGAGTGAAGATGGGAGTGAAGCCGGAGTGAAGCCGGGAGTGAAGCCGGGAGTGAAGCCGGGGTGAAGCCGGGGTGAAGCCGGGAGTGAAGCCGGAGTGAAGCCGGGAATGAAGACAGGAGTGAAGCCGGAGTGAAGCCGGAGTGAAGCAGGGATTGAAGCCGGGAGTGAAGCCAGAGTGAAGCCGGGAGTGAAGCCGGAGTGAAGACGGGAGTGAAGCCGGGAGTGAAGCCGGGAGTGAAGCGGGAGTGAAGACGGAGTGAAGCCGGAGAGAAGACGGGAGTGAAGCCGGAGTGAAGCCGGAGTGAAGCCGGGAGTGAAGCCGGGGTGAAGCCGGGAGTGAAGCCAGGGAGTGAAGCCGGAGTGAGTCCGGAAGTGAAGCCGGAGTGAAGCCAGGAGTGAAGCCGGAGAGAAGCCGGGAATGAAGCCGGGAGTGAAGCCGGATGTGAAGCCGGTAACGAAGAAGGAGAAAGCCGGGAGTGAAGCCGGAGTGAAGCCGGGAGTGAAGCTGGAGTGAAGCCGCGAGTGAAGCCGCGAGTGAAGACGCGGGTGAAGACACGACTGAAGACGGAGTGAAGCCGGAGTGAAGCCGAGAGTGAAGCCGGAGTGAAGCCGGAGTGAAGCCGGGAGTGAAGCCGGAGTGAAGCTGGGAGTGAAGCCGGATTGAAGCCGGAGTGAAGCCGGGAGTGAAGCCGGGAGTGAATCCGGGAGTGAAGCCGGGAGTGAAGCCGGAGTGAAGCCGGGAGTGAAGCCGGGAGTGAAGCCAGGAGTGAAGCGGAAGTGAAGCCGGGAGTGAAGCCAGGAGTGAAGCGGGGAGTGAAGCCAGAGTGAAGCCGGGAGTGAAGCCGGGAGTGAAGCCGGGAGTGAAGCCGGAGTGAAGCCGGGTGTGAAGCCAGAGTGAAGTAGGGAGTGAAGACTGAGTGAAGCCAGGAGTGAAGCCGGGAGTGAAGCCGGGAGTGAAGCCGGGAGTGAAGCCGGAGTGAAGCGGGCAGTGAAGCCGAGAGTGAAGCTGGGGTGAAGCCGGGAGTGAAGCCGGAGTGAAGCCGGGAGTGAAGCCGGAAGAGAAGCCGGGAATGAAGCCGGGAGTGAAGCCGGAAGTGAAGCCAGTAACGAAGAAGGAGGAAAGCCGGGAGTGAAGCTGGGAGTGAAGAGGGGAGTGAAGCCGGAGTGAAGCCGGGAAGGAAGCAGGGAGTGAAGCGCGAGTGAAGACGGAGTGAAGCCGGAGAGATGCAGGGAGTGAAGCCAGGAGTGAAGCCGGAGTGAAGCTGGGAGTGAAGCCGGAAGTGAAGCCGGGAATGAAGCCGGAGTGAAGTTGGGAGTGAAGCCAGGAATGAAGCCGGAGTGAAGCCGGGAGTGAAGCCGGGAGTGAAGACGGTGTGAAGCCGGGAGTGAAGCCGGGAGTGAAGCCGGAGTGAAGCCGGGAATGAAGCCGGGAGTGAGGACGGGAGTGAAGCCGGGAGTGAAGCCGGAGTGAAGCCAGGAGTGAAGCCGGGAGTGAAGCCGGAGTGAAGCCGGAGTGAAGCCAGAGTGAAGCCGGAGTGAAGCCGGAGTGAAGCCGGAGTGAAGCGAGAGTGAAGCGGGAGTGAAGCCGGAGTGAAGCCAGAGTGAAGCCGGAGTGAAACCAGGAGTGAAGCCGGGAGTGAAGCCCAGAGTGAAGCCGGAGTGAAGCCGGGAGTGAAGCCGGAGTGAAGCCGGGAGTGAAGCCGGAGTGAAGCCGGGAGTGAAGCCGGAATGAAGCCGGAGTGAAGCCGGGAGTGAAGCCGGAGTGAAGCCGGGAGTGAAGCCGGAGTGAAGCCGGAGTGAAGCCGGGAGTGAAGCCGGGAATGAAGCCGGAGTGAAGCCGGGAGTGAAGCCAGGAGTGAAGCCGGGAGTGAAGCTGGAGTGAAGCCAGGAGTGAAGCCGGAAGTGAAGCCGGGAATGAAGCCGGAGTGAAGCCGGTAACGAAGAAGGAGGAAAGCCGGGAGTGAAGCTGGAGTGAAGCCGGAGTGAGGCCGGAGTGAAGCCGGGAGTGAAGTCGGAGTGAAGCAGGGAGTGAAGGCGCGAGTGAAGACGGAGTGAAGCCGGAGTGAAGCAGGGAGTGAAGCCGGATTGAAGCCGGAGTGAAGCCGGGAGTGAAGCCGTGAGTGAATCCGGGAGTGAATCCGGGAGTGAAGCCGGGAGTGAAGCCGGAGTGAAGCCCGGAGTGAAGCCGGGAGTGAAGCCAGGAGTGAAGCCGGGAGTGAAGCCGGGTGAGAAGCCGGGAGTGAAGACGGGAGTGAAGACGGAGTGAAGCCGGAGTGAAGCCGGAGTGAAGCAGGAGTGACGTCGGGAGTGAAGCCTGAGAGAAGCCAGAGTGAAGCCGGGTGTGAAGCTGGAGTGAAGCCGGGAGTGAAGACGGGAGTGAAGCCGGGAGTGAAGCCGGGAGTGAAGCCGGAGTGAAGCCAGAGTGAAGCGAGAGTGAAGCCGGGAGTGAAGCCGGAGTGAAGCCGGGTGTGAAGCCGGGAGTGAAGCCAGGAGTGAAACCGGGAGTGAAGCCGGGCGTGAAGCCGGGCGTGAAGCCGGGAGTGAAGCCAGAGTGAAGCCGGGAGTGAAGCCAGAGTGAAGCCGAAGCGAAGCCGGGTGTGAAGCCGGGAGTGAAGTCAGAGTGAAGCCGGGAGTGAAGCCGGGAGTGAAGCCGGGAGTGAAGCCGGGAGTGAAGACGGGAGTGAAGCCGGGAGTGAAGCCGGGAGTGAAGCCGGAGTGAAGCCGGGAGTGAAGCCGGAGTGAAGTGGGAGTGAAGCCGGGAGTGAAGCCGGAGTGAAGCCAGGAGTGAAGCCGGTTTGAAGCCGGGAGTGAAGTAGGGAGTGAAGCCGGGAGTGAAGCCGGAGTGAAGCTGGGAGTGAAGCCGGAGTGAAGCCTGAGTGAAGCCGGAGTGAAGCCGGGAGTGAAGCCGGAAGTGAAGCCGGAAGTGAAGCCGGGAATGAAGCCGGAGTGAAGCCGGGAGTGAAGCCAGAAATGAAGCCTGAGTGAAGCCGGGAGTGAAGCCGGGAGTGAAACCGGAAGTGAAGCCGGGAGTGAAGCCTGAGTGAAGCCAGGAGTGAAGTCGGGAGTGAAGTGGGGAGTGATGCCGGAGTGAAGCCGGGAGTGAAGCCGGAGTGAAGCTGGGAGTGAAGCCGGAGAGAAGCCGGAGTGAAGCCGGAGTGAAGCCGGAGTGAAGCCGGAAGTGAGGCCCGGAGTGAAGCCGGAAGTGAAGCCGGAGTGAAGCCGGAGTGAAGCCTGAGATAAGCCGGAGTGAAGCCGGGAGTGAAGCCGGAGTGAAGCCGGGAGTGAAGCCGGGAGCGAAGCCAGAGTGAAGCTGGGAGTGAAGCCGGGAGTGAAACCGGGAGTGAAGACGGGCGTGAAGCCGGAGTGAAGCCAGAGTGAAGCCGGAGTGAAGCCGGGAGTGAAGCCGGGAGTGAAGCCGGGAGTGAAGCCGGGAGTGAAGCCGGGAGTGAAGCCGGGAGTGAAGCCGGGAGTGAAGCCAGAGTGAAGCCGGGAGTGAAGCCGGGAGTGAAGCCGGAGTGAAGCCGGGAGTGAAGCCGGGAGTGAAGCTGGAGTGAAGACGGGAGTGAAGCCGGAGTGAAGCCGGGAGTGAAGCCGGGAGTGAAGCCGGGAGTGAAGCCGGGAGTGAAGCCGGGAGTGAAGATGGGCGTGAAGCCGGAGTGAAGCCGGCAGTGAAGCCGGGTGTGAAGCCGTGAGTGAAGCCAGAGTGAAGCCGGGAGTGAAGCCGGGTGAGAAGCCGGGAGTGAAGCCGGGAGTGAAGAAGGAGTGAAGCCGGAGTGAAGCCGGGAGTGAAGCAGGGATGAAGTCGGGAGTGAAGGAGATGAAGCCGGGAGTGAAGCCGGAGTGAAGCCGGGAGTGAAGCCGGGAGTGAAGCCGGTAGTGAAGCCGGGAGTGAAGCCGGGAGTGAAGCCGGAGTGAAGCCCGGAGTGAAGCCCGGAGTGAAGCCGGGAATGAAGACGGGAGTGAAGACAGGAGTGAAGCCGGAGTGAAGCCGGGAGTGAAGCAGGGAGTGAAGCCGGGAGTGAAGCCAGAGTGAAGCCGGGAGTGAAGCCGGAGTGAAGACGGGAGTGAAGACGGGAGTGAAGCCGGGAGTGAAGTCGGGAGTGAAGACGGTGTGAAGCCGGGAGAGAAGACGGGAGTGAAGCCGGAGTGAAGCCGGAGTGAAGCCGGAGTGAAGCCGGGAGTGAAGCTGGGGTGAAGCCGGGAGTGAAGCAGGGAGTGAAGCCGGAGTGAGCCGGAAGTGAAGCCGGAGTGAAGCCGGGAGTGAAGCCGGAAGTGAAGCCGGAGTGAAGCCGGGAGTGAAGACGGAGGTGAAGACGGTAACGAAGAAGGAGGAAAGCCGGGAGTGAAGCTGGGAGTGAAGAGGGGAGTGAAGCCGGAGTGATGCCCGGTGTGAAGACGGGAGTGAAGACGGAGTGAAGCCGGGAGTGAAGCTGGAGTGAAGCCGGAGTGAAGCCGGAGTGAAGCCGGGGTGAAGCCGGGGTGAAGCTGGGAGTGAAGCCGAGTGAAGCCGGGAGTGAAGCCGGAGAGAAGCCGGGAATGAAGCCGGGAGTGAAGACGCGAGTGAAGACAGGAGTGAAGACAGGAGTGAAGACAGGAGTGAAGACGCGAGTGAAGACGGGAGTGAAGACGGGAGTGAAGACGGGAGTGAAGCCGGAGTGAAGCCGGGAGTGAAGCCGGGAGTGAAGCCGGGAGTGAAGCCGGGAGAGAAGCCGGGAGTGAAGCCGGGAGTGAAGCCGGGAGTGAAGCCAGGAGTGAAGCCGGAGTGAAGCCGGGAGTGAAGCCGGGAGTGAAGCCGGGAGTGAAGCCGGAGTGAAGCCGGGAGTGAAGCCGGAGTGAAGCCGGGAGTGAAGCCGGGAGTGAAACCTGAGTGAAGCCGGGGGTTAAGCCGGAGTGAAGCCGGGAGTGAAGCCGGGAGTGAAGCCTGAGAGAAGCCGGAGTGAAGCCGGGAGTGAAGACGGGAGTGAAGCCGGAGTGAAGCCGGGAGTGAAGCAGGGAGTGAAGCCGGGAGTGAAGCCGGAGTGAAGCCGGGAGTGAAGCCGGAGTGAAGCCGGGAGTGAAGCCGGGAGTGAAACCAGGAGTGAAGCCGGGAGTGAAGCCCAGAGTGAAGCCGGAGTGAAGCCGGGAGTGAAGCCGGATTGAAGCCGGAGTGAAGCCGGGAGTGAAGCCGGAGTGAAGCCGGGAGTGAAGCCGGGAGTGAAGCCGGGAGTGAAGCCGGGAGTGAAGCCGGTGTGAAGCCGGGAGAGAAGCCGGGAGTGAAGCCGGAGTGAAGCCGGGAGTGAAGCCGGGAGTGAAGCCGGGGTGAAGCCGGGAGTGAAGCCGGAGTGAAGCCGGGAGTGAAGCCGGAAGAGAAGCCGGGAGTGAAGCCGGAGTGAAGCCGGGAGTGAAGCCGGAGTGAAGCCGGAGTGAAGCCGGAGTGAAGCCGGGAGTGAAACCGGAAGTGAAGCCGGAGTGAAGCCGGAAGTGAAGCCGGAGTGAAGCCGGGAGTGAAGCCGGAGTGAAGCCAGAGTGAAGCCGGGAGTGAAGCCGGGAGTGAAGCCAGAGTGAAGCCGGAGTGAAGCTGGGAGTGAAGCCGGGAGTAAAGCCGGAGTGAAGCCGGAGTGAAGTAGGGAGTGAAGCTGGGAATGAAGCCGGAGTGATGCCGGGAGTGAAGCCGGAGTGAAGCCTGAGTGAAGCCGGAGTGAAGCCGGGAGTGAAGCCGGAAGTGAAGCCGGAGTGAAGCCGGGAATGAAGCCGGAGTGAAGCCGGAGTGAAGCCGGAGATGAAGCCAGAGTGAAGCCGGGAATGAAGCCTGAGTGAAGCCGGGAGTGAAGCCGGGAGTGAAGCCTGAGAGAAGCCGGAGTGAAGCCGGGAGTGAAGCCGGGAGTGAAGCCAGGAGTGAAGCCAGGAGTGAAGCCTGAGAGAAGCCGGAGTGAAGCCGGAGTGAAGCCGGAGTGAAGCCGGGAGTGAAGCCGGGAGTGAAGCCGGGAGTGAAGCCGGAGTGAAGCCAGGAGTGAAGCCGGAGTGAAGCCGGGAGTGAAGCCGGAGTGAAGCCGGGAGTGAAGCCGGGAGTGAAGCCGGAGTGAAGCCGGGAGTGAAGCCGGAGTGAAGCCGGGAGTGAAGCCGGGAGTGAAGCCAGAGTGAAGCCGGGAGTGAAGCCGGGAGTGAAGCCAGAGTGAAGCCGGGAGTGAAGACGGGAGTGAAGCCGGGAGTGAAGCCGGGAGTGAAGCGGGTGTGAAGCCGGAGTGAAGCCGGGTGAGAAGCCGGGTGTGAAGCCGGGAGTGATGAGCGGAGTGAAGACACGAGTGAAGACGGAGTGAAGCCGGGAGTGAAACCTGAGTGAAGCCGGGGGTTAAGCCGGAGTGAAGCCGGGAGCGAAGGCTGAGTGAAGCCGGGAGTGAAGCCGGGAGTGAAGCCTGAGTGAAGCCGGGAGTGAAGCCGGGAGTGAAGTCGAGAGTGAAGCCGGGAGTGAAGCCGGGGAGATGCAGGGAGTGAAGCCGGGAGTGAAGCCAGGAGTGAAGCCTGAGTGAAGCGGGGAGTGAAGCCGGGAGTGAAGCCTGAGAGAAGCCAGAGTGAAGCCGGGAGTGAAGCTGGAGTGAAGCCGGGAGTGAAGACGCGAGTGAAGACGCGAGTGAAGACGCGAGTGAAGATGGAGTGAAGACGCGAGTGAAGACGGGAGTGAAGCCGGAGTGAAGCCGGAGTGAAGCCGGGAGTGAAGCTGGGGTGAAGCCGGGAGTGAAGCAGGGAGTGAAGCCAGGAGTGAGTCCGGAAGTGAAGCCGGAGTGAAGCCAGGAGTGAAGCCGGAAGAGAAGCCGGGAATGAAGCCGGGAGTGAAGCCGGATGTGAAGCCGGTAACGAAGAAGGAGGAAAGCCGGGAGTGAAGCTGGGAGTGAAGAGGGGAGTGAAGCCGGAGTGATGCCCGGTGTGAAGCCGGGAGTGAAGACAGAGTGAAGCCGGGACTGAAGCCGGGAGTGAAGACGGACGTGAAGCCGGAGTGAAGCCAGAGTGAAGCCAGAGTGAAGCCGGGAGTGAAGCCGGAGTGAAGCCGGGAGTGAAGCCGGGAGTGAAGCCGGAGTGAAGCCGGGAGTGAAGCCTGAGTGAAGCCAGGAGTGAAGCCGGGAGTGAAGCCGGAGTGAAGCCGGGAGTGAAGCCGGAAGTGAAGCCGGGAGTGAAGCCGGGAGTGAAGCCGGGAGTGAAACCGGAAGTGAAGCCGGGAGTGAAGTCTGAGGGAAGCCAGGAGTGAAATCGGGAGTGAAGCCGGGAGTGAAGCCAGAGTGAAGCCGGGAGTGAAGCCGGAGTGAAGCCTGAGAGAAGCCGGAGTGAAGCCGGGAGTGAAGACGCGAGTGAAGCCGGGAGTGAAGACGTGAGTGAAGCCGGAGTGAAGCCAGAGTGAAGCCGGGAGTGAAGCCGGGAGTGAAGCCATGAGTGAAGACGGGTATGAAGCCAGAAGTGAAGCCGGAAGAGAAGCCGGGAATGAAGCCGGGAGTGAAGCCGGATGTGAAGCCAGTAACGAAGAAGGAGGAAAGCCGGGAGTGAAGCTGGGAGTGAAGAGGGGAGTGAAGCCGGAGTGAAGCCGGGAATGAAGTCGGAGTGAAGCAGGGAGTGAAGCCAGGAGTGAAGCCGGAGTGAAGCCGTAGAAATGCAGGGAGTGAAACCAGGAATGAAGCCGGGAGTGAAGCCGGGAGTGAAGCCGGGAGTGAAGCCGGGAGTGAAGCGCGAGTGAAGCTGGAGTGAAGCTGGGAATGAAGCCGCGAGTGAAGCCGGGAGTGAAGTCGGGAGTGAAGACGGAGTGAAGCCGGGAGTGAAGCCGGGAGTGAAGCCGGAATGAAGCCGGGAGTGAAACCGGGAGTGAAGCCGGAAGTGAAGCCGGGAATGAAGCCGGAGTGAAGCCGGAGTGAAGCCGGAGTGAAGCCGGAGTGAAGCCAGAGTGAAGCCGGAGTGAAGCCGGAGTGAAGCCGGAGTGAAGCGGGAGTGAAGCGAGAGTGAAGCCGGAGTGAAGCCGGAGTGAAGCCGGAGTGAAGCCGGGAGTGAAGCCGGGAGTGAAGCCGGAGTGAAGCCGGGAGTGAAGCCGGGAGTGAAGCCGGAGTGAAGCCGGGAGTGAAGCCGGGAGTGAAGCCGGGAGTGAAGCCGGGAGTGAAGCCGGAGTGAAGCTGGGGGTTAAGCCGGAGTGAAGCCGGGAGTGAAGCCGGAGTGAAGCCGGGAGTGAAGCCGGGGTGAAGCCGGAAGTGAAGCCAGGAGTGAAGCCGGGAGTGAAGCCGGAGTGAAGCCGGGAGTGAAGTCGGAGTGAAGCCAGGAGTGAAGCTGGAAGTGAAGCCGGGAGTGAAGCCGGAGTGAAGCCGGTAACGAAGAAGGAGGAAGCCGGGAGTGAAGCTGGGAGTGAAGAGGGGAGTGAAGCCGGGAGTGAAGCCGGGAGTGAAGCCGGGAGTGAAGCCGGGAGTGAAGCCGGAAGTGAAGCCGGTAACGAAGAAGGAGGAAAGCCGGGAGTGAAGCTGGGAGTGAAGCCGGAGTGAAGCCGGGAGTGAAGCCGGAATGAAGCTGGAGTGAAGCCGGAGTGAAGCCGGGAGTGAAGCCGGAAGTGAAGCCAGGAGTGAAGCCGGGAGTGAAGCCGGGAGTGAAGCCGGGAGTGAAGCCGGAGTGAAGCCCGGAGTGAAGCCGGGAGTGAAGACGGGAGTGAAGACGGGAGTGAAGCCGGGAGTGAAGACGGGAGTGAAGCCGGAGTGAAGACGGGAGTGAAGCCGGGAGTGAAGTCGGGAGTGAAGCCGGAGTGAAGCTGGGAGTGAAGCTGGGAGTGAAGCCGGAGTGAAGCCGGAGTGAAGCCGGGAGTGAAGCCGGGGGTGAGTCCGGAAGTGAAGCCGGAGTGAAGCCGGAGTGAAGCCGGAAGTGAAGCCGGAGTGAAGCCGGGAGTGAAGACGGAGGTGAAGTCAGTAACGAAGAAGGAGGAAAGCCGGGAGTGAAGCTGGGAGTGAAGAGGGGAGTGAAGCCGGAGTGAAGCCAGAAGTGAAGCCGGAGTGAAGCCGGGAGTGAAGACAGGATTGAAGCCGGGAGTGAAGCCGGGAGTGAAGCCGGGAGTGAAGCCGGGAGTGAAGCCGGAGTGAAGCCGGGAGTGAAGCCGGGAGTGAAGCCGGGAGTGAAGCCGGGAGTGAAGCCGGGAGTGAAGCCGGGAGTGAAGCCGGAGTGAAGCCGGAGTGAAGCCTGAATGATGCTGGGAGTGAAGCCGGGAGTGAAGCCGGGAGTGAAGCCAGGAGTGAAGCCGGGAGTGAAGCCGGGAGTGAAGCCGGGAGTGAAGCCGGAGTGAAGCCGGGAGTGAAGCCGGGAGTGAAGCCAGGAGTGAAGCCGGAGTGAAGCCGGAGTGAAGCCAGAGTGAAGCCGGAGTGAAGCCTGGGTGAAGCCGGGAGTGAAGCCGGGAGTGAAGCCGGGAGTGAAGCCGGGAGTGAAGCCGGGAGTGAAGCCGGGAGTGAAGCCGGGAGTGAAGCCGGAGTGAAGCCGGGAGTGAAGCCGGGAGTGAAGCCGGGAGTGAAGCCGGAGTGAAGCCGGGAGTGAAGCCGGAGTGAAGCCGGAGTGAAGCCGGGAGTGAAGCCGGGAGTGAAGCCGGGAGTGAAGACGGAGTGAAGCCGGGAGTGACGACGGGAGTGAAGCCGGAGTGAAGCCGGAGTGAAGCCGGGAGTGAAGCCGGGGTGAAGCCGGGAGTGAAGCCGGGAGTGAAGCCGGAGTGAAGCCGGAGTGAAGCCGGGAGTGTGTCCGGAAGTGAAGCCGGAGTGAAGCCAGGAGTGAAGCCGGAAGTGAAGCCGGGAATGAAGCCGGGAGTGAAGCCGGAAGTGAAGCCGGTAACGAAGAAGGAGGAAAGCCGGGAGTGAAGCTGGGAGTGAAGAGGGGAGTGAAGCCGGAGTGAAGCCGGGAGTGAAGTCGGAGTGAAGCAGGGAGTGAAGGCGCGAGTGAAGACGGGAGTGAAGCCGGGAGTGAAGCCGGGAGTGAAGCCGGGAGTGAAGCCGGGAGTGAAGCCGGAGTGAAGCCGGGAGTGAAGCCGGAGTGAAGCCGGAGTGAAGCCGGAGTGAAGCCGGGAGTGAAGCCGGGAGTGAAGCCGGGAGTGAAGCCGGGAGTGAAGCCGGGAGTGAAGCCGGGAGTGAAGCCGGAGTGAAGCCGGGAGTGAAGCCGGGAGTGAAGCCGGAGTGAAGCCGGAGTGAAGCCGGGAGTGAAGCCGGGATTGAAGCCGGAGTGAAGCCGGAGTGAAGCCGGAGTGAAGCCGGAGTGAAGCTGGGAGTGAAGCCGGAGTGAAGCCGGAGTGAAGCCGGGAGTGAAGCCGGAAGTGAAGCCGGAGTGAAGCCGGGAGTGAAGCCGGAGTGAAGCCGGGAGTGAAGCCGGAGTGAAGCCGGGAGTGAAGCCGGAAGTGAAGCCGGGAGTGAAGCCGGGAGTGAAGCCGGAGTGAAGCCGGAGAAGAAGGAGTGAAAGCCGGAGTGAAGCCGGAGTGAAGCCGGGAGTGAAGCCGGGAGTGAAGCCGGGAGTGAAGCGCGAGTGAAGCCGGAGTGAAGCCGGGGTGAAGCCGGAGTGAAGCCGGAGTGAAGACGGTGTGAAGCCGGGAGTGAAGCCGGGAGTGAAGCCGGAGTGAAGCCGGTAACGAAAGGAGGAAGCCGGGAGTGAAGCCGGAGTGAAGACGGGACTGAAGCCGGAGTGGAGCCTGAGTGAAGCCGGAGTGAAGCCGGGAGTGAAGCCGGGAGTGAAGCCTGAGACAAGCCGGAGTGAAGCCGGAGTGAAGCCGGAGTGAAGCCGGGAGTGAAGCCGGGAGTGAAGCCGGGAGTGAAGCCGGGAGTGAAGCCGGGAGTGAAGCCGGGAGTGAAGCCGGGAGTGAAGCCAGGAGTGAAGACGGTGTGAAGCCGGGAGTGAAGCCGGAAGTAAAGCCGGGAGTGAAGCCCGGAGTGAAGCCGGGAGTGAAGCCGGAGTGAAGCCGGGAGTGAAGCCGGGAGTGAAGCCGGGAGTGAAGCCGGGAGTGAAGATGGAGTGAAGCCGGGAGTGAAGCCGGAGTGAAGCCGGAGTGAAGCCGGAGTGAAGCCGGAGTGAAGCCGGGAGTGAAGCCGGGGTGAAGCCGGGAGTGAAGCCGGGAGTGAAGCCGGGGTGAAGCCGGGAGTGAAGCCGGAAGTGAAGCCGGAGTGAAGCCAGGAGTGAAGCCGGAAGTGAAGCCGGGAATGAAGCCGGGAGTGAAGCCGGATGTGAAGCCGGTAACGAAGAAGGAGGAAAGCCGGAAGTGAACTGGGAGTGAAGAGGGGAGTGAAGCCGGAGTGAAGCCGGGAGTGAAGCCGGAGTGAAGCCGGGAGTGAAGCCGCGAGTGAAGACGGAGTGAAGCCGGAGTGAAGCAGGGAGTGAAGCCAGGAGTGAAGCCGGGAGTGAAGCCGGGAGTGAAGCCGGGAGTGAAGCCGGAGTGAAGCCGGGAGTGAAGCCGGAGTGAAGCCGGGAGTGAAGCCGGAGTGAAGCCGGAGTGAAGCCGGGAGTGAAGCCGGGAGTGAAGCCGGGAGTGAAGCCGGGAGTGAAGCCAGAGTGAAGCCGGGAGTGAAGCCGGGAGTGAAGCTGGGCGTGAAGCCGGGAGTGAAGCTGGGAGTGAAGCCGGGAGTGAAGCCGGGAGTGAAGCCGGGAGTGAAGCCGGAGTGAAGCCGGAGTGAAGCCGGAGTGAAGCCGGGAGTGAAGCCGGAGTGAAGCCGGAGTGAAGCCGGGAGTGAAGCCGGGAGTGAAGCCGGAGTGAAGCCGGGAGTGAAGCCGGAGTGAAGCCGGAGTGAAGCCGGAGTGAAGCCGGAGTGAAGCCGGGAGTGAAGCTGGGAGTGAAGCCGGAGTGAAGCCTGAGTGAAGCCAAGTGTGAAGCCAGGAGTGAAGCCTGAGACAAGCCGGAGTGAAGCCGGGAGTGAAGCCGGAGTGAAGCCGGAGTGAAGCTGGGAGCGAAGCCGGTAGTGAAGCCGGGAGTGAAGCCGGGAGTGAAGCCGGGAGTGAAGCCGGGAGTGAAGCCGGGAGTGAAGCCGGGAGTGAAGCCGGGAGTGAAGCCGGGAGTGAAGCCGGGAGTGAAGCCGGAGTGAAGCCGGGAGTGAAGCCGGGAGTGAAGCCGGAGTGAAGCCGGGAGTGAAGCCGGGAGTGAAGCCGGAGTGAAGCCGGGAGTGAAGCCGGGAGTGAAGCCGGAGTGAAGCCGGAGTGAAGCCGGAGTGAAGCCGGGAGTGAAGCCGGGAGTGAAGCCGGGAGTGAAGCCGGGAGTGAAGCCGGGAGTGAAGCCGGAGTGAAGCCGGGAGTGAAGCCGGAGTGAAGCCGGGAGTGAAGCCGGAGTGAGCCGGAAGTGAAGCCGGAGTGAAGCCGGAGTGAAGCCGGAAGAGAAGCCGGAATGAAGCCGGGAGTGAAGCCGGAGTGAAGCCGGAACGAAGAAGGAGGAAGCCGGGAGTGAAGCTGGGAGTGAAGAGGGGGGTGAAGCCGGAGTGATGCCCGGTGTGAAGCCGGAGTGAAGCCGGGGTGAAGCCGGGAGTGAAGACGGGAGTGAAGCCGGACTGAAGCCGAAGTGAAGCCGGGAGTGATGCCGGGAATGAAGGCGAGAGTGAATCCGGGAGTGAAGTCGGAAGTGAAGCCGGAGTGAAGCCAGGAGTGAAGCCGGAAGAGAAGCCGGGAATGAAGCCGGGAGTGAAGCCGGATGTGAAGCCGGTAACGAAGAAGGAGGAAAGCCGGGAGTGCAGCTGGGAGTGAAGAGGGGAGTGAAGCCGGAGTGAAGCCGGGAATGAAGTCGGAGTGAAGCAGGGAGTGAAGCCAGGAGTGAAGCCGGGAGTGAAGCCGGGAGTGAAGCCAGGAGTGAAGCCGGGAGTGAAGCCGGGAGTGAAGCCGGAGTGAAGCCGGGAGTGAAGCAGGGAGTGAAGCCGGGAGTGAAGCCGGAGTGAAGCCGGAGTGAAGCCAGAGTGAAGCCGGAGTGAAACCAGAGTGAAACCAGAGTGAAGCCGGAGTGAAGCCGGGAGTGAAGCCGGGAGTGAAGCCGGGAGTGAAGCCGGGAGTGAAGCCGGAGTGAAGCCAGAGTGAAGCCGGGAGTGAAGCCAGGAGTGAAGCCGGAGTGAAGCCGGGAGTGAAGCCGGTTGTGAAGCCGGAGTGAAGCCGGGAGTGAAGCCGGAGTGAAGCCGGGAGTGAAGCCGGGAGTGAAGCCGGGAGTGAAGCCGGGTGTGAAGCCGGGAGTGAAGCCGGGAGTGAAGCCAGAGTGAAGCCGGGAGTGAAGCCGGGAGTGAAGCCGGGAGTGAAGCCGGAGTGAAGCCGGGAGTGAAGCCGGAGTGAAGCCGGGAGTGAAGCCGGAGTGAAGCCGGGAGTGAAGCCGGAGTGAAGCCGGGAGTGAAGCCGGGAGTGAAGCCGGAGTGAAGCCGGGAGTGAAGCCGGGAGTGAAGCCGGGAGTGAAGCCGGAGTGAAGCCGGGAGTGAAGCCGGGAGTGAAGCCGGGAGTGAAGCCGGAGTGAAGCCGGGAGTGAAGCCGGGAGTGAAGCCGGGAGTGAAGCCGGAGTGAAGCCGGGAGTGAAGCCGGGAGTGAAGCCGGAGTGAAGCAGGGAGTGAAGCCGGAGTGAAGCCGGGAGTGAAGCCGGGAGTGAAGCCGGGAGTGAAGCCGGAGTGAAGCCGGGAGTGAAGCCGGGAGTGAAGCCAGATTGAAGCCGGGAGTGAAGCCGGAGTGAAGCTGGGAGTGAAGCCGGAGTGAAGCCTGAGTGAAGCCGGAGTGAAGCTGGGAGTGAAGACGGAAGTGAAGCCGGAAGTGAAGCCGGGAGTGAAGCCGGGAGTGAAGCCGGAGTGAAGCCGGAGTGAAGCCGGGAGTGAAGCCGGAGTGAAGCCGGGAGTGAAGCCGGAGTGAAGCCGGGAGTGAAGCCGGAGTGAAGCCGGAGTGAAGCCGGGAGTGAAGCCGGGAGTGAAGCCGGGAGTGAAGCCGGAGTGAAGCCGGGAGTGAAGCCGGGGTGAAGCCGGGAGTGAAGCCGGAGTGAAGCCGGAGTGAAGCCGGGAGTGAAGCCGGGAGTGAAGCCGGGAGTGAAGCCGGGAGTGAAGCCGGGAGTGAAGACAGGATTGAAGCCGGGAGTGAAGCCGGGAGTGAAGCCGGAGTGAAGCCGGAGTGAAGCCGGGAGTGAAGCCGGGAGTGAAGCCGGGAGTGAAGCCGGGAGTGAAGCCGGAGTGAAGCCGGGAGTGAAGCCGGGAGTGAAGCCGGGGTGAATACTGAGTGAAGCCGGGAGTGAAGCCGGAGTGAAGCCGGGAGTGAAGCCGGGAGTGAAGCCGGAGTGAAGCCGGGAGTGAAGCCGGGAGTGAAGCCGAGAGTGAAGCCGGGAGTGAAGCCGGGAGTGAAGCCGGGAGTGAAGCCGGAGTGAAGCCGGGAGTGAAGCCGGAGTGAAGCCGGGAGTGAAGCCGGGAGTGAAGCCGGGAGTGAAGCCGGGAGTGAAGCCGGGAGTGAAGCCGGAGTGAAGCCGGGAGTGAAGCCGGGAGTGAAGCCGGGAGTGAAGCCGGGGGTGAAGCCGGAGTGAAGCAGGGAGAGAAGCCGGGAGTGAAGCCGGGAGTGAAGCCGGGATTGAAGCCGGGATTGAAGCCGGGAGTAAGCCGGACTGAAGCCGGAGTGAAGCCGGGAGTGATGCCGGGAGTTAATCCCGAGTGAAGCAGGGAGCGAAGCCAGGAATGAAGACGAGAGTGAATCCGGGAGTGAAGCCGGGAGTGAAGCCGGAGTGAAGCCGGAGTGAAGCCGGAGTGAAGCCGAGAGTGAAGCCGGAGTGAAGCGGGAGTGAAGCCGGAGTGAAGCCGGAGTGAAGCCGGAGTGAAGCCGGAGTGAAGCCGGAGTGAAGCCGGAGTGAAGCCGGGAGTGAAGCCGGGAGTGAAGCCGGAGTGAAGCCGGGAGTGAAGCCGGAGTGAAGCCGGGAGTGAAGCCGGAGTGAAGACGGGAGTGAAGCCGGGAGTGAAGCCGGGAGTGAAGCCGGAGTGAAGCCGGAGTGAAGCCGGGAGTGAAGCGGGAGTGAAGCCGGAGTGAAGCCGGGAGTGAAGCGGGAGTGAAGCCGGAGTGAAGCCGGAGTGAAGCCGGAGTGAAGCCGGAGTGAAGCCGGGAGTGAAGCCGGGAGTGAAGCCCGGAGTGAAGCCGGAAGTGAAGCCGGAGTGAAGCCGGGAGTGAAGCCGGAGTGAAGCCGGAGTGAAGCCGGGAGTGAAGCCGGAGTGAAGCCGGAGTGAAGCCAGGAGTGAAGCCGGGAGTGAAGCCGGGAGTGAAGCCGGAGTGAAGCCGGAGTGAAGCCGGTAACGAAGAAGGAGGAAGCCGGGAGTGAAGCCGGGAGTGAAGCCGGGAGTGAAGCCGGAGTGAAGCCGGGAGTGAAGCCGGAGTGAAGCCGGAGTGAAGCCGGGAGGAAGAAGGGAGTGAAGCCGGAGTGAAGCCGGAGTGAAGCCGGGAGTGAAGCTGAAGCCGGTGAAGCCGGGAGTGAAGCCGGGAGTGAGCCGGAGTGAAGCCGGAGTGAAGCCCGGAGTGAAGCCGGAGTGAAGCCGGGAGTGAAGCCGGGAGTGAAGCCGGATGTGAAGCCGGTAACGAAGAAGGAGGAAAGCCGGAGTGAAGCCGGAGTGAAGCCGGAGTGAAGCCGGGAGTGAAGCCAGACTGAAGCCGGAAGTGAAGCTTTGAGTGAAGCCGGATTCGAAGCCGGAGTGAAGCAGGGAGTGAAGCCGGAGTGATGCCGGGAGTGAAGCCGGAGTGAAGCCGGAGTGAAGCCGGGAGTGAAGCCGGAAGAGAAGCCGGGAGTGAAGCCGGGAGTGAAGCCGGAGTGAAGCCGGAGTGAAGCCGGAGTGAAGCCGGGAGTGAAGCCGGGAGTGAAGCCGGGAGTGACGTCGGGAGTGAAGCCGGAGTGAAGCCAGAGTGAAGCCGGAGTGAAACCAGAGTGAAGCAGGAGTGAAGCCAGGAGTGAAGCCGGGAGTGAAGCCGGAGTGAAGCCAGAGTGAAGCCGGGAGTGAAGCCAGAGTGAAGCCGGGAGTGAAGCCGGGAGTGAAGCCGGGAGTGAAGCCGGGAGTGAAGCCGGGAGTGAAGCCGGAGTGAAGCCGGAGTGAAACCTGAGTGAAGCCGGGTGTGAAGCCAGGAGTGAAGCCTGAGACAAGCCGGAGTGAAGCCGGGAGTGAAGCCGGGAGTGAAGCCGGAGTGAAGCCGGAGTGAAGCCGGGAGTGAAGCCGGGAGTGAAGCCGGGAGTGAAGCCGGGAGTGAAGCCGGAGTGAAGCCGGGAGTGAAGCCGGGAGTGAAGCCGGGAGTGATGCCGGGAGTGAAGCAGGGATTGAAGCCGGGAGTGAAGCCGGAGTGAAGCCGGAGTGAAGCAGGGAGTGAAGCCGGGAGTGAAGCCGGGAGTGAAGCCGGAGTGAAGCCGGGAGTGAAGCCGGGAGTGAAGCCGGAGTGAAGCCGGGAGTGAAGCCGGAGTGAAGCCGGGAGTGAAGCCGGGAGTGAAGCTGGATTGAAGCCGGGAGTGAAGCCGGGAGTGAAGCCGGTAGTGAAGCCGGGAGTGAAGCCGGGAGTGAAGCCGGGAGTGAAGCCGGGAGTGAAGCCTGAGTGAAGCCGGAGTGAAGCCGGAGTGAAGCCGGGAGTGAAGCCGGGAGTGAAGCCGGGAGTGAAGCCGGGAGTGAAACCGGGAGTGAAGCCGGGAGTGAAGCCGGGAGTGAAGCCGGGATTGAAGCCGGGATTGAAGCCTGAGTGAAGCCTGAGTGAAGCCGCGAGTGAAGCCAGGAATGAAGCCTGAGAGAAGCCGGAGTGAAGCCGGGAGTGAAGCCGGAGTGAAGCCGGGAGTGAAGCCGGAGTGAAGCCGGGAGTGAAGCCTGAGATAAGCCGGAGTGAAGGCAGGAGTGAAGCCGGAGTGAAGCCGGAGTGAAGCCGGAGTGAAGCCGGGAGTGAAGCCGGAGTGAAGCCGGAGTGGAGCCTGAGTGAAGCCGGGAGTGAAGCCGGGAGTGAAGCCGGAGTGAAGCCGGGAGTGAAGCCGGAGTGAAGCCGGAGTGAAGCCGGGAGTGAAGCCGGGAGTGAAGCCGGGAGTGAAGCCGGGAGTGAAGCCGGGAGTGAAGCCGGAGTGAAGCCGGGAGTGAAGCCGGGAGTGAAGCCGGGAGTGAAGCCGGGAGTGAAGCCGGGAGTGAAGCCGGAGTGAAGCCGGGAGTGAAGCCGGGAGTGAAGCCGGAGTGAAGCCGGAGTGAAGCCGGAGTGAAGCCGGAGTGAAGCCGGGAATGAAGCCGGAGTGAAGCCGGGAGTGAAGCCGGGAGTGAAGCCGGAGTGAAGCCGGAGTGAAGCCGGGAGTGAAGCCGGGAGTGAAGCCGGGAGTGAAGCCGGGAGTGAAGCCGGGAGTGAAGCCGGAGTGAAGCCGGAGTGAAGCCGGGAGTGAAGCCGGAGAGAAGCTGGGAGTGAAGCCGGAGGGAAGCCTGAGTGAAGCCGGGAGTGAAGCCGGGGTGAAGCCGGAGTGAAGCCGGAGTGAAGCCGGGAGTGAAGCCGGAGTGAAGCCGGGAGTGAAGCCGGAGTGAAGCCGGAGTGAAGCCGGGAGTGAAGCCGGAGTGAAGCCGGGAGTGAAGCCGGGAGTGAAGCCGGAGTGAAGCCGGAGTGAAGCCGGAGTGAAGCCGGGAGTGAAGCCGGAGTGAAGCCGGGAGTGAAGCCGGAGTGAAGCCGGGAGTGAAGCCGGGAGTGAAGCCGGAGTGAAGCCGGAGTGAAGCCGGGAGTGAAGCCGGAGTGAATCCGGGAGTGAAGCCGGAGTGAAGCCGGGAGTGAAGCCGGGAGTGAAGCCGGGAGTGAAGCCAGAGTGAAGCCGGGAGTGAAGCCGGGAGTGAAGCCGGGAGTGAAGCCAGAGTGAAGCCGGGAGTGAAGCCGGAGTGAAGCCGGGAGTGAAGCCGGAGTGAAGCCGGAGTGAAGCTGGGAGTGAAGTCAGAGTGAAGCCGGAGTGAAGCCGGGAGTGAAGCCGGGAGTGAAGCCGGAGTGAAGCCGGAGTGAAGCCGGAGTGAAGCCGGAGTGAAGCCGGAGTGAAGCCGGGAGTGAAGCCGGGAGTGAAGCCGGGAGTGAAGCCGGAGTGAAGCCGGGAGTGAAGCCGGAGTGAAGCCGGAGTGAAGCCGGAGTGAAGCCGGAGTGAAGCTGGGAGTGAAGCCGGAGTGAAGCCTGAGTGAAGCCGGGTATGAAGCCAGGAGTGAAGCCTGAGACAAGCCGGAGTGAAGCCGGAGTGAAGCCGGTGTGAAGCCGGAGTGAAGCTGGGAGCGAAGCCGGGAGTGAAGCCGGGAGTGAAGCCGGGAGTGAAGCCGGAGTGAAGCCGGGAGTGAAGCCGGGAGTGAAGCCGGGAGTGAAGCCGGGAGTGAAGACGGGAGTGAAGCCGGGAGTGAAGCCGGAGTGAAGCCGGGAGTGAAGCCGGAGTGAAGCCGGGAGTGAAGCCGGGAGTGAAGCCGGGAGTGAAGCCGGGAGTGAAGCCGGGAGTGAAACCTGAGTGAAGCCGGAGTGAAGCCGGAGTGAAGCCGGAGTGAAGCCGGGAGTGAAGCCGGGAGTGAAGCCGGGAGTGAAGCCGGGAGTGAAGCCGGAGTGAAGCCGGAGTGAAGCAGTGAGAGAAGCCGGGAGTGAAGCCGGGAGTGAGTCCGGAAGTGAAGCCGGAGTGAAGCCGGGAGTGAAGCCGGAAGAAAGCCGGGAATGAAGCCGGAGTGAAGCCGGATGAAGCCGGTAACGAAGAAGGAGGAATGCCGGGAGTGAAGCAGGGATTGACGTCGGGAGTGAAGCCGGAGTGAAGCTGGGAGTGAAGCAGGGATAGAAGCCGGGAGTGAAGCCGGAGTGAAGACGGGACTGAAGCCGGAGTGGAGCCTGAGTGAAGCTGGAGTGAAGCCGGGGGTTAAGCCGGGAGTGAAGCCGGGAGTGAAGCCGGGAGTGAAGCCGGGAGTGAAGCCAGAAGTGAAGACGGAAGAGAAGCCGGGAATGAAGCCGGGAGTGAAGCCGGGAGTGAAGCCGATAACGAAGAAGGAGGAAAGCCGGGAGTGAAGCTGGGAGTGAAGAGGGAGTGAAGCCGGAGTGAAGCCGGGAATGAAGTCGGAGTGAAGCAGGGAGTGAAGCCGCGAGTGAAGACGGAGTGAAGCCGGAGAGAAGCCGGGAGTGAAGCCGGAGTGAAGCCGGGAGTGAAGCCGGGAGTGAAGCCGGAGTGAAGCCGGAGTGAAGCCGGGAGTGAAGCCGGGAGTGAAGCCGGGAGTGAAGCCGGGAGTGAAGCCGGGAGTGAAGCCGGGAGTGAAGCCAGGAGTGAAGCCGGAGTGAAGCCGGGAGTGAAGCCGGTGTGAAGCCGGGAGTGAAGCCGGGAGTGAAGCCGGGAGTGAAGCCGGGAGTGAAGCCGGAGTGAAGCCGGGAGTGAAGCCGGAGTGAAGCCGGAGTGAAGCCGGGAGTGAAGCCGGAGTGAAGCCGGAGTGAAGCCGGAGTGAAGCCGGAGTGAAGCCGGGAGTGAAGCCGGGAGTGAAGCCGGGAGTGAAGCCGGGAGTGAAGCCGGGAGTGAAGCCGGGAGTGAAGCCGGAGTGAAGCCGGGAGTGAAGCCGGGAGTGAAGCCGGGAGTGAAGCCGGAGTGAAGCCTGAGAGAAGCCGGAGTGAAGCCGGGAGTGAAGCCGGAGTGAAGCTTCGTGTGAAGCTGGAGTGAAGCCGGGAGTGAAGACGCGAGTGAAGCCGGGAGTGAAGCCGGGAGTGAAGGGAGTGAAGCCGGGAGTGAAGCCGGGAGTGAAGCCGGGAGTGAAGCCGGAGTGAAGCCGGGAGTGAAGCCGGAGTGAAGCCGGGAGTGAAGCCGGGAGTGAAGCCGGAGTGAAGCCGGGAGTGAAGCCGGGAGTGAAGCCGGAGTGAAGCCGGGAGTGAAGCCGGGAGTGAAGCCGGGAGTGAAGCCGGAGTGAAGCCGGGGTGAAGCTGGGAGTGAAGCCGGGAGTGAAGCCGGAGTGAAGCCGGAGTGAAGCCGGGAGTGAAGCCGGGAGTGAAGCCGGAGTGAAGCCGGGAGTGAAGCCGGAGTGAAGCCGGGAATGAAGCCGGAGTGAAGCCGGGAGTGAAGCCGGAGTGAAGCCGGGAGTGAAGCCGGGAGTGAAGCCGGGAGTGAAGCCGGAGTGAAGCCGGGAGTGAAGCCGGGAGTGAAGCCGGGAGTGAAGCCGGAGTGAAGCCGGGAGTGAAGCCGGAGTGAAGCCGGGAGTGAAGCCGGGAGTGAAGCCGGAGTGAAGCCGGAGTGAAGCCGGGAGTGAAGCCGGGAGTGAAGCCGGAGTGAAGCCGGGAGTGAAGCCGGAGTGAAGCCGGGAGTGAAGCCGGAGTGAAGCCGGGAGTGAAGCCGGGAGTGAAGCCGGGAGTGAAGCCGGGAGTGAAGCCGGGAGTGAAGCCGGGAGTGAAGCCGGAGTGAAGCCGGAGTGAAGCCGGGGTGAAGCCGGGAGTGAAGCCGGAGTGAAGCCGGAGTGAAGCCGGGAGTGAAGGCCGAGTGAAGCCGGGAGTGAATCCGGGAATGAAGCAGGAGGAAAGCCGGGAGTGAAGCCGGGAGTGAAGCCGGGAGTAAGCCGGAGTGAAGCCGGACTGAAGCCGGAGTGAAGCCGGGAGTGAAGCCGGGAGTGAAGCCGGGAGTGAAGCCGTGAGTGAAGCCGGGAGTGAATCCGGGAGTGAAGCCTGAGTGAAGCCGGAGTGAAGCCGGAGTGAAGCCGGGAGTGAAGCCGGGAGTGAAGCCGGAATGAAGCCGGGAGTGAAGCCGGGAGTGAAGCCGGAGTGAAGCCGGAGTGAAGCCGGGAGTGAAGCCGGGAGTGAAGCCGGGAGTGAAGCCGGGAGTGAAGCCGGAGTGAAGCCGGGAGTGAAGCCGGAGTGAAGCCGGGAGTGAAGCCGGAGTGAAGCCGGGAGTGAAGCCGGGAGTGAAGCCGGGAGTGAAGCCGGGAGTGAAGCCGGAGTGAAGCCGGAGTGAAGCCGGGAGTGAAGCCGGAGTGAAGCCGGGAGTGAAGCCGGAGTGAAGCCGGAGTGAAGCCGGGAGTGAAGCCGGAGTGAAGCCGGGAGTGAAGCCGGGAGTGAAGCCGGAGTGAAGCCGGAGTGAAGCCGGAGTGAAGCCGGAGTGAAGCCGGGAGTGAAGCCGGAGTGAAGCCGGAGTGAAGCCGGGAAGAAGGAGTGAAGCCGGAGTGAAGCCGGGAGTGAAGCCGGGAGTGAAGCCGGAGTGAAGCCGGGAGTGAAGCCGGAGTGAAGCCGGAGTGAAGCCGGGAGTGAAGCCGGGAGTGAAGCCGGAGTGAAGCCGGAGTGAAGCCGGAGTGAAGCCGGAGTGAAGCCGGAGTGAAGCCGGAGTGAAGCCGGAGTGAAGCCGGGAGTGAAGCCGGAGTGAAGCCGGAGTGAAGCCGGAGTGAAGCCGGGAGTGAAGCCGGAGTGAAGCCGGAGTGAAGCCGGAGTGAAGCCGGAGTGAAGCCGGGAGTGAAGCCGGAGTGAAGCCGGAGTGAAGCCGGGAGTGAAGCCGGAGTGAAGCCGGAGTGAAGCCGGAGTGAAGCCGGAGTGAAGCCGGAGTGAAGCCGGAGTGAAGCCGGGAGTGAAGCCGGGAGTGAAGCCGGAGTGAAGCCGGAGTGAAGCCGGAGTGAAGCCGGAGTGAAGCCGGGAGTGAAGCCGGGAGTGAAGCCGGGAGTGAAGCCGGGAGTGAAACCGGAAGTGAAGCCGGAGTGAAGCCGGAAGTGAAGCCGGAGTGAAGCCGGGAGTGAAGCCGGAGTGAAGCCGGGAGTGAAGACGGAGTGAAGCCGGGAGTGAAGCCGGAGTGAAGCCGGAGTGAAGCCGGGAGTGAAGCCGGAGTGAGGCCGGAGTGAAGCCGGGAGTGAAGTCGGAGTGAAGCCGGAGTGAAGCCGGAGTGAAGCCGGAGTGAAGCCGGAGTGAAGCCGGAGTGAAGCCGGGAGTGAAGCCGGAGTGAAGCCGGAGTGAAGCCGGAGTGAAGCCGGAGTGAAGCCGGGAGTGAAGCCGGAGTGAAGCCGGGAGTGAAGCCGGAGTGAAGCCGGAGTGAAGCCGGAGTGAAGCCGGAGTGAAGCCGGAGTGAAGCCGGGAGTGAAGCCGGAGTGAAGCCGGAGTGAAGCCGGGAGTGAAGCCGGAGTGAAGCCGGGAGTGAAGCCGGAGTGAAGCCGGAGTGAAGCCGGAGTGAAGCCGGAGTGAAGCCGGAGTGAAGCCGGAGTGAAGCCGGAGTGAAGCCGGGAGTGAAGCCGGAGTGAAGCCGGAGTGAAGCCGGGAGTGAAGCCGGAGTGAAGCCGGAGTGAAGCCGGAGTGAAGCCGGAGTGAAGCCGGGAGTGAAGCCGGAGTGAAGCCGGAGTGAAGCCGGAGTGAAGCCGGGAGTGAAGCCGGAGTGAAGCCGGAGTGAAGCCGGAGTGAAGCCGGAGTGAAGCCGGAGTGAAGCCGGAGTGAAGCCGGAGTGAAGCCGGGAGTGAAGCCGGAGTGAAGCCGGGAGTGAAGCCGGAGTGAAGCCGGAGTGAAGCCGGGAGTGAAGCCGGAGTGAAGCCGGAGTGAAGCCGGAGTGAAGCCGGGAGTGAAGCCGGAGTGAAGCCGGAGTGAAGCCGGAGTGAAGCCGGAGTGAAGCCGGAGTGAAGCCGGAGTGAAGCCGGAGTGAAGCCGGGAGTGAAGCCGGAGTGAAGCCGGAGTGAAGCCGGAGTGAAGCCGGAGTGAAGCCGGAGTGAAGACGGAAGTGAAGCCGGAGTGAAGCCGGGAGTGAAGCCGGAGTGAAGCTGGGAGTGAAGCCGGAGTGAAGCCTGAGTGAAGCCTGAGTGAAGCTGGGAGTGAAGCCGGAAGTGAAGCCGGAAGTGAAGCCGGGAATGAAGCCGGAGTGAAGCCGGAGTGAAGCCGGGAATGAAGCCGGAGTGAAGCCGGAGTGAAGCCGGGAGTGAAGCCGGAGTGAAGCCGGAGTGAAGCCGGAGTGAAGCCAGGAGTGAAGCCGGAGTGAAGCCGGGAGTGAAGCCGGAGTGAAGCCGGAGTGAAGCCGGGAGTGAAGCCGGAGTGAAGCCGGAGTGAAGCCGGAGTGAAGCCGGGAGTGAAGACGGAGTGAAGCCGGGAGTGAAGTCGGAGTGAAGCCGGAAGAAGCCGGAGTGAAGCCGGAGTGAAGCCGGAGTGAAGCCGGAGTGAAGCCGGGAGTGAAGCCGGAGTGAAGCCGGGAGTGAAGCCGGGAGTGAAGCCGGAGTGAAGCCGGAGTGAAGCCGGAGTGAAGCCGGAGTGAAGCCGGGAGTGAAGCCGGGAGTGAAGCCGGAGTGAAGCCGGAGTGAAGCCGGAGTGAAGCCGGGAGTGAAGCCGGGAAGTGAAGCCGGAGTGAAGCCGGAGTGAAGCCGGAGTGAAGCCGGAGTGAAGCCGGGAGTGAAGCCGGGAGTGAAGCCGGAGTGAAGCCGGAGTGAAGCCGGAGTGAAGCCGGGAGTGAAGCCGGAGTGAAGCCGGAGTGAAGCCGGGAGTGAAGCCGGAGTGAAGCCGGGAGTGAAGCCGGAGTGAAGCCGGGAGTGAAGCCGGAGTGAAGCCGGAGTGAAGCCGGAGTGAAGCCGGGAGTGAAGCCGGAGTGAAGCCGGAGTGAAGCCGGGAGTGAAGCCGGAGTGAAGCCGGAGTGAAGCCGGAGTGAAGCCGGAGTGAAGCCGGAGTGAAGCCGGAGTGAAGCCGGAGTGAAGCCGGGAGTGAAGCCGGAGTGAAGCCGGGAGTGAAGCCGGGAGTGAAGCCGGAGTGAAGCCGGAGTGAAGCCGGGAGTGAAGCCGGGAGTGAAGCCGGGAGTGAAGCCGGAGTGAAGCCGGAGTGAAGCCGGAGTGAAGCCGGGAGTGAAGCCGGGAGTGAAGCCGGAGTGAAGCCGGAGTGAAGCCGGAGTGAAGCCGGGAGTGAAGCCGGAGTGAAGCCGGAGTGAAGCCGGAGTGAAGCCGGAGTGAAGCCGGAGTGAAGCCGGAGTGAAGCCGGGAGTGAAGCCGGAGTGAAGCCGGGAGTGAAGCCGGGAGTGAAGCCGGGAGTGAAGCCGGGAGTGAAGACGGAGTGAAGCCGGGAGTGAAGCCGGAGTGAAGCCGGAGTGAAGCCGGGAGTGAAGCCGGAGTGAAGCCGGAGTGAAGCCGGAGTGAAGCCGGGAGTGAAGACGGAGTGAAGCCGGGAGTGAAGTCGGAGTGAAGCCGGAGTCAAGCCGGGAGTGAAGCCGGGGTGAAGCCGGTTGTGAAGCCGGGAGTGAAGCTGGTGTGAAGCCGGGAGTGAAGACGGAAGAGAAGCCGGGAATGAAGCCGGAGTGAAGCCGGAGTGAAGCCGGAGTGAAGCCGGGAGTGAAGCCGGGAGTGAAGCCGGAGTGAAGCCGGAGTGAAGCCGGGAGTGAAGCCGGAGTGAAGCCGGGAGTGAAGCCGGGAGTGAAGCCGGAGTGAAGCCGGAGTGAAGCGGGAGTGAAGCCGGAGTGAAGCCGGGAGTGAAGCCGGAGTGAAGCCGGAGTGAAGCCGGGAGTGAAGCCGGAGTGAAGCCGGAGTGAAGCCGGGAGTGAAGCCGGAGTGAAGCCGGAGTGAAGCCGGGAGTGAAGCCGGAGTGAAGCCGGGAGTGAAGCCGGAGTGAAGCCGGGAGTGAAGCCGGGAGTGAAGCCGGGAGTGAAGCCGGAGTGAAGCCTGAGTGAAGCCGGGAGTGAAGCCGGGAGTGAAGCCGGGAGTGAAGCCGGAGTGAAACCTGAGTGAAGCCGGGTGTGAAGCCAGGAGTGAAGCCTGAGACAAGCCGGAGTGAAGCCGGGAGTGAAGCCGGAGTGAAGCCGGAGTGAAGCCGGAGTGAAGCCGGAGTGAAGCCGGGAGTGAAGCCGGAGTGAAGCCGGAGTGAAGCCGGAGTGAAGCCGGAGTGAAGCCGGGAGTGAAGCCGGGAGTGAAGCCGGAGTGAAGCCGGGAGTGAAGCCGGAGTGAAGCCGGGAGTGAAGCCGGAGTGAAGCCGGAGTGAAGCCGGGAGTGAAGCCGGAGTGAAGCCGGAGTGAAGCCGGAGTGAAGCCGGGAGTGAAGCCGGAGTGAAGACGGGACTGAAGCCGGAGTGGAGCCGGAGTGAAGCTGGAGTGAAGCCGGGAGTGAAGCCGGGAGTGAAGCCGGAGTGAAGCCGGAGTGAAGCCGGGAGTGAAGCCGGGAGTGAAGCCGGAGTGAAGCCGGAGTGAAGCCGGGAGTGAAGCCGGGAGTGAAGCCGGGAGTGAAGCCGGAGTGAAGCCGGAGTGAAGCAGGGAGTGAAGCCGGATTGAAGCCGGAATGAAGTCAGAAGTGAAGCCGGGAGTGAAGCCGTGAGTGAATCCGGGAGTGAATCCGGGAGTGAAGCCTGAGTGAAGCCGGAGTGAAGCCGGAGTGAAGCCGGGAGTGAAGCCGGGAGTGAAGCCGGAATGAAGCCGGGAGTGAAACCGGGAGTGAAGCCGGAAGTGAAGCCGGGAATGAAGCCGGAGTGAAGCCGGAGTGAAGCCGGGAGTGAAGCCGGAGTGAAGCCGGGAGTGAAGCCGGGAGTGAAGCCGGAGTGAAGCCGGGAGTGAAGCCGGAGTGAAGCCGGGAGTGAAGCCAGAGTGAAGCCGGGAGTGAAGCCGGAGTGAAGCCGGGAGTGAAGCCGGAGTGAAGCCGGAGTGAAGCCGGAGTGAAGCCGGAGTGAAGCCGGAGTGAAGCCGGAGTGAAGCCGGAGTGAAGCCGGGAGTGAAGCCGGAGTGAAGCCGGAGTGAAGCCGGAGTGAAGCCGGAGTGAAGCCGGGAGTGAAGCCGGAGTGAAGCCGGGAGTGAAGCCGGAGTGAAGCCGGAGTGAAGCCGGAGTGAAGCCGGGAGTGAAGCCGGAGTGAAGCCGGGAGTGAAGCCGGAGTGAAGCCGGAGTGAAGCCGGGAGTGAAGCTGGGGTGAAGCCGGGAGTGAAGCAGGGAGTGAAGCCGGGACTGAAGCCGGAGTGAAGCCGGAGTGAAGCCGGGAGTGAAGCCGGGAGTGAAGCCGGAGAGAAGCCGGAGTGAAGCCGGAGTGAAGCCGGAGTGAAGCCGGGAGTGAAGCCGGAGTGAAGCCGGAGTGAAGCCGGGTGAAGCCGGAGTGAAGCCGGGAGTGAAGCCGGAGTGAAGCCGGAGTGAAGCCGGGAGTGAAGCCGGAGTGAAGCCGGAGTGAAGCCGGGAGTGAAGCCGGAGTGAAGCCGGAGTGAAGCCGGAGTGAAGCCGGAGTGAAGCCGGGAGTGAAGCCGGGAGTGAAGCCGGAGTGAAGCCGGAGTGAAGCCGGGAGTGAAGCCGGAGTGAAGCCGGAGTGAAGCCGGAGTGAAGCCGGGAGTGAAGCCGGAGTGAAGCCGGAGTGAAGCCGGAGTGAAGCCGGAGTGAAGCCGGGAGTGAAGCCGGGAGTGAAGCCGGAGTGAAGCCGGGAGTGAAGCCGGAGTGAAGCCGGAGTGAAGCCGGAGTGAAGCCGGAGTGAAGCCGGAGTGAAGCCGGAGTGAAGCCGGAGTGAAGCCGGAGTGAAGCCGGAGTGAAGCCGGGAGTGAAGCCGGAGTGAAGCCGGGAGTGAAGCCGGAGTGAAGCCGGGAGTGAAGCCGGGTGAAAGCCGGGAGTGAAGCCGGGAGTGAAGCCGGGAGTGAAGCCGGACTGAAGCCGGGAGTGAAGCTGGAGTGAAGGCGGGAGTGAAGCCGGGAGTGAAGCCGGAGTGAAGCCGGGAGTGAAGCCGGAGTGAAGCTGGGAGTGAAGCCGGGAGTGAAGCCGGAGTGAAGCCGGAGTGAAGCCGGAGTGAAGCCGGGAGTGAAGCCGGAGTGAAGCCGGAGTGGAGCCGGAGTGAAGCCGGGAGTGAAGCCGGGAGTGAAACCGGAAGTGAAGCCGGAGTGAAGCCGGAAGTGAAGCCGGAAGTGAAGCCGGGAGTGAAGCCGGAGTGAAGCCGGAGTGAAGCCGGGAGTGAAGCCGGAGTGAAGCCGGAGTGAAGCCGGAGTGAAGCCGGGAGTGAAGCCGGAGTGAAGCCGGGAGTGAAGCCGGAGTGAAGCCGGGAGTGAAGCCGGAGTGAAGCCGGAGTGAAGCCGGAGTGAAGCCGGGAGTGAAGCCGGGAGTGAAGCCGGAGTGAAGCCGGAGTGAAGCCGGGAGTGAAGCCGGAGTGAAGCCGGAGTGAAGCCGGAGTGAAGCCGGAGTGAAGCCGGAGTGAAGCCGGGAGTGAAGCCGGAGTGAAGCCGGGAGTGAAGCCGGAGTGAAGCCGGAGTGAAGCCGGGAGTGAAGCCGGGAGTGAAGCCGGAGTGAAGCCGGGAGTGAAGCCGGAGTGAAGCCGGAGTGAAGCCGGAGTGAAGCCGGAGTGAAGCCGGGAGTGAAGCCGGAGTGAAGCCGGAGTGAAGCCGGAGTGAAGCCGGAGTGAAGCCGGAGTGAAGCCGGAGTGAAGCCGGGAGTGAAGCCGGAGTGAAGCCGGAGTGAAGCCGGGAGTGAAGCCGGGAGTGAAGCCGGAGTGAAGCCGGAGTGAAGCCGGAGTGAAGCCGGGAGTGAAGCCGGAGTGAAGCCGGAGTGAAGCCGGAGTGAAGCCGGAGTGAAGCCGGGAGTGAAGCCGGAGTGAAGCCGGAGTGAAGCCGGAGTGAAGCCGGAGTGAAGCCGGGAGTGAAGCCGGGAGTGAAGCCGGAGTGAAGCCGGAGTGAAGCCGGAGTGAAGCCGGAGTGAAGCCGGGAGTGAAGCCGGAGTGAAGCCGGGAGTGAAGCCGGAGTGAAGCCGGGAGTGAAGCCGGAGTGAAGCCGGAGTGAAGCCGGAGTGAAGCCGGAGTGAAGCCGGAGTGAAGCCGGGAGTGAAGCCGGAAGAGAAGCCGGGAGTGAAGCCGGGAGTGAAGCCGGAGTGAAGCCGGAGTGAAGCCGGGAGTGAAGCCGGGCATGAAGCCGGGAGTGAAGCCGGGAGTGAAGCCGGAGTGAAGCCGGAGTGAAGCTGGGAGTGAAGCCGGAGTGAAGCCAGAGTGAAGCCGGAGTGAAGCCGGGAGTGAAGCAGGAAGTCAAACCGGAAGTGAAGCCGGGATTGAAGCCGGAGTGAAGACGGGAGTGAAGACGGGAGTGAAGCCGGAGTGAAGCCGGGAGTGAAGCCGGGAGTGAAGCCGGAGTGAAGCCGGGAGTGAAGCCGGAGTGAAGCCGGAGTGAAGCCGGAGTGAAGCCGGGAGTGAAGCCGGGAGTGAAGCCGGGAGTGAAGCCGGGAGTGAAGCCGGAGTGAAGCCGGGAGTGAAGCCGGAGTGAAGCCGGAGTGAAGCCGGAGTGAAGCCGGAGTGAAGCCGGGAGTGAAGCCGGGAGTGAAGCCGGAGTGAAGCCGGGAGTGAAGCCGGAGTGAAGCCGGAGTGAAGCCGGAGTGAAGCCGGGGTGAAGCCGGAGTGAAGCCGGGAGTGAAGCCGGGAGTGAAGCCGGAGTGAAGCCGGGAGTGAAGCCGGGAGTGAAGCCGGAGTGAAGCCGGGAGTGAAGCCGGAGTGAAGCCGGGAGTGAAGCCGGGAGTGAAGCCGGAGTGAAGCCGGGAGTGAAGCCGGGAGTGAAGCCGGAGTGAAGCCGGAGTGAAGCCGGAGTGAAGCCGGGAGTGAAGCCGGAGTGAAGCCGGGAGTGAAGCCGGAGTGAAGCCGGGAGTGAAGCCGGAGTGAAGCCGGGAGTGAAGCCGGAGTGAAGCCGGGAGTGAAGCCGGAGTGAAGCCGGAGTGAAGCCGGAGTGAAGCCGGAGTGAAGCCGGGAGTGAAGCCGGAGTGAAGCCGGAGTGAAGCCGGAGTGAAGCCGGAGTGAAGCCGGAGTGAAGCCGGAGTGAAGCCGGGAGTGAAGCCGGGAGTGAAGCCGGAGTGAAGCCGGAGTGAAGCCGGGAGTGAAGCCGGAGTGAAGCCGGAGTGAAGCCGGAGTGAAGCCGGGAGTGAAGCCGGAGTGAAGCCGGAGTGAAGCCGGAGTGAAGCCGGGAGTGAAGCCGGAGTGAAGCCGGGAGTGAAGCCGGAGTGAAGCCGGAGTGAAGCCGGAGTGAAGCCGGAGTGAAGCCGGGAGTGAAGCCGGAGTGAAGCCGGAGTGAAGCCGGAGTGAAGCCGGAGTGAAGCCGGGAGTGAAGCCGGAGTGAAGCCGGAGTGAAGCCGGAGTGAAGCCGGAGTGAAGCCGGAGTGAAGCCGGAGTGAAGCCGGAGTGAAGCCGGAGTGAAGCCGGGAGTGAAGCCGGAGTGAAGCCGGGAGTGAAGCCGGGAGTGAAGCCGGAGTGAAGCCGGAGTGAAGCCGGAGTGAAGCCGGAGTGAAGCCGGAGTGAAGCCGGAGTGAAGCCGGGAGTGAAGCCGGGAGTGAAGCCGGAGTGAAGCCGGAGTGAAGCCGGGAGTGAAGCCGGAGTGAAGCCGGAGTGAAGCCGGGAGTGAAGCCGGAGTGAAGCCGGAGTGAAGCCGGAGTGAAGCCGGAGTGAAGCCGGAGTGAAGCCGGAGTGAAGCCGGAGTGAAGCCGGAGTGAAGCCGGGAGTGAAGCCGGAGTGAAGCCGGAGTGAAGCCGGAGTGAAGCCGGGAGTGAAGCCGGGAGTGAAGCCGGAGTGAAGCCGGAGTGAAGCCGGAGTGAAGCCGGAGTGAAGCCGGGAGTGAAGCCGGGAGTGAAGCCGGGAGTGAAGCCGGAGTGAAGCCGGAGTGAAGCCGGAGTGAAGCCGGGAGTGAAGCCGGAGTGAAGCCGGGAGTGAAGCCGGAGTGAAGCCGGGAGTGAAGCCTGAGTGAAGCCAGGAGTGAAGCCGGAGTGAAGTGGGGAGTGAAGCCGGAGTGAAACCTGAGTGAAGCCGGGTGTGAAGCCAGGAGTGAAGCCTGAGACAAGCCGGAGTGAAGCCGGGAGTGAAGCCGGAGTGATGCCGGGAGTGAAGCCGGAGTGAAGCCGGAGTGAAGCCGGAGTGAAGCCGGAGTGAAGCCGGAGTGAAGCCGGGAGTGAAGCCGGAGTGAAGCCGGAGTGAAGCCGGAAGTGAAGCCGGAGTGAAGCCGGGAGTGAAGCCAGAAGTGAAGCCGGAGTGAAGCTGGGAGTGAAGCCGGAGTGAAGCCTGAGTGAAGCCTGAGTGAAGCCGGGAGTGAAGCCGGAGTGAAGCCGGAGTGAAGCCGGAGTGAAGCCGGGAGTGAAGCCGGGAGTGAAGCCGGAGTGAAGCCGGAGTGAAGCCGGGAGTGAAGCCGGAGTGAAGCCGGAGTGAAGCCGGGAGTGAAGCCGGAGTGAAGCCGGGAGTGAAGCCGGAGTGAAGCCGGAGTGAAGCCGGAGTGAAGCCGGGAGTGAAGCCGGGAGTGAAGCCGGGAGTGAAGCCGGAGTGAAGCCGGGAGTGAAGCCGGAGTGAAGCCGGAGTGAAGCCGGAGTGAAGCCGGAGTGAAGCCGGAGTGAAGCCGGAGTGAAGCCGGAGTGAAGCCGGAGTGAAGCTGGGAGTGAAGCCAGAGTGAAGCCGGGAGTGAAGCCGGGAGTGAAGCCGGAGTGAAGCCGGGAGTGAAGCCGGGAGTGAAGCCGGAGTGAAGCCGGAGTGAAGCCGGGAGTGAAGCCGGAGTGAAGCCGGGAGTGAAGCCGGGAGTGAAGCCGGAGTGAAGCCGGCGTGAAGCCGGGAGTGAAGCCGGAGTGAAGCCGGGAGTGAAGCCGGGAGTGAAGCCGGGAGTGAAGCCGGAGTGAAGCCGGGAGTGAAGCCGGAGTGAAGCCTGAGTGAAGCCGGGAGTGAAGCCGGAGTGAAGCCGGAGTGAAGCCGGAGTGAAGCCGGGAGTGAAGCCGGAGTGAAGCCGGGAGTGAAGCCGGAGTGAAGCCGGAGTGAAGCCGGAGTGAAGCCGGGAGTGAAGCCGGGAGTGAAGCCGGAGTGAAGCCGGAGTGAAGCCGGAGTGAAGCCGGAGTGAAGCCGGAGTGAAGCCTGAGTGAAGCCGGGAGTGAAGCCGGGAGTGAAGCCGGAGTGAAGCCGGAGTGAAGCCGGGAGTGAAGCCGGAGTGAAGCCGGAGTGAAGCCGGGAGTGAAGCCGGGAGTGAAGCCGGAGTGAAGCCGGGAGTGAAGCCGGAGTGAAGCCGGAGTGAAGCCGGAGTGAAGCCGGGAGTGAAGCCGGAGTGAAGCCGGAGTGAAGCCGGGAGTGAAGCCGGGAGTGAAGCCGGGAGTGAAACCTGAGTGAAGCCGGGAGTGAAGCCGGAGTGAAGCCGGGAGTGAAGGCTGAGTGAAGCTGGGAGTGAAGCCTGGAGTGAAGCCGGGAGTGAAGCCTGAGTGAAGCCGGAGTGAAGCCGGGAGTGAAGCCGGGAGTGAAGCCGGAGTGAAGCCAGAAGTGAAGCCGGAGTGAAGCCGGGAGTGAAGCCAGAAGTGAAGCCGGAGTGAAGCTGGGAGTGAAGCCGGAGTGAAGCCTGAGTGAAGCTGGGAGTGAAGCCGGAAGTGAAGCCGGAAGTGAGGTCGGGAATGAAGCCGGAGTGAAGCCGGAGTGAAGCCGGGAGTGAAGCCGGAGTGAAGCTGGAGTGAAGCCGGGAGTGAAGCCGGAGTGAAGCGGGAGTGAAGCCGGAGTGAAGCCGGAGTGAAGCCGGAGTGAAGCCGGGAGTGAAGCCGGAGTGAAGCTGGAGTGAAGCCGGGAGTGAAGCCGGAGTGAAGCGGGAGTGAAGCCGGGAGTGAAGTCAGAGTGAAGTCGGAGTGAAACCGGAGTGAAGCCGGGAGTGAAGCCGGGAGTGAAGCCGGAGTGAAGCCGGAGTGAAGCCGGGAGTGAAGCCGGAGTGAAGCCGGGAGTGAAGCCGGAGTGAAGCCGGAGTGAAGCCGGAGTGAAGCCGGAGTGAAGCCGGGAGTGAAGCCGGGAGTGAAGCCGGAGTGAAGCCGGAGTGAAGCCGGGAGTGAAGCCGGGAGTGAAGCCGGGAGTGAAGCCGGAGTGAAGCCGGGAGTGAAGCCGGGAGTGAAGCCGGAGTGAAGCCGGAGTGAAGCCGGGTGAAGCCGGAGTGAAGCCGGAGTGAAGCCGGGAGTGAAGCCGGAGTGAAGCCGGAGTGAAGCCGGAGTGAAGCCGGGAGTGAAGCCGGGAGTGAAGCCGGGAGTGAAGCCGGAGTGAAGCCGGTAGTGAAGAAGGAGGAAAGCCGGAGTGAAGCCGGGAGTGAAGAGGGAGTGAAGCCGGAGTGAAGCCGGGAGTGAAGCCGGAGTGAAGCCGGAGTGGAGCCTGAGTGAAGCCGGGAGTGAAGCCGGGAGTGAAGACGGGCGTGAAGCCGGAGTGAAGCCGGCAGTGAAGCCGGGTGTGAAGCCGTGAGTGAAGCCAGAGTGAAGCCGGGAGTGAAGCCAGAGTGGAGCCGGAGTGCAAGCCGGAGTGAAGCCGGGAGTGAAGCCGGAGTGAAGCCGGGAGTGAAGCCGGGAGTGAAGCCGGAGTGAAGCCGGAGTGAAGCCGGTTTGAGGCCGGGATTGAAGCCGGGAGTGAAGCCGGAGTGAAGCCGGAGTGAAGCCGGAGTGAAGCCGGAGTGAAGCCGGAGTGAAGCCGGAGTGAAGCCGGAGTGAAGCCGGAGTGAAGCCGGGAGTGAAGCCGGAGTGAAGCCGGAGTGAAGCCGGAGTGAAGCCGGAGTGAAGCCGGGAGTGAAGCCGGGAGTGAAGCCGGAGTGAAGCCGGAGTGAAGCCGGGAGTGAAGCCGGGAGTGAAGCCGGGAGTGAAGCCGGAGTGAAGCCGGGAGTGAAGCCGGAGTGAAGCCTGAGTGAAGCCGGAGTGAAGCCGGAGTGAAGCCGGAGTGAAGCCGGGAGTGAAGCCGGAGTGAAGCCGGAGTGAAGCCGGAGTGAAGCCGGAGTGAAGCCGGAGTGAAGCCGGGAGTGAAGCCGGGAGTGAAGCCGGAGTGAAGCCGGAGTGAAGCCGGAGTGAAGCCGGAGTGAAGCCGGGAGTGAAGCCGGAGTGAAGCCGGAGTGAAGCCGGAGTGAAGCCGGAGTGAAGCCGGAGTGAAGCCGGAGTGAAGCCGGAGTGAAGCCGGGAGTGAAGCCGGAGTGAAGCCGGAGTGAAGCCGGGAGTGAAGCCGGAGTGAAGCCGGGAGTGAAGCCGGAGTGAAGCCGGAGTGAAGCCGGAGTGAAGCCGGGAGTGAAGCCGGAGTGAAGCCGGAGTGAAGCCGGAGTGAAGCCGGAGTGAAGCCGGGAGTGAAGCCGGGAGTGAAGCCGGGAGTGAAGCCGGAGTGAAGCCGGGAGTGAAGCCGGAGTGAAGCCGGGAGTGAAGCCGGAGTGAAGCCGGAGTGAAGCCGGAGTGAAGCCGGAGTGAAGCCGGAGTGAAGCCGGAGTGAAGCCGGAGTGAAGCCGGGAGTGAAGCCGGAGTGAAGCCGGAGTGAAGCCGGGAGTGAAGCCGGAGTGAAGCCGGAGTGAAGCCGGAGTGAAGCCGGGAGTGAAGCCGGGAGTGAAGCCGGAGTGAAGCCGGAGTGAAGCCGGAGTGAAGCCGGAGTGAAGCCGGAGTGAAGCCGGGAGTGAAGCCGGGAGTGAAGCCGGAGTGAAGCCGGGAGTGAAGCCGGAGTGAAGCCGGAGTGAAGCCGGAGTGAAGCCGGAGTGAAGCCGGAGTGAAGCCGGAGTGAAGCCGGGAGTGAAGCCGGAGTGAAGCCGGGAGTGAAGCCGGAGTGAAGCCGGAGTGAAGCCGGAGTGAAGCCGGAGTGAAGCCGGAGTGAAGCCGGAGTGAAGCCGGAGTGAAGCCGGAGTGAAGCCGGGAGTGAAGCCGGAGTGAAGCCGGAGTGAAGCCGGAGTGAAGCCGGGAGTGAAGCCGGAGTGAAGCCGGAGTGAAGCCGGAGTGAAGCCGGGAGTGAAGCCGGAGTGAAGCCGGGAGTGAAGCCGGAGTGAAGCCGGGAGTGAAGCCGGAGTGAAGCCGGAGTGAAGCCGGAGTGAAGCCGGGAGTTAAGCCGGAGTGAAGCCGGGAGTGAAGCCGGAGTGAAGCCGGGAGTGAAGCCGGGAGTGAAGCCGGGAGTGAAGCCGGAGTGAAGCCGGAGTGAAGCCGGAGTGAAGCCGGGAGTGAAGCCGGAGTGAAGCCGGAGTGAAGCCGGGAGTGAAGCCGGAGTGAAGCCGGAGTGAAGCCGGAGTGAAGCCGGAGTGAAGCCGGAGTGAAGCCGGAAGTGAAGCCGGAGTGAAGCCGGGAGTGAAGCCGGAGTGAAGCCGGAGTGAAGCCGGAGTGAAGCCGGGAGTGAAGCCGGAGTGATGCCGGGAGTGAAGCCGGGAGTGAAGCCGGGAGTGAAGCCGGGAGTGAAGCCGGAGTGAAGCCGGGAGTGAAGCCGGGAGTGAAGCCGCAGTGAAGCCGGAGTGAAGCCGGAGTGAAGCCGGAGTGAAGCCGGAGTGAAGCCGGGAGTGAAGCCGGAGTGAAGCCGGAGTGGAGCCTGAGCGAAGCCGGGAGTGAAGCCGGAGTGAAGCCGGAGTGAAGCCTGAGTGAAGCCGGAGTGAAGCCGGGAGTGAAGCCGGAGTGACGCTGGGAGTGAAGCCGGATTGAAGCCGGAGTGAAGCCGGGAGTGAAGCCGGAGTGAAGCCGGGAGTGAAGCCGTGAGTGAATCCGGGAGTGAATCCGGGAGTGAAGCCGGGAGTGAAGCCGGGAGTGAAGCCGGGAGTGAAGCCGGAGTGAAGCCGGAGTGAAGCCGGAGTGAAGCCGGGAGTGAAGCTGGGAGTGAAGCCGCAGTGAAGCCGGGAGTGAAGCCGGGAGTGAAGCCGGGAGTGAAGCCGGAGTGAAGCGGGCAGTGAAGCCGGGAGTGAAGCCGGGTGAAGCCGGGAGTGAAGCCGGAGTGAAGCCGGGAGTGAAGCCGGGAGTGAAGCCGGGAGTGAAGCCGGTTGTGAAGCCGGGAGTGAAGCCGGAGTGAAGCCGGGAGTGTGTCCGGAAGTGAAGCCGGAGTGAAGCCGGGAGTGAAGACGGAGGTGAAGCCGGGAGTGAAGCCGGGAGTGAAGCCGGAGTGAAGCCGGAGTGAAGCCGGAGTGAAGCCGGAGTGAAGCCGGGAGTGAAGCCGAGTGAAGCCGGAGTGAAGCCGAGTGAAGCCGGGAGTGAAGCCGGAGTGAAGCCGGGAGTGAAGCCGGGAGTGAAGCCGGAGTGAAGCCGGAGTGAAGCCGGAGTGAAGCCGGAGTGAAGCCGGAGTGAAGCCGGAGTGAAGCCGGAGTGAAGCCGGGAGTGAAGCCGGAGTGAAGCCGGAGTGAAGCCGGAGTGAAGCCGGAGTGAAGCCGGAGTGAAGCCGGGGTGAAGCCTGAGTGAAGCGGGGAGTGAAGCCAGGAGTGAAGCCTGAGAGAAGCCAGAGTGAAGCCGGGAGTGAAGCCGGGAGTGAAGCCGGGATTGAAGCCGGGAGTGAAGCCGGAGTGAAGCCGGGAGTGAAGCGGGAGTGAAGCCAGGAGTGAAGCGGAGTGAAGACAGAGGGTGAAGCCGGGAGTGAAGCCGGAGTGAAGCCGGGAGTGAAGCCGGAGTGAAGCCGGGAGTGAAGCCGGAGTGAAGCCGGAGTGAAGCCGGAGTGAAGCCGGGAGTGAAGCCGGAGTGAAGCCGGGAGTGAAGCCGGAGTGAAGCCGGAGTGAAGCCGGGAGTGAAGCCGGAGTGAAGCCGGAGTGAAGCCGGAGTGAAGCCGGAGTGAAGCCGGGAGTGAAGCCGGGAGTGAAGCCGGGAGTGAAGCCGGAGTGAAGCCGGAGTGAAGCCGGAGTGAAGCCGGAGTGAAGCCGGAGTGAAGCCGGAGTGAAGCCGGGAGTGAAGCCGGAGTGAAGCCGGAGTGAAGCCGGAGTGAAGCCGGAGTGAAGCCGGAGTGAAGCCGGAGTGAAGCCGGAGTGAAGCTGGGAGTGAAGCCGGGAGTGAAGCCGGAGTGAAGCCGGGAGTGAAGCCGGGAGTGAAGCCGGGAGTGAAGCCGGTGTGAAGCCGGAGTGAAGCAGTGAGAGAAGCCGGGAGTGAAGCCAGGATTGAAGCTGGGATTGAAGCCGGGAGTGAAGCCGGAGTGAAGCCGGAGTGAAGCCGGGAGTGAAGCCGGATTGAAGCCGGAGTGAAGCCGGGAGTGAAGCCGTGAATGAATCCGGGAGTGAAGCCGGGAGTGAAGCCGGAGTGAAGCCCGGAGTGAAGCCGGGAGTGAAGCCAGGAGTGAAGCCTGAGAGAAGCCAGAGTGAAGCCGGGAGTGAAGCCGGGAGTGAAGCCGGAGTGAAGCCGCGAGTGAAGCTGGAGTGAAGCCGGGAGTGAAGACGCGAGTGAAGCTGGGAGTGAAGACGTGAGTGAAGCCGGAGTGAAGCCTGAGTGAAGCCGGGAGTGAAGCCGGAGTGAAGACTGAGTGAAGCCTGAGTGAAGCCGGAGTGAAGCCGGGAGTGAAGCCGGGAGTGAAGCCGGGAGTGAAGCCGGAGTGAAGCCGGAGTGAAGCCGGGAGTGAAGCCGGGAGTGAAGCCGGAAGAGAAGCCGGGAGTGAAGCCGGAGTGAAGCCGGGAGTGAAGCCGGGAGTGAAGCCGGGAGTGAAGACGTGAGTGAAGCCGGAGTGAAGCCGGGAGTGAAGCAGGAGTGAAGCCGGGAGTGAAGCCGGAGTGAAGCCGGGAGTGAAGCCGGAGTGAAGCCGGAGTGAAGCCGGAGTGAAGCCGGGAGTGAAGCCGGGAGTGAAGCCGGGAGTGAAGCCGGAGTGAAGCCGGGAGTGAAGCCGGAGTGAAGCCGGAGTGAAGCCGGAGTGAAGCCGGGAGTGAAGCCGGGAGTGAAGCCGGAGTGAAGCCGGGAGTGAAGCCGGAGTGAAGCCGGAGTGAAGCCGGAGTGAAGCCGGAGTGAAGCCGGGAGTGAAGCCGGAGTGAAGCCGGGAGTGAAGCCGGGAGTGAAGCCGGGAGTGAAGCCGGAGTGAAGCCAGGAGTGAAGCCGGAGTGAAGCCGGAGTGAAGCCGGGAGTGAAGCCGGAGTGAAGCCGGAGTGAAGCCGGAGTGAAGCCGGAGTGAAGCCGGAGTGAAGCCGGAGTGAAGCCGGAGTGAAGCCGGAGTGAAGCCGGAGTGAAGCCGGAGTGAAGCCGGGAGTGAAGCCGGAGTGAAGCCGGGAGTGAAGCCGGAGTGAAGCCGGGAGCGAAGCCTGAGATAAGCCGGAGTGAAGCCAGGAGTGAAGCCGGAGTGAAGCCGGAGTGAAGCCGGAGAGAAGCCGGAGTGAAGCCGGAGTGAAGCCGGGAGTGAAGCCGGAGTGAAGCCGGAGTGAAGCCGGAGTGAAGCCGGAGTGAAGCCGGGAGTGAAGCCGGGAGTGAAGCCGGAGTGAAGCCGGAGTGAAGCCGGAGTGAAGCCGGAGTGAAGCCGGAGTGAAGCCGGGAGTGAAGCCGGGAGTGAAGCCGGAGTGAAGCCGGGAGTGAAGCCGGAGTGAAGCCGGGAGTGACGCCGGAAGTGAGGCCGGAGTGAAGCGGAATTGAAGCCGGAGTGAAGCCGGGAGCGAAGCCTGAGATAAGCCGGAGTGAAGCCGGGAGTGAAGCCGGAGTGAAGCCGGAGTGAAGCCGGAGTGAAGCCGGAGTGGAGCCTGAGCGAAGCCGGGAGTGAAGCCGGAGTGAAGCCGGAGTGAAGCCTGAGTGATGCTGGGAGTGAAGCCGGAGTGAAGCCGGGAGTGAAGGCAGAAGTGAAGCCGGGAGTGAAGCCGGGAGTGAAGCCGGGAGTGAAGCCGGAGTGAAGCCGGGAGTGAAGCCGGGAGTGAAGCCGGAGTGAAGCCGGAGTGAAGCCGGGAGTGAAGCCGGGAGTGAAGCCGGGAGTGAAGCCGGAGTGAAGCCGGAGTGAAGCCGGGAGTGAAGCCGGAGTGAAGCCGGAGTGAAGCCGGAGTGAAGCCGGAGTGAAGCCGAGTGAAGCCGGAGTGAAGCCGGGAGTGAAGCCGGAGAGTGAAGCCGGAGTGAAGCCGGAGTGAAGCCGGAGTGAAGCCGGAGTGAAGCCGGGAGTGAAGCCGGAGTGAAGCCGGGAGTGAAGCCGGAGTGAAGCCGGAGTGAAGCCGGAGTGAAGCCGGGAGTGAAGCCGGAGTGAAGCCGGGAGTGAAGCCGGGAGTGAAGCCGGGAGTGAAGCCGGAGTGAAGCCGGAGTGAAGCCGGAGTGAAGCCGGGAGTGAAGCCGGGAGTGAAGCCGGGAGTGAAGCCGGGAGTGAAGCCGGAGTGAAGCCGGAGTGAAGCCGGAAGTGAAGCCGGAGTGAAGCCAGAGTGAAGCCGGAAGTGAAGCCGGAGTGAAGCCGGGAGTGAAGACGGAAGTGAAGTCAGTAACGAAGAAGGAGGAAAGCCGGGAGTGAAGCCGGGAGTGAAGCCGGAGTGAAGCCGGGAGTGAAGCCGGGAATGAATTTGGATTGAAGCAGGGAGTGAAGGCGCGAGTGAAGACGGAGTGAAGACGTAGAAATGCAGGGAGTGAAACCGGGAATGAAGCCGGGAGTGAAGCCGGAGTGAAGCCGGGTGTGTAGCCGGGAGTGAAGCCGGGAGTGAAGCCGGGAGTGAAGACGGGAGTGAAGCCGGGAGTGAAGCCGGGAGTGAAGCCGGGAGTGAAACCAGAGTGAAGCCGGGAGTGAAGCCAGGAGTGAAGCCTGAGAGAAGCCGGAGTGAAGCCGGGAGTGAAGCCAGAGTGAAGCCGGGAGTGAAGCCGGGAGTGAAGCCGGAGTGAAGCCGGGAGTGAAGCCGGGAGTGAAGCCGGGAGTGAAGCCTGGAGTGAAGCCGGGAGTGAAGCCGGGAGTGAAGCTGGTGAAAGCCGGGAGTGAAGCCAGAGTGATGCCGGAGTGAAGCCAGAGTGAAGCCGGGTGTGAAGCCGGGAGTGAAGCCGGGAGTTGAAGCCGGGAGTGAAGCCGGAGTGAAGCCGGAGTGAAGCCAGGAGTGAAGCCGGAGTGAAGCCAGGAGTGAAGCCGGAGTGAAGCCGGAGTGAAGCCGGAGTTAAGCCGGGAGTGAAGCTGGGAGTGAAGCCGGGAGTGAGCCGGTAGTGAAGCGGGAGTGAGACCGGAATGTGAAGCCGGAGTGAAGCCTGAGTGAAGCCGGGAGTGAAGCCGGGAGTGAAGCCGGAGTGAAGCCGGAGTGAAGCCGGGAGTGAAGCCGGGAGTGAAGCCGGGAGTGAAGCCGGAGTGAAGCCGGGAGTGAAGCCGGAGTGAAGCCGGGAGTGAAGCCGGAGTGAAGCCGGAGTGAAGCCGGGAGTGAAGCCGGGAGTGAAGCCGGAGTGAAGCCGGAGTGAAGCCGGGAGTGAAGCCGGGAGTGAAGCCGGAGTGAAGCCGGGTGAAGCCGGGAGTGAAGCCGGAGTGAAGCCGGAGTGAAGCCGGAGTGAAGCCGGGAGTGAAGCCGGAGTGAAGCCGGAGTGAAGCCGGAGTGAAGCCGGGAGTGAAGCCGGAGTGAAGCCGGGAGTGAAGCCGGGAGTGAAGCCGGAGTGAAGCCGGAGTGAAGCCGGAGTGAAGCCGGGAGTGAAGCCGGAGTGAAGCCGGGAGTGAAGCCGGAGTGAAGCCGGGAGTGAAGCCGGGTGTGAGCCTGGGAGCGAAGACAGGGGAGTGGAAGCCGGAGTGAGAGCCAGGGAGTGAAGCCAGGTGTGAAAGACAGGGTTGAAGCCGGGAGTGAAAGCCAGGAGTGAAGCCGGGAGTGAAGCCGGGAGTGAAGCTGGGAGTGAAGCCAGGAGTGAAGCCGGGAGTGAAGCCGGGAGGGAAGCCGGGAGTGAAGCCTGGGGTGAAGCCGGGAGGGGAAGCTGGGAGTGAAGCCGGGAGTGAGTCTGGAGTGAAGCCAGAGTGAAGCCAGAGTGAAGCCGGGAGTGAAGACGGGCGTGAAGCCGCGCGTGAAGCCGGACGTGAAGCCGGGACTGGAAGACGAGTGAAGCCGGGAGTGATGCGGGAGTGAAGCCAGGTAGTGCAGCTCGGGATGAGACGTGTGAAAGAACGGGAGGAAGCCGGGAGTGAAGACGGGAGTGAGGCCGGAGTGAAGCCGGGATGTGAAGCCGGGAGTGAAGGCCGGGAGTGAAGCCTGAGTGAAGCCAGGAGTGAAGTCGGGAGTGAAGTGGGGAGTGATGCCGGAGTGAAACCTGAGTGAAGCCGGGTGTGAAGCCAGGAGTGAAGCCGGGTGTGAAGCCGGGAGTGAAGCCGGAGTGAAGCCGGAGTGAAGCCGGGAGTGAAGCCGGAGTGAAGCCGGAGTGAAGCCGGAGTGAAGCCGGGAGTGAAGCCGGAGTGAAGCCGGGAGTGAAGCCGGAGTGAAGCCGGAGTGAAGCCGGGAGTGAAGCCGGAGTGAAGCCGGGAGTGAAGCCGGAGTGAAGCCGGAGTGAAGCCGGGAGTGAAGCCGGAGTGAAGCCGGAGTGAAGCCGGAGTGAAGCCGGAGTGAAGCCGGGAGTGAAGCCGGGAGTGAAGCCGGAGTGAAGCCGGGAGTGAAGCCGGGAGTGAAGCCGGGAGTGAAGCCGGAGTGAAGCCGGAGTGAAGCCGGAGTGAAGCCGGGAGTGAAGCCGGGAGTGATGCCGGGGGTGAAGCACGGAGTGAAGCCGGATTGAAGCCGGGAGTGAAGCCGGAGTGATGCTGGGGGTGAAGCCGGGAGTGAAGCCGGGAGTGAAGCCGGAGTGAAGGCTGAGTGAAGCCGGGAGTGAAGGCCGAGTGAAGCCGGGAGTGAAGCCGGGAGTGAGAGCCGGGAGTGAAGCCGGAGTGAGCCGGGAGTGAAGCTGGGAGTGAAGCCAGAGTGAAGCCGGTGAGTGAAGCCGGAGTGAAGCCGGGAGGTGAAGCCGGGAGTGAAGCCGGGACGTGAAGCCGGGGATTGAAGACGGGAGTGTAAGCCAGGAGTGATGCAGTGAGTGAAGCCAGGAGTGAAGCCGGGAGTGAAGCCGGGAGTGAAGCCGGAGTGAAGCCGGGGAGAGTGAAGCCGGGGAGTGAAGCCGGGAGTGAAGCCGGGAGTGAAAGCCAGAGTGAAGCCGGGAGTGAAGCAGGAGTGAAGCCGGGAGTGAAGCTGGGTGTGAAGCCGGGAGTGAAGCCAGAGTGAAGCCGGAGTGAAGCCAGAGTGAAGCCGGGAGTGAAGCCGGGAGTGAAGCCATGAGTGAAGACGGGTGTGAAGCCAGAAGTGAAGACGGAAGAGAAGCCGGAGTGAAGCCGGAGTGAAGCCGGAGTGAAGCCGGAGTGAAGCCGGAGTGAAGCCGGGAGTGAAGCCGGAGTGAAGCCGGGAGTGAAGCCGGAGTGAAGCCGGGAGTGAAGCCGGAGTGAAGCCGGAGTGAAGCCGGGAGTGAAGCCGGGAGTGAAGCCGGAGTGAAGCCGGAATGAAGCCGGAGTGAAGCCGGGAGTGAAGCCGGAGTGAAGCCGGAGTGAAGCCGGAAGTGAAGCCGGAGTGAAGCCGGAGTGAAGCCTGAGATAAGCCGGATTGAAGCCGGGAGTGAAGCCGGAGTGAAGCCGGAGTGAAGCCGGAGTGAAGCCGGAGTGAAGCCGGAGTGGAGCCTGAGTGATGCTGGGAGTGAAGCCTTGAGTGAAACCGGCAGTGAAGACTGAGTGAAGCTGGAGTGAAGCCGGGTGTTAAGCCGGAGTGAAGCCGGGAGTGAAGGCGGGAGTGAAGCCGGGAGTGAAGCCGGAGTGAAGCCGGGAGTGAAGCCGGAGTGAAGCCGGAGTGAAGCCGGGAGTGAAGCCGGGAGTGAAGCCGGGAGTGAAGCCGGAGTGAAGCCGGAGTGAAGCCGGAGTGAAGCCGGAGTGAAGCCGGAGTGAAGCCGGAGTGAAGCCGGAGTGAAGCCGGAGTGAAGCCGGAGTGAAGCCGGAGTGAAGCCGGAGTGAAGCCGGAGTGAAGCCGGAGTGAAGCCGGAGTGAAGCCGGAGTGAAGCCGGAGTGAAGCCGGGAGTGAAGCCGGAGTGAAGCCGGAGTGAAGCCGGAGTGAAGCCGGAGTGAAGCCGGGAGTGAAGCCGGAGTGAAGCCGGGAGTGAAGCCGGAGTGAAGCCGGAGTGAAGCCGGAGTGAAGCCGGAGTGAAGCCGGAGTGAAGCCGGGAGTGAAGCCGGAGTGAAGCCGGAGTGAAGCCGGAGTGAAGCCGGGAGTGAAGCCGGGAGTGAAGCCGGGAGTGAAGCCGGAGTGAAGCCGGGAGTGAAGCCGGAGTGAAGCCGGAGTGAAGCCGGGAGTGAAGCCGGAGTGAGGCCGGAGTGAAGCCGGGAGTGAAGTCGGAGTGAAGCAGGGAGTGAAGGCGCGAGTGAAGACGGAGTGAAGCCGGGGAGTGAAGCCGGGAGTGAAGCCGGGAGTGAAGCCGGAGTGAAGCCGGAGTGAAGCCGGAGTGAAGCCGGAGTGAAGCCGGAGTGAAGCCGGGAGTGAAGGCAGGAGTGAAGCCGGAGTGAAGCCGGAGTGAAGCCGGAGTGAAGCCAGGAGTGAAGCCGGAGTGAAGCCGGAGTGGAGCCTGAGTGAAGCCGGGAGTGAAGCCGGGAGTGAAACCGGAAGTGAAGCCGGAGTGAAGCCGGAAGTGAAGCCGGAAGTGAAGCCGGGAGTGAAGCCGGAGTGAAGCCGGGAGTGAAGCCGGAGTGAAGCCGGGAGTGAAGCCGGAGTGAAGCCGGGAGTGAAGCCGGAGTGAAGCCGGGAGTGAAGCCGGGAGTGAAGCCGGAGTGAGGCCGGAGTGAAGCCGGGAGTGAAGTCGGAGTGAAGCCGGAGTGAAGCCGGGAGTGAAGCCGGGAGTGAAGCCGGAGTGAAGCCGGAGTGAAGCCGGAGTGAAGCCGGGAGTGAAGCCGGAGTGAAGCCGGGAGTGAAGCCGGAGTGAAGCCGGAGTGAAGCCGGGAGTGAAGCCGGAGTGAAGCCGGAGTGAAGCCGGGAGTGAAGTCGGAGTGAAGCCGGAGTGAAGCCGGAGTGAAGCCGGGAGTGAAGCCGGGAGTGAAACCGGAGTGAAGCCGGAGTGAAGCCGGAGTGATGCTGGGGGTGAAGCCGGGGGTGAAGACGGGGGTGAAGCCGGAGTGAAGGCTGAGTGAAGCCGGGAGTGAAGGCCGAGTGAAGCCGGGAGTGAATCCGGAGTGAAGCCGGGAGAAGCCGGGAGTGAAGCCGGAGTGAAGCCGGAGTGAAGTGGGGAGTGATGCCGGAGTGAAGCCTGAGTGAAGCCGGGTGTGAAGCCGGGAGTGAGAGCCAGGGAGTGAAGCCGGGAGTGATGCAGGGAGTGAAGCCAGGAGTGAAGCCGGGAGTGAAGCCGGGAGTGAGCCAGGGAGTGAAGCCCGGGGATGATGCAGGGAGTGAAGCCGAGAGTGAAGCCGGAGTGAAGCCGGGAGTGAGCCAGGGAGTGAAGCCGGGAGTGGAAGCCGGGAGTGAAGCGAGAGTGAAGCCGGGAGTGAAGCCGGGAGTGTAGCCAGGGAGTGAAGCCGGGAGTGAGCCGGGAGTGAAGCAGGGAGTGAAGCCAGGTGTGAAGACGGGTGTGAGCCGGGAGTGAGTCCAGGGAGTGAAGCCGGAGTGAAGCCGGGAGTGAAGCCGTGGGTGTAGCCGGTAGTGGAGCCGTGAGTGAAGCCGGAGTGGAAGCCGGGAGTGAAGCGGGAGTGAAGCCGAGGACTGAAGCCGGGAGTGAAGCCGGAAGTGAAGCCGGGAGTGAAGCAGAGTGAAGCCGGGAGTGAAGCCGGGAGTGAAGACGGGAGTGAAGCCGGAGTGAAGCCGGGAGTGAAGCCGGGAGTGAAGCCGGGAGTGAAGCCGGAAGAGAAGCCGGGAGTGAAGCCTGAGTGAAGCCGGGAGTGAAGCCGGGAGTGAAGCCAGGAGTGAAGCCGGAGTGAAGCTGGGTGTGAAGCCGGAGTGAAGCCGGGAGTGAAGCCGGGAGTGAAGCCCGAGTGAAGCCGGGAGTGAAGCCGGAGTGAAGCCGGAGTGAAGCCGGAGAAAGCCGGGAGTGAAGCCGGGAGTGAAGCCGGGAGTGGAGCCTGAGCGAAGCCGGGAGTGAAGCCGGAGTGAAGCCGGAGTGGAGCCTGAGTGATGCTGGGAGTGAAGCCGGGAGTGAAGCCGGGAGTGAAGCCTGATTGAAGCTAGAGTGAAGCCGGGGGTTAAGCCGGGAGTGAAGCCGGGAGTGAAGCCGGGAGTGAAGCCGGAGTGAAGCCGGGAGTGAAGCGGAGTGAAGCCGGAGTGAAGCCGGAGTGAAGCCGGAGTGAAGCCTGAGTGAAGCCGGAGTGAAGCCGGGAGTGAAGCCGGAGTGAAGCCGGGAGTGAAGCCGGAGTGAAGCCGGAGTGAAGCCGGGAGTGAAGCCGGAGTGAAGCCGGGAGTGAAGCCGGGAGTGAAGCCGGGAGTGAAGCCGGGAGTGAAGCCGGAGTGAAGCCGGAGTGAAGCCGGAGTGAAGCCGGGAGTGAAGCCTGAGTGAAGCCAGGTGTGAAGCCGGGAGTGAAGTCGGGAGTGAAGCCGGGAGTGAAGCCGGAGTGAAGCCGGGAGTGAAGCCGGAGTGAAGCCTGAGTGAAGCCGGGAGTGAAGCCGGGAGTGAAGCCGGGAGTGAAGCCGGAGTGAAGCCGGGAGTGAAGCCGGGAGTGAAGCCGGAGTGAAGCCGGAGTGAAGCCAGGAGTGAAGCCGGAGTGAAGCCGGGAGTGAAGCCGGGAGTGAAGCCGGAGTGAAGCCGGGAGTGAAGCCGGAGTGACGCTGGGAGTGAAGCCGGATTGAAGCCGGAGTGAAGCCGGGAGTGAAGCCGGAGTGAAGCCGGGAGTGAAGCCGGAGTGAAGCCGGGAGTGAAGCCGGGAGTGAAGCCGGGAGTGAAGCCGGAGTGAAGCCGGGAGTGAAGCCAGAGTGAAGCCGGGAGTGAAGACGGGAGTGAAGACGGTGTGAAGCCGGGAGTGAAGCCGGAGTGAAGCCGTGATTGAAGCCGGAATGAAGCCGGAGTGAAGACGGGAGTGAAGACGGGAGTGAAGCCGGAGTGAAGCCGGAGTGAAGCCGGAGTGAAGCCGGAGTGAAGCCGGGAGTGAAGACGGGAGTGAAGCCGGAGTGAAGACGGCAGTGAAGACGGGAGTGAAGCCGGAGTGAAGCCGGAGTGAAGCTGGACTGAGGCCGGGAGTGAAGCTGGAGTGAAGCTGGGAGTGAAGCCGGCAGTGAAGCCGGGAGTGAAGCCGGGCGTGAAGCCGGGAGTGAAGCCGGAGCGAAGCCGGAGTGAAGCCGGGTTTGAAGCCGGGAGTGAAGCCGGGAGTGAAGCCGGAGTGAAGCCGGGAGTGAAGCCGGAGTGAAGCCGGAGTGAAGCCGGAGTGAAGCCGGGAGTGAAGCCGGAGTGAAGCCGGGAGTGAAGCCGGGTGAAGCCGGGAGTGAAGCCGGAGTGAAGCCGGAGTGAAGCCGGAGTGAAGCCGGAGTGAAGCCGGAGTGAAGCCGGAGTGAAGCCGGGAGTGAAGCCGGAGTGAAGCCGGGAGTGAAGCCGAGTGAAGCCGGAGTGAAGCCGGAGTGAAGCCGGGAGTGAAGCCGGAGTGAAGCCGGAGTGAAGCCGGAGTGAAGCCGGAGTGAAGCCGGAGTGAAGCCGGGAGTGAAGCCGGGAGGAGTGAAGCCGGAGTGAAGCCGGGAGTGAAGCCGGAGTGAAGCCGGAGTGAAGCCGGAGTGAAGCCGGAGTGAAGCCGGGAGTGAAGCCGGGAGTGAAGCCGGGAGTGAAGCCGGAGTGAAGCCGGGAGTGAAGCCGGAGTGAAGCCGGTGCGGAGTGAAGCCGGAGTGAAGCGGGAGTGAAGCCGGGAGTGAAGCCGGAGTGAAGCCGGGAGTGAAGCCGGGAGTGAAGCCGGGAGTGAAGCCGGGAGTGAAGCCGGGATTGAAGCCGGGAGTGAAGCCGGAGTGAAGCCAGGAGTGAAGCCGGGAGTAAAGTAGGGAGTGAAGCCGGGAGTGATGCCGGAGTGAAGAGCGGAGTGAAGCCAGGAGTGAAGCCGGGAGTAGAAGCCAGAGTGAAGCCGGGAGTGAAGCCGGGAGTGAAGCCGGGAGTGAAGCCGGAGTGAAGCCGGGAGTGAAGCCGGGAGTGAAGCCGTAGTGAAGCCGAGAGATGCGGAGTGAAGCCAGGAGTGAAGCCGGGAGTGAAGCCGGGAGTGAGCCAGAGTGAAGCCGGGAGTGAAGCCGGGAGTGAAGCCGAGAGTGAAGCCGGGAGTGAAGCCGGGAGTGAAGCCGGGAGTGAAGCCGGGAGTGAAGCCGGGAGTGAAGCCGGAGTGAAGCCAGAGTGAAGCCGGAGTGAAACCAGAGTGAAGCAGGAGTGAAACCAGAGTGAAGCCAGAGTGAAGCCAGGAGTGAAGCCGGGAGTGAAGCCGGAGTGAAGCCGGAGTGAAGCCGGAGTGAAGCCAGAGTGAAGCCGGGAGTGAAGCCGGAGTGAAGCCGGGAGTGAAGCCGGAGTGAAGCCGGAGTGAAGCCGGGAGTGAAGCCGGGAGTGAAGCCGGGAGTGAAGCCGGGAGTGAAGCCGGAGTGAAGCCGGAGTGAAGCCGGGAGTGAAGCCGGAGTGAAGCCTGAGTGAAGCCGGAGTGAAGCCGGAGTGAAGCCGGGAGTGAAGCCGGAGTGAAGCCGGGAGTGAAGCCGGAGTGAAGCCGGGAGTGAAGCCGGAGTGAAGCCGGAGTGAAGCCGGCAGTGAAGCCGGCAGTGAAGCCGGCAGTGAAGCCAGCAGTGAAGCCAGAGTGAAGCCAGGAGTGAAGCCAGGAGTGAAGCCGGAGTGAAGCCGGAAGTGAAGCCGGGAGTGAAGCCAGAGTGAAGCCGGGAGTGAAGCCGGGAGTGAAGTGGGGAGTGAAGCCAGAGTGAAGCTGGGAGTGAAGCTGGAATGAAGCCTGAGTGAAGCCGGGTGTGAAGCCAGGAGTGAAGCTGGGAGTGAAGCCGGGAGTGAAGCTGGGAGTGAAGCCAGAGTGAAGCCGGGAGTGAAGCCGGGAGTGAAGCCGGGAGTGAAGCCGGAGTGAAGCCGGGACTGAAGCCGGGACTGAAGACGGAAGTGAAGCCGGAGTGAAGCTGGGAGTGAAGCCAGAGTGAAGCCGGGAGTGAAGCCGGGGAGTGAAGCCGGGAGTGAAGCCGGAGTGAAGCCGGCGTGAAGCCGGGAGTGAAGCCGGGAGTGAAGCCGGGAGTGAAGCCGGAGTGAAGCTGGGAGTGAAGCCGGAGGGAAGCCTGAGTGAAGCCGGAAGTGAAGCCAAATGAAACCGGGAATGAAGCCGGGATGAAGCCGGGAGTGAAGCCTGAGTGAAGCCGGAGTGAAGCTGGGAGTGAAGACGGAAGTGAAGCCGGAAGTGAAGCCGGGAAAGAAGCCGGAGTGAAGCCGGGAGTGAAGCCGGAGTGAAGCCGGAGTGAAGCCGGGAGTGAAGCCGGGAGTGAAGCCGGAGTGAAGCCGGAAGTGAAGCCGGAGTGAAGCCGGGAGTGAAGCCGGAGTGAAGCCGGAGTGAAGCCGGAGTGAAGCCGGAGTGAAGCCGGAGTGAAGCCGGAGTGAAGCCGGGAGTGAAGCCGGAGTGAAGCCGGAAAAGGAGTGAAAGCCGGAGTGAAGCCGGAGTGAAGAGGGGAGTGAAGCCGGAGTGAAGCCGGGAGTGAAGCCGGAGTGAAGCCGGGAGTGAAGCCGGGAGTGAAGCCGGAGTGAAGCCGGAGTGAAGCTGGGAGTGAAGCCAGGAGTGAAGCCGGAGTGAAGCCGGGAGTGAAGCCGGAGTGAAGCCAGGTGTGAAGCCGGGAGTGAAGCCAGGGTGAAGCCGGAGTGAGCCAGGAGTGAAGCCGGGAGTGAAGCCGGAGTGAAGCCGAGAGTGAAGCCGGAGAGTGAAGCCGGGAGTGAAGCCGGGAGTGAAGCCGGAGTGAAGCCGGAGTAGATGCAGGGAGTGAAGCCAGGGAGTGAAGCCGGGAGTGAAGCCGGGAGTGAGCCAGAGTGAAGCCGGGAGTGAAGCCGGAGTGAAGCCGGAGTGAAGCCGGGAGTGAAGCCGGGAGTGAAGCCGGGAGTGAAGCCGGGAGTGAAGCCGGGAGTGAAGACGGGAGTGAAGCCGGGAGTGAAGCCAGAGTGAAGCCGGGAGTGAAGCCGGAGTGAAGCCGGAGTGAAGCCGGGAGTGAAGCCGGGAGTGAAGCCGGGTGTGAAGCCGGAGTGAAGCCGGGGGTGAAGCCGGAGTGAGCCGGAGTGAAGCGGGGGTGAAGCCGGGAGTGAAGCCGGAGTGAAGCCGGAGTGAAGCCGGAGTGAAGCCTGGAGGTGAAGCCGGAGTGAAGCCGGAGTGAAGCCGGGAGTGAAGCCGGAGTGAAGCCGGGAGTGAAGCCGGGAGTGAAGCCGGGAGTGAAGCCGGGAGTGAAGCCGGGTGAAGCCGGAGTGAAGCCGGAGTGAAGCCGGAGTGAAGCCGGGAGTGAAGCCGGGAGTGAAGCCGGGAGTGAAGCCGGGAGTGAAGCCGGAGTGAAGCCGGAGTGAAGCCGGGAGTGAAGCCGGAGTGAAGCCGGGAGTGAAGCCGGGAGTGAAGCCGGAGTGAAGCCGGGAGTGAAGCCGGAGTGAAGCCGGAGTGAAGCCGGAGTGAAGCCGGAGTGAAGCCGGGAGTGAAGCCGGAGTGAAGCCGGAGTGGAGCCTGAGCGAAGCCGGGAGTGAAGCCGGAGTGAAGCCGGAGTGAAGCCGGAGTGAAGCCTGAGTGATGCTGGGAGTGAAGCCGGGAGTGAAACCGGGAGTGAAGCCTGAGTGAAGCCGGAGTGAAGCCGGGGGTTAAGCCGGGAGTGAAGCCGGGAGTGAAGCCGCAGTGAAGCCGGGAGTGAAGCCGGAGTGGAGCCTGAGTGAAGCTGGGAGTGAAGCCGGGAGTGAAACCGGGAGTGAAGCCTGAGTGAAGCTGGATTGAAGCCGGGGTGAAGCCGGAGTGAAGCCGGAGTGAAGCCGGGAGTGAAGCCGGGAGTGAAGCCGGAGTGAAGCCGGAGTGAAGCCGGGAGTGAAGCCGGAGTGAAGCCGGAGTGAAGCCGGGAGTGAAGCCGGAGTGAAGCCGGAGTGAAGCCGGAGTGAAGCCGGGGGAGCCGAGTTCGAAGCCGGAGTGAAGCAGGGAGTGAAGCCGGAGTGATGCCGGGAGTGAAGCCGGAGTGAAGCCGGAGTGAAGCTGGGAGTGAAGCCGGAGTGAAGCCTCAGTGAAGCTGGGAGTGAAGAAGGAAGTGAAGCCGGAAGTGAAGCCGGAAGTGAAGCCGGAAGTGAAGCCGGGAGTGAAGCCGGGAGTGAAGCCGGAGTGAAGCCGGGAGTGAAGCCGGGAGTGAAGCCGGGAGTGAAGCCGGGAGTGAAGCGGAGTGAAGCCGGGAGTGAAGCCGTGATTGAAGCCGGAGTGAAGCCGGGAGTGAAGCCGGAGTGAAGCCGGGAGTGAAGCCCGAGTGAAGCCGGGAGTGAAGCCGGAGTGAAGCCGGGAGTGAAGCCGGGAGTGAGGCCGGAGTGAAGCCGGGAGTGAAGCCGGAGTGAAGCCGGAGTGAAGCCGAGTGAAGCCGGAGTGAAGCCGGGAGTGAAGCCGGGAGTGAAGCCGGAGTGAAGCCGGAGTGAAGCCGGAGTGAAGCCGGGAGTGAAGCCGGAGTGAAGCCGGGAGTGAAGCCGGAGTGAAGCCGGAGTGAAGCCGGAGTGAAGCCGGGAGTGAAGCCGGGAGTGAAGCCGGAGTGAAGCCGGAGTGAAGCCGGAGTGAAGCCGGAGTGAAGCCGGAGTGAAGCCGGAGTGAAGCCGGGAGTGAAGCCGGAGTGAAGCCGGAGTGAAGCCGGAGTGAAGCCGGAGTGAAGCCGGAGTGAAGCCGGGAGTGAAGCCGGAGTGAAGCCGGAGTGAAGCCGGGAGTGAAGCCGGAGTGAAGCCGGGAGTGAAGCCGGAGTGAAGCCGGAGTGAAGCCGGAGTGAAGCCGGGAGTGAAGCCGGAAGTGAAGCCGAAGTGAAGCCGGAGTGAAGCCGGGAGTGAAGCCGGAGTGAAGCCGAGTGAAGCCGGGAGTGAAGCCGGAGTGAAGCCGGAGGGAAGCCGGAGTGAAGCCGGGAGTGAAGCCGGGAGTGAAGCCGGAGTGAAGCCGGGAGTGAAGCCGGAGTGAAGCCTGAGTGAAGCCGGGAGTGAAACCGGAAGTGAAGCCGGGAGTGAAGCCTGAGTGAAGCCAGGAGTGAAGTCGGGAGTGAAGCCGGGAGTGAAGCCAGAGTGAAGCCGGGAGTGAAGCCGGAGTGAAGCCGGGAGTGAAGCCGGGAGTGAAGCCGGGGTGAAGCCTGAGTGAAGCCGGGAGTGAAGCCGGAAGTGAAGCCGGAGAAAGCCGGGAGTGAAGCCGGAGTGAAGCCGGAGTGAAGCCGGGAGTGAAGCCGGGAGTGAAGCCGGAGTGAAGCCGGAGTGAAAGAAGTGGGAGTGAAGCCGGGAGTGAAGCCGGGAGTGAAGCCGGAGTGAAGCCGGGAGTGAAGCCGGGAGTGAAGCCGGGAGTGAAGCCGGGAGTGAAGCCGGAGTGAAGCCGGGAGTGAAGCCGGAGTGAAGCCGGAGTGAAGCCGGAGTGAAGCCGGGAGTGAAGCCGGGAGTGAAGCTGGGAGTGAAGCCGGAGTGAAGCCAGAGTGAAGCCGGGAGTGAAGCCGGGAGTGAAGCCGGAGTGAAGCCGGAGTGAAGCCGGAGTGAAGCCGGGAGTGAAGCCGGGAGTGAAGCCGGAGTGAAGCCGGGAGTGAAGCCGGAGTGAAGCCGGAGTGAAGCCGGGAGTGAAGTCGGAGTGAAGCCGGAGTGAAGCCGGGAGTGAAGCCGGAGTGAAGCTGGAGTGAAGCCGGGAGTGAAGCCGGAGTGAAGCCGGAGTGAAGCCGGGAGTGAAGCCAGAGTGAAGCCGGAGTGAAGCCGGGAGTGAAGCCGGGAGTGAAGCCGGAGTGAAGCCGGGAGTGAAGCCGGAGTGAAGCCGGAGTGAAGCCGGGAGTGAAGCCGGGAGTGAAGCCGGAGTGAAGCCGGGAGTGAAGCCGGGAGTGAAGCCGGGAGTGAAGCCGGGAGTGAAGCCGGAGTGAAGCCGGGAGTGAAGCCAGGAGTGAAGCCGGGAGTGAAGCCGGGAGTGAAGCCGGGAGTGAAGCCGGAGTGAAGCCGGGAGTGAAGCCGGAGTGAAGCCGGAGTGAAGCCGGGAGTGAAGCCGGAGTGAAGCCGGGAGTGAAGCCGGAGTGAAGCCGGAGTGAAGCCGGAGTGAAGCCGGAGTGAAGCCGGAGTGAAGCCGGAGTGAAGCCGGGAGTGAAGCCGGAGTGAAGCCGGGAGTGAAGCCGGAGTGAAGCCGGAGTGAAGCCGGAGTGAAGCCGGGAGTGAAGCCGGAGTGAAGCCGGAGTGAAGCCGGGAGTGAAGCCGGAGTGAAGCCGGAGTGAAGCCGGAGTGAAGCCGGGAGTGAAGCCGGAGTGAAGCCGGAGTGAAGCCGGAGTGAAGCCGGGAGTGAAGCCGGAGTGAAGCCGGAGTGAAGCCGGAGTGAAGCCGGAGTGAAGCCGGAGTGAAGCCGGAGTGAAGCCGGGAGTGAAGCCGGAGTGAAGCCGGAGTGAAGCCGGGAGTGAAGCCGGAGTGAAGCCGGAGTGAAGCCGGAGTGAAGCCGGGAGTGAAGCCGGAGTGAAGCCGGAGTGAAGCCGGGAGTGAAGCCGGAGTGAAGCCGGGAGTGAAGCCGGAGTGAAGCCGGAGTGAAGCCGGGAGTGAAGCCGGAGTGAAGCCGGGAGTGAAGCCGGGAGTGAAGCCGGAGTGAAGCCGGAGTGAAGCCGGGAGTGAAGCCGGAGTGAAGCCGGAGTGAAGCCGGAGTGAAGCCGGGAGTGAAGCCGGAGTGAAGCCGGGAATGAAGCCGGAGTGAAGCCGGAGTGAAGCCGGGAGTGAAGCCGGAGTGAAGCCGGAGTGAAGCCGGAGTGAAGCCGGGAGTGAAGCCGGGGTGAAGCCGGTTGTGAAGCCGGGAGTGAAGCCGGAGTGAAGCCGGGAGTGAAGACGGAAGTGAAGCCGGAGTGAAGCCGGGAGTGAAGCCGGAGTGAAGCCGGAGTGAAGCCGGGAGTGAAGCCGGGAGTGAAGCCGGAGTGAAGCCGGGAGTGAAGCCGGGAGTGAAGCCGGAGTGAAGCCGGAGTGAAGCCGGGAGTGAAGCCGGGAGTGAAGCCGGAGTGAAGCCGGAGTGAAGCCGGGAGTGAAGCCGGAGTGAGGCCGGAGTGAAGCCGGGAGTGAAGTCGGAGTGAAGCCGGAGTGAAGCCGGGAGTGAAGCCGGGTGAAGCCGGTTGTGAAGCCGGGAGTGAAGCCGGAGTGAAGCCGGAGTGAAGCCGGGAGTGAAGCCGGAGTGAAGCCGGAGTGAAGCCGGGAGTGAAGCCGGGAGTGAAGCCGGAGTGAAGCCGGGTGAAGTGAAGCCGGAGTGAAGCCGGGGTGAAGCCGGGAGTGAGCCGGGGGGAGTGAAGCCGGGAGTGAAGCCGGAGTGAAGCCGGAGTGAAGCCGGAGTGAAGCCGGAGTGAAGCCGGAGTGAAGCCGGGAGTGAAGCCGGAGTGAAGCCGGAGTGAAGCCGGAGTGAAGCCGGAAGTGAAGCCGGGAGTGAAGCCGGGAGTGAAGCCGGAGTGAAGCCGGGAGTGAAGCCGGAGTGAAGCCGGGAGTGAAGCCGGAGTGAAGCCGGAGTGAAGCCGGGAGTGAAGCCGGAGTGAAGCCGGGAGTGAAGCCTGAGTGAAGCCCGGAGTGAAGTCGGAGTGAAGTCGGAGTGAAGCCGGAGTGAAGCCGGGAGTGAAGCCGGGTGAAGCCGGGAGTGAAGCCGGGAGTGAAGCCGGGAGTGAAGCCGGGAGTGAAGCCGGAAGTGAAGGGGAGTGAAGCCGGGAGTGAAGCCGGGAGTGAAGCCGGAGTGAAGCCGGAGTGAAGCCGGGAGTGAAGCCGGAGTGAAGCCGGGAGTGAAGCCGGGAGAGATGCCGGGAGTGAAGCCGGGAGTGAAGCCGGGAGTGAAGCCGGAGTGAAGCCGGAGTGAAGCCGGGAGTGAAGCCGGGAGTGAAGCCGGGAGTGAAGCCGGGAGTGAAGCCGGAGTGAAGCCGGAGTGAAGCCGGAGTGAAGCCGGAGTGAAGCCGGGAGTGAAGCGGGAGTGAAGCCGGAGTGAAGCCGGAGTGAAGCCGGGAGTGAAGCCGGGAGTGAAGCGGGAGTGAAGCCGGAGTGAAGCCGGAGTGAAGCCGGGAGTGAAGTCTGAGGGAAGCCGGAGTGAAGCCGGGAGTGAAGCCGGGAGTGAAGCCAGAGTGAAGCCGGGAGTGAAGCCGGAGTGAAGCCGGAGTGAAGCCGGAGTGAAGCCGGGAGTGAAGCTGGGAGTGAAGCCGGAGTGAAGCCGAAAGTGAAGCCGGAGTGAAGCTGGGAGTGAAGCCGGAAGTGAAGCCGGAAGTGAAGCCGGGAATGAAGCCGGAGTGAAGCTGGGAGTGAAGAAGGGAGGAAAGCCGGAGTGAAGCCGGGAGTGAAGAGGGGAGTGAAGCCGGAGTGAAGCCGGAGTGAAGCCGGTGAAGCCGGAGTGAAGCCGGGAGTGAAGCCGGAGTGAAGCCGGAGTGAAGCCGGGTGAAGCCGGGAGTGAAGCCGGAGTGAAGCCGGAGTGAAGCCAGGAAGCCGGGAGTGAAGCCGGAGTGAAGCCGGGAGTGAAGCCGGAGTGAAGCCGGGAGTGAAGCCGGAGTGAAGCCGGGAGTGAAGCCGGGAGTGAAGCCGGAGTGAAGCCGGAGTGAAGCCGGAGTGAAGCCGGAGTGAAGCCGGGAGTGAAGCCGGGAGTGAAGCCGGGAGTGAAGCCGGAGTGAAGCCGGAGTGAAGCCGGAGTGAAGCCGGAGTGAAGCCGGAGTGAAGCCGAGTGAAGCCGGGAGTGAAGCCGGGAGTGAAGTCGGGGTGAAGCCTGAGTGAAGCCGGGAGTGAAGCCGGAGTGAAGCCGGGAGTGAAGCCGGAGTGAAGCAGGGAGTGAAGCCGGGAGTGAAGCCAGAGTGAAGCCGGAGTGAAGCCGGGAGTGAAGCCGGGAGTGAAGCCGGAGTGAAGCCGGGAGTGAAGCCGGGAGTGAATCCGGGAGTGAAGCCGGGAGTGAAGCCGGAGTGAAGCCGGGAGTGAAGCCGGAGTGAAGCTGGGAGTGAAGCCGGAGTGAAGCCGGAGTGAAGCCGGGAGTGAAGCCAGGAGTGAAGCCAGGAGCGAAGCCGGGAGTGAAGCCGGAGTGAAGCCGGAAGTGAAGCCGGAGTGAAGCCGGGAGCGAAGCCTGAGATAAGCCGGAGTGAAGCCAGGAGTGAAGCCGGAGTGAAGCCGGAGTGGAGCCTGAGTGAAGCCGGGAGTGAAGCCGGGTGGTGAAACCGGAATTGAAGCCGGAGTGAAGCCGGGAGTGAAGCCGAAGTGAAGCCGGGAATGAAGCCGGAGTGAAGCCGGGAGTGAAGCCGGGAGTGAAGCCGGGAGTGAAGCCGGAGTGAAGCCGGAGTGAAGCCGGAGTGAAGCCGGGAGTGAAGCCTGAGTGAAGCCGGGAGTGAAAAAAGAGTGAAGCTGGTAGTGAAGCGGCAGTGAAACCGGGAGTGAGGCCGGAGTGAAGCCGGAAGTGAAGCCGGAGTGAAGCCGGGAGCGAAGCCTGAGATAAGCCGGAGTGAAGCCGGGAGTGAAGCCGGAGTGAAGCCGGAGTGAAGCCGGAGTGAAGCCGGGAGTGAAGCCAGGAGTGAAGCCGGGAGTGAAGCCGGGAGTGAAGCCGGAGTGAAGCCGGAGTGAAGCCGGGAGTGAAGCCGGAGTGAAGCCGGGAGTGAAGCCGGAGTGAAGCCGGAGTGAAGCCGGGAGTGAAGCCGGGAGTGAAGCCGGGAGTGAAGCCGGGAGTGAAGCCGGGAGTGAAGCCGGGAGTGAAGCCGGAGAGAAGCCGGGAGTGAAGCCGGGAGTGAAGCCGGGAGTGAAGCCAGGAGTGAAGCCAGGAGTGAAGCCGGGAGTGAAGCCGGGAGTGAAGCCGGGAGTGAAGCCGGGTGTGAAGCCGGCTGTGAAGCCGGGAGTGAAGCAGGGAGTGAAGCCGGGAGTGAAGCCGGGAGTGAAGCCGGGAGTGAAGCCGGAGTGAAGCCGGGAGTGAAGCCGGGAGTGAAGCCGGGAGTGAAGCCGGGAGTGAAGCCGGGAGTGAAGCCGGGAGTGAAGCCGGGAGTGAAGCCAGGAGTGAAGCCGGGAGTGAAGCCAGAGTGAAGCCGGGAGTGAAGCCAGGAGTGAAGCCGGGAGTGAAGCCGGGAGTGAAGCCGGGAGTGAAGCCGGGAGTGAAGCCGGGAGTGAAGCCGGGAGTGAAGCCGGGAGTGAAGCCGGGAGTGAAGCCGGGAGTGAAGCCGGGAGTGAAGCCGGGAGTGAAGCCGGGTGTGAAGCCGGGAGTGAAGCCTGGAGTGAAGCCGGGAGTGAAGCCGGGAGTGAAGCCGGAGTGAAGCCGGAGTGAAGCCGGAGTGAAGCCGGGAGTGAAGCCGGGAGTGAAGCCGGAGAGAAGCCGGGAGTGAAGACGGGAGTGAAGCCGGAGTGAAGCCGGTAACGAAGAAGGAGGAAAGCCGGGAGTGAAGCCGGGAGTGAAGTCGGAAGTGAAGCCGGAGTGAAGCCAGGAGTGAAGTTGGAGTGAAGCAGGGAGTGAAGGCGCGAGTGAAGACGGAGTGAAGCCGGAGAGATGCAGGGAGTGAAGCCGGGAGTGAAGCCGGGAGTGAAGCCGGGAGTGAAGCCGGAGTGAAGCCGGAGTGAAGCCGGGAGTGAAGCCGGAGTGAAGCCGGGAGTGAAGCCGGGAGTGAAGCCGGAGTGAAGCCGGAGTGAAGCCGGGAGTGAAGCCGGGAGTGAAGCCAGATTGAAGCTGGAAATGAAGCCAGGAGTGAAGCCGGGCATGAAGCCGGGACTGAAGCCGGGAGTGAAGCCGGAGTGAAGCCGGAGTGAAGCTGGGAGTGAAGCCGGAGTGAAGCCTGAGTGAAGCCGGAGTGAAGCCGGGAGTGAAGCCGGGAGTGAAGCCGGGAGTGAAGACGGAGTGAAGCCGGGAGTGAAGCCGGGAGTGAAGTCGGGTGTGAAGCCGGAGTGAAGCCGGGAGTGAAGCCGGAGTGAAGCCGGAGTGAAGCCGGGAGTGAAGCTGGAGTGAAGCCGGGAGTGAGTCCGGAAGTGAAGCCGGAGTGAAGCCAGGAGTGAAGCCGGAAGAGAAGCCGGGAATGAAGCCGGGAGTAAAGCCGGATGTGAAGCCGGTAACGAAGAAGGAGGAAAGCCGGGAGTGCAGCTGGGAGTGAAGAGGGGAGTGAAGCCGGAGTGAAGCCGGGAGTGAAGCCGGGAGTGAAGACGGAGTGAAGCCGGGAGAGAAGCGGGAGTGAAGCCGGAGTGAAGCCGGAGTGAAGCCGGGAGTGAAGCCGGAGTGAAGCCGGGAGTGAAGCCGGGAGTGAAGCCGGAGTGAAGCCGGGAGTGAAGCCGGAGTGAAGCCGGAGTGAAGCCGGGAGTGAAGCTGGGGTGAAGCCGGTAACGAAGAAGGAGGAAAGCCGGAGTGCAGCTGGGAGTGAAGAGGGAGTGAAGCCGGAGTGAAGCCGGAGTGAAGTCGGAGTGAAGCCGGGAGTGAAGGCGCGAGTGAAGACCGAGTGAAGCCGGAGTGAAGCCGGGAGTGAAGCCGGGAGTGAAGCCGGGAGTGAAGCCGGGAGTGAAGCCGGGAGTGAAGCCGGAGTGAAGCCGGAGTGAAGCCGGGAGTGAAGCCGGGAGTGAAGCCGGAGTGAAGCCGGGGTGAAGCCGGAGTGAAGCCGGAGTGAAGCCAGGAGTGAAGCCGGAGTGAAGCCGGAGTGAAGCCGGGAGTGAAGCTGGAGTGAAGCCGGGAGTGAAGCCGCGAGTGAAGACGCGAGTGAAGACACGAGTGAAGACGGAGTGAAGCCGGGAGTGAAGCCGGGAGTGAAACCTGAGTGAAGCCGGGAGTGAAGCCGGAGTGAAGCCGGGAGTGAAGCCTGAGTGAAGCCAGGAGTGAAGCCGGAGTGAAGCCGGGAGTGAAGCCGGGAGTGAAGCCGGGAGTGAAGCCGGGAGTGAAGCCGGGAGTGAAGCCGGAATGAAGCCGGGAGTGAAGCCGGAGTGAAGCCGGAAGAGAAGCCGGGAATGAAGCCGGGAGTGAAGCCGGGAGTGAAGCCGGGAGTGAAGCCGGGAGTGAAGCCGGAGTGAAGCCGGGAGTGAAGCCGGGAGTGAAGCCGGAGTGAAGCCGGGAGTGAAGCCGGGAGTGAAGCCTGAGACAAGCCGGGAGTGAAGCCGGGAGTGAAGCCAGGAGTGAAGACGGAGTGAAGCCGGGAGTGAAGCCGGAAGTAAAGCCGGGAGTGAAGCAGGAGGAAAGCCGGGAGTGAAGCCGGAGTGAAGCCGGGAGTGAAGCCCAGAGTGAAGCCGGAGTGAAGCCGGGAGTGAAGCCGGATTGAAGCCGGAGTGAAGCCGGGAGTGAAGCCGGATGAGAAGCCGGAGTGAAGCTGGGAGTGAAGCTGGGAGTGAAGCCGGAGTGAAGACTTAGTGAAGCCGGAGTGAAGCCGGAAGTGAAGCCGGAAGTGAAGCCGGGAATGAAGCCGGAGTGAAGCCGGAGTGAAGCCGGGAGGAAGAAGGAGGAAAGCCGGGAGTGAAGCCGGGAGTGAAGACGGGAGTGAAGCCGGAGTGAAGCCGGGAGTGAAGCCGGGAGTGAAGCCGGAGTGAAGCCGGGAGTGAAGCCGGAGTGAAGCCGGAGTGAAGCCGGGAGTGAAGCCGGGAGTGAAGCCGGGAGTGAAGCCGGAGTGAAGCCGGGAGTGAAGCCGGAGTGAAGCCGGAGTGAAGCTGGAGTGAAGCCGGGAGTGAAGCCGGGAGTGAAGAGGGAGTGAAGCCGGAGTGAAGCCGGGAGTGAAGCGGGAGTGAAGCCGGGAGTGAAGCGGGAGTGAAGCCGGAGTGAAGCCGGGAGTGAAGCCGGAGTGAAGCCGGAGTGAAGCCGGGAGTGAAGCCGGAGTGAAGCCGGGAGTGAAGCCGGGAGTGAAGCCGGAGTGAAGCCGGAGTGAAGCCGGGAGTGAAGCCGGGAGTGAAGCCGGGAGTGAAGCCGGAGTGAAGCCGGGAGTGAAGCCAGGAGTGAAGCCGGGAGTGAAGCCTGAGAGAAGCCGGAGTGAAGCCGGGAGTGAAGACGGGAGTGAAGCCGGAGTGAAGCCGGGAGTGAAGCCGGGAGTGAAGACGGAGTGAAGCCGGGAGTGAAGCCGGGAGTGAAGCCGGGAGTGAAGCCGGAATGAAGCCGGGAGTGAAGCCGGAGTGAAGCCGGAGTGAAGCCGGAGTGAAGCCGGAGTGAAGCCGGGAGTGAAGCCGGGAGTGAAAGCCGGAGTGAAGCCGGAGTGAAGCCGGAGTGAAGCCTGAGTGAAGCCGCTGTGAAGCTGTGTGTGAAGCCGGGAGAGATGCCGGGTGTGATGCCGGGAGTGAAGCCGGAGTGAAGCCTGAGTGAAGCTGGAGTGAAGCCGGGAGTGAAGCTGGGAGTGATGCCAGGGGGTGAAGCCCGGAGTGAAGTAGGATTGAAGCCGGGATTGAAGCCGGAGTGATGCTGGGGGTGAAGCCGGGAGTTAAGCCCGAGTGAAGCCGGGAGTGAAGCCGGGAGTGAAGCCGGGGTGAAGCCGGGAGTGAAGCCGGGAGTGAAGCCGGAGTGAAGCCTGAGTGAAGCCGGAGTGAAGCCAGGAGTGAAGCCGGGATGGAAGCCGGTAACGAAGAAGGAGGAAAGCCGGGAGTGAAGCTGGGAGTGAAGAGGGAGTGAAGCCGGAGTGAAGCCGGAATGAAGCCGGAGTGAAGCCGGGAGTGAAGGGCGAGTGAAGACAGAGTGAAGCCGGAGTGAAGCAGGGAGTGAAGCCGGAGTGAAGCCGGAGTGAAGCTGGGAGTGAAGCCGGAGTGAAGCCGGGAGTGAAGCCGGAGTGAAGACAAATGAAGCCGGGAGTGAAGCCGGGAATGAAGCCGGGAGTGAAGCCTGAGTGAAGACGGGAGTGACGACGGGAGTGATTTCGGGAGTTAAGACGGTGGGAAGCCGGGAGTGAAGACGGGAGTGAAGCCGGAGTGAAGCCGGAGTGAAGACGGGAGTGAATCGGGGTGAAGCCGGGAGTGAAGCCGGGAGTGAAGGCCGGTGGTGAAGCCGGGGGTGAAGCCGGGGGTGAAGCCGGGTGTGAGTCCGGAAATGAAGCCGGAGTGAAGCCAGGCATGAAGCCGGAAGAGAAGCCGGGAATCAAGCCGGGAGTGAAGCAGGATGTGAAGCCGGTAACGAAGAAGGAGGAAAGCCGGGAGTGCAGCTGGGAGTGAAGAGGGGAGTGAAGCCGGGAATGAAGTCAGAGTGAAGCAGGGAGTGAAGGTGCGAGTGAAGACGGAGTGAAGCCGGAGAGATGCAGGGAGTGAAGCCAGGAGTGAAGCCGGGAGTGAAGCCGGGAGTGAAGCCGGGAGTGAAGCCGGGAGTGAAGCCGGGAGTGAAGCCGGGAGTGAAGCCAGGAGTGAAGCCGGGAGTGAAGCCAGAGTGAAGCCGGGAGTGAAGCCGGGAGTGAAGACGGGAGTGAAGACGGGAGTGAAGACGGGTGTGAAGCCGGGAGTGAAGCTGGGAGTGAAGCCGGGAGTGAAACCGGACTGAAGCCGGGAGTGAAGCCGGGAGTGAAGGCGGGAGTGAAGCCGGGAGTGAAGCCGGAGTGAAGCCGGCGTGAAGCCGGGAGTGAAGCCGGAGTGAAGCTGGGAGTGAAGCCGGAGGGAAGCCTGAGTGAAGCCGGAAGTGAAGCCAGGAATGAAACCGGGAATGAAGCCGGGAATGAAGCCGGAGTGAAGCCAGGAGTGAAGACGGGGGTGAAGACGGGAGTCAAGACGGGAGTCAAGACGGGAGTCAAGACGGGAGTCAAGACGGGAGTGAAGTCGGAGTGAAGCCGGAGTGAAGCCGGGATTGAAGCCGGGAGTGAAGCCGGAGTGAAGCCAGGAGTGAAGCCGGAAGAGAAGCCGGGAATGAAGCCGGATGTGAAGCCGGATGTGAAGCCGGATGTGAAGCCAGTAACGAAGAAGGAGGAAAGCCGGGAGTGCAGCTGGGATTGAAGAGGGGAGTGAAGCCGGAGTGAAGCCGGGAATGAAGTCGGAGTGAAGCAGGGAGTGAAGGCGCGAGTGAAGACGGAGTGAAGCCGGAGAGATGCAGAGAGTGAAGCCGGGAGTGAAGCCGGGAGTGAAGCCGGGAGTGAAGCCGGGAGTGAAGCCGGGAGTGAAGCCGGGAGTGAAGCCGGGAGTGAAGCCGGGAGTGAAGCCGGGGGTGAAGCCGGGGGTGAAGCCGGGAGTGAAGCCGGGAGTGAAGCCGGGAGTGAAGCCAGAGTGAAGCTGGGAGTGAAGCGAGAGTGAAGCCGGGATTGAAGCCGGAAGTGAAGCCGGTAACGAAGAAGGAGGAAAGCCGGGAGTGCAGCTGGGAGTGAAGAGGGGAGTGAAGCCGGAGTGAAGCCGGGAAGGAAGCCGGGAGTGAAGCCGGAGTGAAGCCAGGAGTGAAGCCAGAAGAGAAGCCGGGAATGAAGCCGGGAGTGAAGCCGGGAGTGAAGCCGGAAGTGAAGCCGGGAATGAAGCCGGAGTGAAGCCAGAGTGAAGCCGGGAGTGAAGCCGGGAGTGAAGCCGGGAGTGAAGCCGGAGTGAAGCCGGAGGGAAGCCGGGAGTGAAGCCGGAGTGAAGCCGGAGTGAAGCCGGAGTGAAGCCGGAGTGAAGCCGGGAGTGAAGCCGGAGTGAAGCCAGGAGTGAAGCCTGAGAGAAGCCGGAGTGAAGCCGGGAGTGAAGCCAGAGTGAAGCCGGAGTGAAGACGGGAGTGAAGCTGGAGTGAAGATGGAGTGAAGCCGGGAGTGAAGCCGGGAGTGAAGACGGGAGTGAAGCCGTAGTGAAGCGGGCAGTGAAGCCGAGAGTGAAGCTGGGGTGAAGCCGGGAGAAAGCCGGAGTGAAGCCGGAGTGAAGCCGGGAGTGAAGCTGGGGTGAAGCCGGGGGTGAAGCCGGGAGTGAAGCCGGGAGTGAGTCCGGAAGTGAAGCCGCAGTGAAGCCAGGAGTGAAGCCGGAAGAGAAGCCGGGAATGAAGCCGGGAGTGAAGCTGGATATGAAGCCGGTAACGAAGATGAGAAAGCCGGGAGTGCAGCTGGGAACGAAGAGGGGAGTTTAGCCGAGTGAAGCCGGGAATGAAGTCGGAGTGAAGCAGGGAGTGACGGCGCGAGTGAAGACGGAGTGAAGCCGGAGAGATGCAGAGAGTGAAGCCAGGAGTGAAGCCGGGAGTGAAGCCGGGAGTGAAGCCGGGAGTGAAGCCGGGAGTGAAGCCGGGAGTGAAGCCGGGAGTGAAGGCCGGGAGTGAAGCCGGAGTGAAGCCGGCGTGAAGCCGGGAGTGAAGCCGGAGTGAAGCTGGGAGTGAAGCCGAGGGAAGCCTGAGTGAAGCCGGAAGTGAAGCCAAATGAAACCGGAATGAAGCCGGGAATGAAGCCGGAGTGAAGCCTGAGTGAAGCCGGGAGTGAAGCCGGGAGTGAAGCCGGGAGTGAAGATGGGAGTGAAGTCGGAGTGAAGCCTGAGTGAAGCCAAGTGTGAAGCCAGGAGTGAAGCCTGAGACAAGCCGGAGTGAAGCCGGGAGTGAAGCCGGAGCGAAGCCGGAGTGAAGCCGGAGTGAAGCCGGGAGTGAAGCCGGAGTGAAGCCGGGAGTGAAGCCGGTGAAGAAAAGCCGAACGAAGAAGGAGGAAGCCGGAGTGAAGCTGGGAGTGAAGCCGGGAGTGAAGCCGGAGTGAAGCCGGGAGTGAAGTCGGAGTGAAGCCGGGTGAGGAGAAGCCGGGGGTGAAGCCGGTGTGAAGCCGGAGTGAAGCAGTGAGAGAAGCCGGGAGTGAAGCCAGGATTGAAGCTGGGATTGAAGCCGGGAGTAAGCCGGACTGAAGCCGGAGTGAAGCCGGAGTGAAGCCGGAGTGAAGCGGAGTGAAGCCGGAGTGAAGCCTGGGTGAAGACGGGAGTGAAGACGGGTGTGAAGCCGGGAGTGAAGCTGGGAGTGAAGCCGGGAGTGAAACCGGACTGAAGCCGGGAGTGAAGCCGGAGTGAAGGCGGGAGTGAAGCCGGGAGTGAAGCCGGAGTGAAGCCGGTGGTGAAGCCGGGGGTGAAGCCGGGGGTGAAGCCGGGAGTGAGTCCGGAAATGAAGCCGGAGTGAAGCCAGGCATGAAGCCGGAAGAGAAGCCGGGAATCAAGCCGGGTGTGAAGCCGGATGTGAAGCCGGTAACGAAGAAGGAGGAAAGCCGGGAGTGCAGCTGGGAGTGAAGAGGGGAGTGAAGCCGGGAATGAAGTCGGAGTGAAGCAGGGAGTGAAGGTGCGAGTGAAGACGGAGTGAAGCCGGAGAGATGCAGGGAGTGAAGCCAGAAGTGAAGCCGGGAGTGAAGCCGGGAGTGAAGCCGGGAGTGAAGCCGGGAGTGAAGCCAGGAGTGAAGCCGGGAGTGAAGCCAGAGTGAAGCCGGGAGTGAAGACGGGAGTGAAGACGGGAGATGAAGCCGGGTGTGAAGTCGGGAGTTGAAGCTGGGAGTGGAAGGCGCGGGAGTGAAGACGGAGGAGCCGGAGAGATCAGGGAGTGAAGCCGGGAGTGACAGGGCCGGGAGTGAAGCCGGGAGTGAAGCCGGAGTGAAGCCGGGAGTGAAGCCGGGAGTGAAGGCCGGAGTGAAGGCTGGGAGTGAAGCCGGAGGGTGAAGCCGGAGTGAAGCCGGGAGTGAAGCCAGGGAGTGAAGCCGGGAGAGTGAAGGCGGGAGTGAAGCGAGAGTGAAGCCGGGAGTGAAGACGGGAGGTGAAGGACGGGAGGTAGACGGGGATACGAAGGGAGGCAAAGACGGGAGTGCAGAGCTGGGAGTCAAGACGGGGGAGTCAAGACGGAGTGAAGGCCAGAGTGAAGCAGATTTGAAAGCCGGGAGTGAAGCACGGAGTGAAGCCAGGAGTGAAGCCAGAAGAGAAGCCGGGAATGAGAGCCGGGAGTGAAGCCGGATGTGAAGCCGATGTGAAGCCGGTAACGAAGAAGGAGGAAAGCCGGGAGTGCAGCTGGGATTGAAGAGGGGAGTGAAGCCGGAGTGAAGCCGGGAATGAAGTCGGAGTGAAGCAGGGAGTGAAGGCGCGAGTGAAGACGGAGTGAAGCTGGAGAGATGCAGAGAGTGAAGCCAGGAGTGAAGCCGGGAGTGAAGCCGGGAGTGAAGCCGGGAGTGAAGCCGGGAGTGAAGCCGGGAGTGAAGCCGGGAGTGAAGCCGGGAGTGAATCCGGGGGTGAAGCCGGGGGTGAAGCCGGGAGTGAAACCGGGAGTGAAGCCGGGAGTGAAGCCAGAGTGAAGCCGGGAGTGAAGCGAGAGTGAAGCCGGGATTGAAGCCGGAAGTGAAGCCGGTAACGAAGAATGAGGAAAGCCGGGAGTGAAGCTGGGAGTGAAGAGGGGAGTGAAGCCGGAGTGAAGCCGGGAATGAAGTCGGAGTGAAGCAGGGAGTGAAGGCGCGAGTGAAGACAGAGTGAAGCCGGAGAGATGCAGGGAGTGAAGCCAGGATTGAAGCCGGTAGTGAAGACGGGCGTGAAGCCGGAGTGAAGCCAGAGTGAAGCCGGGAGTGAAGCCAAATGAAACCGGGAATGAAGCCGGGAATGAAGCCGGAGTGAAGCCTGAGTGAAGACGGGAGTGACGACGGGAGTGATTTCGGGAGTTAAGACGGTGTGAAGCCGGGAGAGAAGACGGGAGTGAAGCCGGAGTGAAGCCGGAGTGAAGACGGGAGTGAATCTGGGGTGAAGCCGGGAGTGAAGCCGGGAGTGAAGCCGGTGGTGAAGCCGGGGGTGAAGCCGGGGGTGAAGCCGGGAGTGAGTCCGGAAATGAAGCCGGAGTGAAGCCAGGCATGAAGCCGGAAGAGAAGCCGGGAATCAAGCCAGGTGTGAAGCCGGATGTGAAGCCGGTAACGAAGAAGGAGGAAAGCCGGGAGTGCAGCTGGGAGTGAAGAGGGGAGTGAAGCCGGGAATGAAGTCGGAGTGAAGCAGGGAGTGAAGGTGCGAGTGAAGACGGAGTGAAGCCGGAGAGATGCAGGGAGTGAAGCCAGGAGTGAAGCCGGGAGTGAAGCCGGGAGTGAAGCCGGGAGTGAAGCCGGGAGTGAAGCCGGGAGTGAAGCCGGGAGTGAAGCCAGGAGTGAAGCCGGGAGTGAAGCCAGAGTGAAGCCGGGAGTGAAGCCGGGAGTGAAGACGGGAGTGAAGACGGGAGTGAAGACGGGTGTGAAGCCGGGAGTGAAGCTGGGAGTGAAGCCGGGAGTGAAACCGGACTGAAGCCGGGAGTGAAGCCGGAGTGAAGGCGGGAGTGAAGCCGGGAGTGAAGCCGGAGTGAAGCCGGTGGTGAAGCCGGGGGTGAAGCCGGGGGTGAAGCCGGGAGTGAGTCCGGAAATGAAGCCGGAGTGAAGCCAGGCATGAAGCCGGAAGAGAAGCCGGGAATCAAGCCGGGTGTGAAGCCGGATGTGAAGCCGGTAACGAAGAAGGAGGAAAGCCGGGAGTGCAGCTGGGAGTGAAGAGGGGAGTGAAGCCGGGAATGAAGTCGGAGTGAAGCAGGGAGTGAAGGTGCGAGTGAAGACGGAGTGAAGCCGGAGAGATGCAGCGAGTGAAGCCAGGAGTGAAGCCGGGAGTGAAGCCGGGAGTGAAGCCGGGAGTGAAGCCGGGAGTGAAGCCAGGAGTGAAGCCGGGAGTGAAGCCAGAGTGAAGCCGGGAGTGAAGACGGGAGTGAAGACGGGAGTGAAGACGGGTGTGAAGCCGGGAGTGAAGCTGGGAGTGAAGCCGGGAGTGAAACCGGACTGAAGCCGGGAGTGAAGCCGGAGTGAAGGCGGGAGTGAAGCCGGGAGTGAAGCCGGAGTGAAGCCGGCGTGAAGCCGGGAGTGAAGCCGGAGTGAAGCTGGGAGTGAAGCCGGAGGGAAGCCTGAGTGAAGCCGGAAGTGAAGCCAGGAATGAAACCGGGAATGAAGCCGGGAATGAAGCCAGAGTGAAGCCGGGAGTGAAGACGGGGGTGAAGACGGGAGTCAAGACGGGAGTCAAGACGGGAGTCAAGACGGGAGTCAAGACGGGAGTCAAGACGGGAGTCAAGACGGGAGTGAAGCCAGAGTGAAGCCGGGATTGAAGCCGGGAGTGAAGCCGGAGTGAAGCCAGGAGTGAAGCCAGAAGAGAAGCCGGGAATGAAGCCGGGAGTGAAGCCGGATGTGAAGCCGGATGTGAAGCCGGTAACGAAGAAGGAGGAAAGCCGGGAGTGCAGCTGGGATTGAAGAGGGGAGTGAAGCCGGAGTGAAGCCGGGAATGAAGTCGGAGTGAAGCAGGGAGTGAAGGCGCGAGTGAAGACGGAGTGAAGCTGGAGAGATGCAGAGAGTGAAGCCAGGAGTGAAGCCGGGAGTGAAGCCGGGAGTGAAGCCGGGAGTGAAGCCGGGAGTGAAGCCGGGAGTGAAGCCGGGAGTGAAGCCGGGAGTGAATCCGGGGGTGAAGCCGGGGGTGAAGCCGGGAGTGAAACCGGGAGTGAAGCCGGGAGTGAAGCCAGAGTGAAGCCGGGAGTGAAGCGAGAGTGAAGCCGGGATTGAAGCCGGAAGTGAAGCCGGTAACGAAGAATGAGGAAAGCCGGGAGTGAAGCTGGGAGTGAAGAGGGGAGTGAAGCCGGAGTGAAGCCGGGAATGAAGTCGGAGTGAAGCAGGGAGTGAAGGCGCGAGTGAAGACAGAGTGAAGCCGGAGAGATGCAGGGAGTGAAGCCAGGATTGAAGCCGGTAGTGAAGACGGGCGTGAAGCCGGAGTGAAGCCAGAGTGAAGCCGGGAGTGAAGCCAAATGAAACCGGGAATGAAGCCGGGAATGAAGCCGGAGTGAAGCCTGAGTGAAGACGGGAGTGACGACGGGAGTGATTTCGGGAGTTAAGACGGTGTGAAGCCGGGAGAGAAGACGGGAGTGAAGCCGGAGTGAAGCCGGAGTGAAGACGGGAGTGAATCTGGGGTGAAGCCGGGAGTGAAGCCGGGAGTGAAGCCGGTGGTGAAGCCGGGGGTGAAGCCGGGGGTGAAGCCGGGAGTGAGTCCGGAAATGAAGCCGGAGTGAAGCCAGGCATGAAGCCGGAAGAGAAGCCGGGAATCAAGCCAGGTGTGAAGCCGGATGTGAAGCCGGTAACGAAGAAGGAGGAAAGCCGGGAGTGCAGCTGGGAGTGAAGAGGGGAGTGAAGCCGGGAATGAAGTCGGAGTGAAGCAGGGAGTGAAGGTGCGAGTGAAGACGGAGTGAAGCCGGAGAGATGCAGGGAGTGAAGCCAGGAGTGAAGCCGGGAGTGAAGCCGGGAGTGAAGCCGGGAGTGAAGCCGGGAGTGAAGCCGGGAGTGAAGCCGGGAGTGAAGCCGGGAGTGAAGCCAGGAGTGAAGCCGGGAGTGAAGCCAGAGTGAAGCCGGGAGTGAAGCCGGGAGTGAAGACGGGAGTGAAGACGGGAGTGAAGACGGGTGTGAAGCCGGGAGTGAAGCTGGGAGTGAAGCCGGGAGTGAAACCGGACTGAAGCCGGGAGTGAAGCCGGAGTGAAGGCGGGAGTGAAGCCGGGAGTGAAGCCGGAGTGAAGCCGGCGTGAAGCCGGGAGTGAAGCTGGAGTGAAGCTGGGAGTGAAGCCGGAGGGAAGCCTGAGTGAAGCCGGAAGTGAAGCCAGGAATGAAACCGGGAATGAAGCCGGGAATGAAGCCAGAGTGAAGACGGGAGTGAAGACGGGGGTGAAGACGGGAGTCAAGACGGGAGTCAAGACGGGAGTCAAGACGGGAGTCAAGACGGGAGTCAAGACGGGAGTGAAGCCGGAGTGAAGCCGGGATTGAAGCCGGGAGTGAAGCCGGAGTGAAGCCAGGAGTGAAGCCAGAAGAGAAGCCGGGAATGAAGGCGGGAGTGAAGCCGGATGTGAAGCCGGATGTGAAGCCGGTAACGAAGAAGGAGGAAAGCCGGGAGTGTAGCTGGGATTGAAGAGGGGAGTGAAGCCGGAGTGAAGCCGGGAATGAAGTCGGAGTGAAGCAGGGAGTGAAGGCGCGAGTGAAGACGGAGTGAAGCCGGAGAGATGCAGAGAGTGAAGCCAGGAGTGAAGCCGGGAGTGAAGCCGGGAGTGAAGCCGGGAGTGAAGCCGGGAGTGAAGCCGGGAGTGAAGCCGGGGGTGAAGCCGGGGGTGAAGCCGGGGGTGAAGCCGGGGGTGAAGCCGGGGGTGAAGCCGGGAGTGAAGCCGGGAGTGAAGCCGGGAGTGAAGCCAGAGTGAAGCCGGGAGTGAAGCGAGAGTGAAGCCGGGATTGAAGCCGGAAGTGAAGCCGGTAACGAAGAAGGAGGAAAGCCGGGAGTGAAGCTGGGAGTGAAGAGGGGAGTGAAGCCGGAGTGAAGCCGGGAATGAAGTCGGAGTGAAGCAGGGAGTGAAGGCGCGAGTGAAGACAGAGTGAAGCCGGAGAGATGCAGGGAGTGAAGCCAGGATTGAAGCCGGTAGTGAAGACGGGCGTGAAGCCGGAGTGAAGCCAGAGTGAAGCCGGGAGTGAAGCCGGGAGTGAAGCCGGGTGTGAAGCCGGGTGTGAAGCCGGGTGTGAAGCCGGGAGTGAAGCCGGGAGTGAAGCCCGAGTGAAGCCCGAGTGAAGCCCGGAGTGAAGCCGGGAATGAAGCCGGGAGTGAAGATGGGAGTGGAGACGGGAGTGAAGACGGGAGTGAAGACAGGATTGAAGCCGGAGTGATGCCGGGAGTGAAGCAGGGCTTGACGTCGGGAGTGAAGCCTGGAGTGAAGCCGGGAGTGAAGCCGGAGTGAAGACGGGAGTGAAGCCAGGAGTGACGTCGGGAGTGAAGACGGTGTGAAGCCGGGAGAGAAGACGGGAGTGAAGCCGGAGTGAAGCCGGAGTGAAGCCGGGAGTGAAGCTGGGGTGAAGCCGGGGGTGAAGCCGGGAGTGAAGCCGGGAGTGAGTCCGGAATTGAAGCCGCAGTGAAGCCAGGAGTGAAGCCGGAAGAGAAGCCGGGAATGAAGCCGGGAGTGAAGCTGGATATGAAGCCGGTAACGAAGAATGAGGAAAGCCGGGAGTGCAGCTGGGAACGAAGAGGGGAGTTTAGCCGGAGTGAAGCCGGGAATGAAGTCGGAGTGAAGCAGGGAGTGAAGGCGCGAGTGAAGACGGAGTGAAGCCGGAGAGATGCAGGGAGTGAAGCCAGGAGTGAAGCCGGGAGTGAAGCCGGGAGTGAAGCCGGGAGTGAAGCCGGGAGTGAAGCCGGGAGTGAAGCCGGGAGTGAAGCCGGGAGTGAAGCCGGGAGTTAAGACGGGAGTGAAGACGGGAGTGAAGACGGGAGTGAAGCCGGGAATGAAGCCGGGAGTGAAGCCGGGTGTGAAGCCGGGTGTGAAGCCGGGTGTGAAGCCGGGTGAGAAGCCGGGAGTGAAGACGGGAGTGAAGACAGGATTGAAGCCGGAGTGATGCCGGGAGTGAAGCAGGGATTGACGTCGGGACTGAAGCCAGATTGAAGCCGGGAGTGAAGCCGGAGTGAAGATGGGAGTGAAGACGGGAGTGAAGCCGGAGAGATGCAGGGAGTGAAGCCAGGAGTGAATCCGGGAGTGAAGCCGGGAGTGAAGCCGGGAGTGAAGCCGGGAGTGAAGCCGGTAGTGAAGCCGGGAGTGAAGCCGGGAGTGAAGACGGGAGTGAAGACGGGAGTGAAGACGGGAGTGAAGACGGGAGTGAAGCCGGGAGTGAAGCCGGGTGTGAAGCCGGGTGTGAAGCCGGGTGTGAAGCCGGGTGAGAAGCCGGGAGTGAAGACGGGAGTGAAGACAGGATTGAAGCCGGAGTGATGCCGGGAGTGAAGCAGGGATTGACGTCGGGACTGAAGCCAGATTGAAGCCGGGAGTGAAGCCGGAGTGAAGAAGGGAGTGAAGACGGGAGTGAAGACGGGAGTGAAGACGGGAGTGAAGACGGGAGTGACGTCGGGAGTGAAGACGGTGTGAAGCCGGGAGAGAAGACGGGAGTGAAGCCGGAGTGAAGCCGGAGTGAAGCCGGGAGTGAAGCAGGGAGTGAAGCCAGGAGTGAGTCCGGAAGTGAAGCCAGAGTGAAGCCAGGAGTGAAGCCGGAAGAGAAGCCGGGAATGAAGCCGGGAGTGAAGCCGGATGTGAAGCCGGTAACGAAGAAGGAGGAAAGCCGGGAGTGCAGCTGGGAGTGAAGAGGGGAGTGAAGCCGGAGTGAAGCCGGGAGTGACGTCGGGAGTGAAGACGGTGTGAAGCCGGGAGAGAAGGCGGGAGTGAAGCCGGAGTGAAGCCGGAGTGAAGCCGGGAGTGAAGCTGGAGTGAAGCCGGGAGTGAAGCCGGGAGTGAAGCCGGGAGTGAGTCCGGAAGTGAAGCCGGAGTGAAGCCAGGAGTGAAGCCGGATGTGAAGCCGGTAACGAAGAAGGAGGAAAGCCGAGAGTGCAGCTGGGAGTGAAGAGGGGAGTGAAGCCGGAGTGAAGCCGGGAATGAAGTCGAAGTGAAGCAGGGAGTGAAGGCGCGAGTGAAGACGGAGTGAAGACGGGAGTGAAGCCGGGAGTGAAGCCAGAGTGAAGCCAGAGTGAAGCCGGGAGTGAAGCCAGAGTGAAGCCGGGAGTGAAGCCGGGAGTGAAGCCGGGAGTGAAGCCGGGAGTGAAGCCGGGAGTGAAGCCGGGAGTGAAGACGGGAGTGAAGACGGGAGTGAAGCCGGGAGTGAAGCCGGGTGTGAAGCCGGGTGTGAAGCCGGGTGTGAAGCCGGGAGTGAAGACGGGAGTGAAGACAGGATTGAAGCCGGAGTGATGCCGGGAGTGAAGCAGGGATTGACGTCGGGAGTGAATCCAGATTGAAGCCGGGAGTGAAGCCGGATTGAAGACGGGAGTGAAGACGGGAGTGAAGCCGGGAGTGAAGCCGGGAGTGACGTCGGGAGTGAAGACGGTGTGAAGCCGGGAGAGAAGACGGGAGTGAAGCCGGAGTGAAGCCGGGAGTGAAGCCGGGAGTGAAGCCGGGAGTGAAGCCGGGAGTGAAGATGGGAGCGAAGACGGGCGTGAAGCCGGAGTGAAGCCAGAGTGAAGCCAGAGTGAAGCCGGGAGTGAAGCCGCGAGTGAAGCCGGGAGTGAAGCAGGGAGTGAAGCCGGGAGTGAAGCCAAAGTGAAGCCGGGAGTGAAGCCGGGAGTGAAGCCGGGAGTGAAGCCGGAGTGAAGCCGGAGTGAAGCCGGGAGTGAATCCGGGAGTGAAGCCGGGAGTGAAGCCGGAGTGAAGCCGGAAGTGAAGCCGGAGTGAAGCCGGGAGTGAAGCCGGAGGGAAGCCTGAGTGAAGCCGGAAGTGAAGCCAAATGAAACCGGGAATGAAGCCGGGAATGAAGCCGGAGTGAAGCCTGAGTGAAGACGGGTGTGACGACGGGAGTGATTTCGGGAGTTAAGACGGTGTGAAGCCGGGAGAGAAGACGTGAGTGAAGCCGGAGTGAAGCCGGAGTGAAGACGGGAGTGAATCTGGGGTGAAGCCGGGAGTGAAGCCGGGAGTGAAGCCGGTGGTGAAGCCGGGGGTGAAGCCGGGGGTGAAGCCGGGAGTGAGTCCGGAAATGAAGCCGGAGTGAAGCCAGGCATGAAGCCGGAAGAGAAGCCAGGAATCAAGCCGGGTGTGAAGCCGGATGTGAAGCCGGTAACGAAGAAGGAGGAAAGCCGGGAGTGCAGCTGGGAGTGAAGAGGGGAGTGAAGCCGGGAATGAAGTCGGAGTGAAGCAGGGAGTGAAGGTGCGAGTGAAGACGGAGTGAAGCCGGAGAGATGCAGGGAGTGAAGCCAGGAGTGAAGCCGGGAGTGAAGCCGGGAGTGAAGCCGGGAGTGAAGCCGGGAGTGAAGCCGGGAGTGAAGCCAGGAGTGAAGCCGGGAGTGAAGCCAGAGTGAAGCCGGGAGTGAAGCCAGAGTGAAGCCGGGAGTGAAGACGGGTGTGAAGCCGGGAGTGAAGCTGGGAGTGAAGCCGGGAGTGAAACCGGACTGAAGCCGGGAGTGAAGCCGGAGTGAAGGCAGGAGTGAAGCCGGGAGTGAAGCCGGAGTGAAGCCGGCGTGAAGCCGGGAGTGAAGCCGGAGTGAAGCTGGGAGTGAAGCCGGAGGGAAGCCTGAGTGAAGCCGGAAGTGAAGCCAGGAATGAAACCGGGAATGAAGCCGGGAATGAAGCCAGAGTGAAGCCGGGAGTGAAGACGGGGGTGAAGACGGGAGTCAAGACGGGAGTCAAGACGGGAGTCAAGACGGGAGTCAAGACGGGAGTGAAGCCGGAGTGAAGCTGGGATTGAAGCCGGGAGTGAAGCCGGAGTGAAGCCAGGAGTGAAGCCAGAAGAGAAGCCGGGAATGAAGCCGGGAGTGAAGCCGGATGTGAAGCCGGATGTGAAGCCGGTAACGAAGAAGGAGGAAAGCCGGGAGTGCAGCTGGGATTGAAGAGGGGAGTGAAGCCGGAGTGAAGCCGGGAATGAAGTCGGAGTGAAGCAGGGAGTGAAGGCGCGAGTGAATACGGAGTGAAGCCGGAGAGATGCAGAGAGTGAAGCCAGGAGTGAAGCCGGGAGTGAAGCCGGGAGTGAAGCCGGGAGTGAAGCCGGGAGTGAAGCCGGGAGTGAAGCCGGGGGTGAAGCCGGGGGTGAAGCCGGGGGTGAAGCCGGGAGTGAAGCCGGGAGTGAAGCGAGAGTGAAGCCGGGATTGAAGCCGGAAGTGAAGCCGGTAACGAAGAAGGAGGAAAGCCGGGAGTGAAGCTGGGAGTGAAGAGGGGAGTGAAGCCGGAGTGAAGCCGGGAATGAAGTCGGAGTGAAGCAGGGAGTGAAGGCGCGAGTGAAGACAGAGTGAAGCCGGAGAGATGCAGGGAGTGAAGACAGGATTGAAGCCGGTAGTGAAGACGGGCGTGAAGCCGGAGTGAAGCCAGAGTGAAGCCGGGAGTGAAGCCGGGAGTGAAGCCGGGTGTGAAGCCGGGTGTGAAGCCGGGTGTGAAGCCGGGTGTGTAGCCGGGAGTGAAGCCGGGAGTGAAGCCCGAGTGAAGCCCGAGTGAAGCCCGGAGTGAAGCCGGGAATGAAGCCGGGAGTGAAGATGGGAGTGGAGACGGGAGTGAAGACGGGAGTGAAGACAGGATTGAAGCCGGAGTGATGCCGGGAGTGAAGCAGGGATTGACGTCGGGAGTGAAGCCGGAGTGAAGCCGGGAGTGAAGCCGGAGTGAAGACGGGAGTGAAGCCAGGAGTGACGTCGGGAGTGAAGACGGTGTGAAGCCGGGAGAGAAGACGGGAGTGAAGCCGGAGTGAAGCCGGAGTGAAGCCGGGAGTGAAGCTGGGGTGAAGCCGGGGGTGAAGCCGGGAGTGAAGCCGGGAGTGAGTCCGGAAGTGAAGCCGCAGTGAAGCCAGGAGTGAAGCCGGAAGAGAAGCCGGGAATGAAGCCGGGAGTGAAGCTGGATATGAAGCCGGTAACGAAGAATGAGGAAAGCCGGGAGTGCAGCTGGGAGCGAAGAGGGGAGTTTAGCCGGAGTGAAGCCGGGAATGAAGTCGGAGTGAAGCAGGGAGTGAAGGCGCGAGTGAAGACGGAGTGAAGCCGGAGAGATGCAGGGAGTGAAGCCAGGAGTGAAGCCGGGAGTGAAGCCGGGAGTGAAGCCGGGAGTGAAGCCGGGAGTGAAGCCGGGAGTGAAGCCGGGAGTGAAGCCGGGAGTGAAGCCGGGAGTGAAGCCGGGAGTGAAGCCGGGAGTTAAGACGGGAGTGAAGACGGGAGTGAAGACGGGAGTGAAGCCGGGAGTGAAGACGGGAGTGAAGCCGGGAGTGAAGCCGGGTGTGAAGCCGGGTGTGAAGCCGGGTGTGAAGCCGGGTGAGAAGCCGGGAGTGAAGACGGGAGTGAAGACAGGATTGAAGCCGGAGTGATGCTGGGAGTGAAGCAGGGATTGACGTCGGGACTGAAGCCAGATTGAAGCCGGAGTGAAGCCGGAGTGAGTCCGGAAGTGAAGCCAGAGTGAAGCCAGGAGTGAAGCCGGAAGAGAAGCCGGGAATGAAGCCGGGAGTGAAGCCGGATGTGAAGCCGGTAACGAAGAAGGAGGAAAGCCGGGAGTGCAGCTGGGAGTGAAGAGGGGAGTGAAGCCGGAGTGAAGCCGGGAGTGACGTCGGGAGTGAAGACGGTGTGAAGCCGGGAGAGAAGGCGGGAGTGAAGCCGGAGTGAAGCCGGAGTGAAGCCGGGAGTGAAGCTGGAGTGAAGCCGGGAGTGAAGCCGGGAGTGAAGCCGGGAGTGAAGCCGGGAGTGAGTCCGGAAGTGAAGCCGGAGTGAAGCCAGGAGTGAAGCCGGATGTGAAGCCGGTAACGAAGAAGGAGGAAAGCCGAGAGTGCAGCTGGGAGTGAAGAGGGGAGTGAAGCCGGAGTGAAGCCGGGAATGAAGTCGAAGTGAAGCAGGGAGTGAAGGCGCGAGTGAAGACGGAGTGAAGACGGGAGTGAAGCCGGGAGTGAAGCCAGAGTGAAGCCGGGAGTGAAGCCGGGAGTGAAGCCGGGAGTGAAGCCGGGAGTGAAGCCGGGAGTGAAGCCGGGAGTGAAGCCGGGAGTGAAGACGGGAGTGAAGACGGGAGTGAAGACGGGAGTGAAGCCGGGTGTGAAGCCGGGTGTGAAGCCGGGTGTGAAGCCGGGAGTGAAGACGGGAGTGAAGACAGGATTGAAGCCGGAGTGATGCCGGTAGTGAAGCAGGGATTGACGTCGGGAGTGAAGCCAGATTGAAGCCGGGAGTGAAGCCGGAGTGAAGACGGGAGTGAAGACGGGAGTGAAGCCGGGAGTGACGTCGGGAGTGAAGACGGTGTGAAGCCGGGAGAGAAGACGGGAGTGAAGCCGGAGTGAAGCCGGAGTGAAGCCGGGAGTGAAGCTGGGGTGAAGCCGGGAGTGAAGCCAGGAGTGAAGCCGGGAGTGAGTCCGGAAGTGAAGTCGGGAGTGAAGCCGGGAGTGAAGCCGGAAGAGAAGCCGGGAGTGAAGCCGGGAGTGAAGCCGGGAGTGAAGCCGGGAGTGAAGCCGGGAGTGAAGCCGGTAGTGAAGCCGGGAGTGAAGCCGGGAGTGAAGACGGGAGTGAAGACGGGAGTGAAGACGGGAGTGAAGCCGGGAGTGAATCCGGGTGTGAAGCCGGGTGTGAAGCCGGGTGTGAAGCCGGGTGAGAAGCCGGGTGAGAAGCCGGGAGTGAAGACGGGAGTGAAGACAGGATTGAAGCCGGGAGTGAAGCCGGAGTGAAGACGGGAGTGAAGACGGGAGTGAAGCCGGGAGTGACGTCGGGAGTGAAGACGGTGTGAAGCCGGGAGAGAAGACGGGAGTGAAGCCGGAGTGAAGCCGGAGTGAAGCCGGGAGTGAAGCAGGGAGTGAAGCCAGGAGTGAGTCCGGAAGTGAAGCCAGAGTGAAGCCAGGAGTGAAGCCGGAAGAGAAGCCGGGAATGAAGCCGGGAGTGAAGCCGGATGTGAAGCCGGTAACGAAGAAGGAGGAAAGCCGGGAGTGAAGCTGGGAGTGAAGAGGGGAGTGAAGCCGGAGTGAAGCCGGGAATGAAGTCGGAGTGAAGATGGGAGTGGAGACGGGAGTGAAGACGGGAGTGAAGACAGGATTGAAGCCGGAGTGATGCCGGGAGTGAAGCAGGGATTGACGTCGGGAGTGAAGCCGGAGTGAAGCCGGGAGTGAAGCCGGAGTGAAGACGGGAGTGAAGCCAGGAGTGACGTCGGGAGTGAAGACGGTGTGAAGCCGGGAGAGAAGACGGGAGTGAAGCCGGAGTGAAGCCGGAGTGAAGCCGGGAGTGAAGCTGGGGTGAAGCCGGGGGTGAAGCCGGGAGTGAAGCCGGGAGTGAGTCCGGAAGTGAAGCCGCAGTGAAGCCAGGAGTGAAGCCGGAAGAGAAGCCGGGAATGAAGCCGGGAGTGAAGCTGGATATGAAGCCGGTAACGAAGAATGAGGAAAGCCGGGAGTGCAGCTGGGAGCGAAGAGGGGAGTTTAGCCGGAGTGAAGCCGGGAATGAAGTCGGAGTGAAGCAGGGAGTGAAGGCGCGAGTAAAGATGGAGTGAAGCCGGAGAGATGCAGGGAGTGAAGCCAGGAGTGAAGCCGGGAGTGAAGCCGGGAGTGAAGCCGGGAGTGAAGCCGGGAGTGAAGCCGGGAGTGAAGCCGGGAGTGAAGCCGGGAGTGAAGCCGGGAGTTAAGACGGGAGTGAAGACGGGAGTGAAGACGGGAGTGTAGCCGGGAGTGAAGCCGGGTGTGAAGCCGGGTGTGAAGCCGGGTGTGAAGCCGGGTGAGAAGCCGGAGTGAAGACGGGAGTGAAGACAGGATTGAAGCCGGAGTGATGCCGGGAGTGAAGCAGGGATTGACGTCGGGACTGAAGCCAGATTGAAGCCGGGAGTGAAGCCGGAGTGAAGATGGGAGTGAAGACGGGAGTGAAGCCGGGAGTGACGTCGGGAGTGAAGACGGTGTGAAGCCGGGAGAGAAGACGGGAGTGAAGCCGGAGTGAAGCCGGAGTGAAGCCGGGAGTGAAGCAGGGAGTGAAGCCAGGAGTGAGTCCGGAAGTGAAGCCAGAGTGAAGCCAGGAGTGAAGCCGGAAGAGAAGCCGGGAATGAAGCCGGGAGTGAAGCCGGATGTGAAGCCGGTAACGAAGAAGGAGGAAAGCCGGGAGTGCAGCTGGGAGTGAAGAGGGGAGTGAAGCCGGAGTGAAGCCGGGAGTGACGTCGGGAGTGAAGACGGTGTGAAGCCGGGAGAGAAGGCGGGAGTGAAGCCGGAGTGAAGCCGGAGTGAAACCGGGAGTGAAGCTGGGGTGAAGCCGGGAGTGAAGCCGGGAGTGAAGCCGGGAGTGAAGCCGGGAGTGAGTCCGGAAGTGAAGCCGGAGTGAAGCCAGGAGTGAAGCCGGATGTGAAGCCGGTAACGAAGAAGGAGGAAAGCCCAGAGTGCAGCTGGGAGTGAAGAGGGGAGTGAAGCCGGAGTGAAGCCGGGAATGAAGTCGAAGTGAAGCAGGGAGTGAAGGCGCGAGTGAAGACGGAGTGAAGACGGGAGTGAAGCCGGGAGTGAAGCCAGAGTGAAGCCGGGAGTGAAGCCGGGAGTGAAGCCGGGAGTGAAGCCGGGAGTGAAGCCGGGAGTGAAGACGGGAGTGAAGACGGGAGTGAAGCCGGGAGTGAAGCCGGGTGTGAAGCCGGGTGTGAAGCCGGGTGTGAAGCCAGGAGTGAAGACGGGAGTGAAGACAGGATTGAAGCCGGAGTGATGCCGGGAGTGAAGCAGGGATTGACGTCGGGAGTGAAGCCAGATTGAAGCCGGGAGTGAAGCCGGAGTGAAGACGGGAGTGAAGACGGGAGTGAAGCCGGGAGTGACGTCGGGAGTGAAGACGGTGTGAAGCCGGGAGAGAAGACGGGAGTGAAGCCGGAGTGAAGCCGGAGTGAAGCCGGGAGTGAAGCTGGGGTGAAGCCGGGAGTGAAGCCAGGAGTGAAGCCGGGAGTGAGTCCGGAATTGAAGCCGGGAGTGAAGCCGGGAGTGAAGCCGGAAGAGAAGCCGGGAGTGAAGCCGGGAGTGAAGCCGGGAGTGAAGCCGGGAGTGAAGCCGGTAGTGAAGCCGGGAGTGAAGCCGGATGTGAAGCCGGTAACGAAGAAGGAGGAAAGCCGAGAGTGCAGCTGGGAGTGAAGAGGGGAGTGAAGCCGGAGTGAAGCCGGGAATGAAGTCGAAGTGAAGCAGGGAGTGAAGGCGCGAGTGAAGACGGAGTGAAGACGGGAGTGAAGCCGGGAGTGAAGCCAGAGTGAAGCCGGGAGTGAAGCCGGGAGTGAAGCCGGGAGTGAGTCCGGAAGTGAAGCCGGAGTGAAGCCAGGAGTGAAGCCGGATGTGAAGCCGGTAACGAAGAAGGAGGAAAGCCGAGAGTGCAGCTGGGAGTGAAGAGGGGAGTGAAGCCGGAGTGAAGCCGGGAATGAAGTCGGAGTGAAGGCGCGAGTGAAGACGGAGTGAAGACGGGAGTGAAGCCGGGAGTGAAGCCAGAGTGAAGCCGGGAGTGAAGCCGGGAGTGAAGCCGGGAGTGAAGCCGGGAGTGAAGCCGGGAGTGAAGCCGGGAGTGAAGCCGGGAGTGAAGACGGGAGTGAAGACGGGAGTGAAGACGGGAGTGAAGACGGGAGTGAAGCCGGGTGTGAAGCCGGGTGTGAAGCCGGGTGTGAAGCCGGGAGTGAAGACGGGAGTGAAGACAGGATTGAAGCCGGAGTGATGCCGGTAGTGAAGCAGGGATTGACGTCGGGAGTGAAGCCAGATTGAAGCCGGGATTGAAGCCGGAGTGAAGACGGGAGTGAAGACGGGAGTGAAGCCGGGAGTGACGTCGGGAGTGACGTCGGGAGTGAAGATGGTGTGAAGCGGGAGAGAAGACGGGAGTGAAGCCGGAGTGAAGCCGGAGTGAAGCCGGGAGTGAAGCTGGGGTGAAGCCGGGAGTGAAGCCAGGAGTGAAGCCGGGAGTGAGTCCGGAAGTGAAGTCGGGAGTGAAGCCGGGAGTGAAGCCGGAAGAGAAGCCGGGAGTGAAGCCGGGAGTGAAGCCGGGAGTGAAGCCGGGAGTGAAGCCGGTAGTGAAGCCGGGAGTGAAGCCGGGAGTGAAGACGGGAGTGAAGACGGGAGTGAAGACGGGAGTGAAGCCGGGAGTGAATCCGGGTGTGAAGCCGGGTGTGAAGCCGGGTGTGAAGCCGGGTGAGAAGCCGGGTGAGAAGCCGGGAGTGAAGACGGGAGTGAAGACAGGATTGAAGCCGGGAGTGAAGCCGGAGTGAAGACGGGAGTGAAGACGGGAGTGAAGCCGGGAGTGACGTCGGGAGTGAAGACGGTGTGAAGCCGGGAGAGAAGACGGGAGTGAAGCCGGAGTGAAGCCGGAGTGAAGCCGGGAGTGAAGCCGGGAGTGAAGCAGGGAGTGAAGCCAGGAGTGAGTCCGGAAGTGAAGCCAGAGTGAAGCCAGGAGTGAAGCCGGAAGAGAAGCCGGGAATGAAGCCGGGAGTGAAGCCGGATGTGAAGCCGGTAACGAAGAAGGAGGAAAGCCGGGAGTGAAGCTGGGAGTGAAGAGGGGAGTGAAGCCGGAGTGAAGCCGGGAATGAAGTCGGAGTGAAGATGGGAGTGAAGACGGGAGTGAAGACAGGATTGAAGCCGGAGTGATGCCGGGAGTGAAGCAGGGATTGACGTCGGGAGTGAAGCCGGAGTGAAGCCGGGGGTGAAGCCGGAGTGAAGACGGGAGTGAAGCCAGGAGTGACGTCGGGAGTGAAGACGGTGTGAAGCCGGGAGAGAAGACGGGAGTGAAGCCGGAGTGAAGCCGGAGTGAAGCCGGGAGTGAAGCTGGGGTGAAGCCGGGGGTGAAGCCGGGAGTGAAGCCGGGAGTGAGTCCGGAAGTGAAGCCGCAGTGAAGCCAGGAGTGAAGCCGGAAGAGAAGCCGGGAATGAAGCCGGGAGTGAAGCTGGATATGAAGCCGGTAACGAAGAATGAGGAAAGCCGGGAGTGCAGCTGGGAGCGAAGAGGGGAGTTTAGCCGGAGTGAAGCCGGGAATGAAGTCGGAGTGAAGCAGGGAGTGAAGGCGCGAGTAAAGATGGAGTGAAGCCGGAGAGATGCAGGGAGTGAAGCCAGGAGTGAAGCCGGTAGTGAAGCCGGGAGTGAAGCCGGGAGTTAAGACGGGAGTGAAGACGGGAGTGAAGACGGGAGTGAAGCCGGGAGTGGAGCCGGGTGTGAAGCCGGGTGTGATGCCGGGTGTGAAGCCGGGTGAGAAGCCGGGAGTGAAGACGGGAGTGAAGACAGGATTGAAGCCGGAGTGATGCCGGGAGTGAAGCAGGGATTGACGTCGGGACTGAAGCCAGATTGAAGCCGGGAGTGAAGCCGGAGTGAAGATGGGAGTGAAGACGGGAGTGAAGCCGGGAGTGACGTCGGGAGTGAAGACGGTGTGAAGCCGGGAGAGAAGACGGGAGTGAAGCCGGAGTGAAGCCGGAGTGAAGCCGGGAGTGAAGCAGGGAGTGAAGCCAGGAGTGAGTCCGGAAGTGAAGCCAGAGTGAAGCCAGGAGTGAAGCCGGAAGAGAAGCCGGGAATGAAGCCGGGAGTGAAGCCGGATGTGAAGCCGGTAACGAAGAAGGAGGAAAGCCGGGAGTGCAGCTGGGAGTGAAGAGGGGAGTGAAGCCGGAGTGAAGCCGGGAGTGACGTCGGGAGTGAAGACGGTGTGAAGCCGGGAGAGAAGGCGGGAGTGAAGCCGGAGTGAAGCCGGAGTGAAGCCGGGAGTGAAGCTGGGGTGAAGCCGGGAGTGAAGCCGGGAGTGAAGCCGGGAGTGAAGCCGGGAGTGAGTCCGGAAGTGAAGCCGGAGTGAAGCCAGGAGTGAAGCCGGATGTGAAGCCGGTAACGAAGAAGGAGGAAAGCCGAGAGTGCAGCTGGGAGTGAAGAGGGGAGTGAAGCCGGAGTGAAGCCGGGAATGAAGTCGAAGTGAAGCAGGGAGTGAAGGCGCGAGTGAAGACGGAGTGAAGACGGGAGTGAAGCCGGGAGTGAAGCCAGAGTGAAGCCGGGAGTGAAGCCGGGAGTGAAGACGGGAGTGAAGCCGGGAGTGAAGCCGGGAGTGAAGACGGGAGTGAAGACGGGAGTGAAGGCGGGAGTGAAGCCGGGTGTGAAGCCGGGTGTGAAGCCGGGTGTGAAGCCGGGTGAGAAGCCGGGAGTGAAGACGGGAGTGAAGACAGGATTGAAGCCGGAGTGATGCCGGGAGTGAAGCAGGGATTGACGTCGGGAGTGAAGCCAGATTGAAGCCGGGAGTGAAGCCGGAGTGAAGACGGGAGTGAAGACGGGAGTGAAGCCGGGAGTGAAGCCGGGAGTGACGTCGGGAGTGAAGACGGTGTGAAGCCGGGAGAGAAGACGGGAGTGAAGCCGGAGTGAAGCCGGAGTGAAGCCGGGAGTGAAGCTGGGGTGAAGCCGGGAGTGAAGCCAGGAGTGAAGCCGGGAGTGAGTCCGGAATTGAAGCCGGGAGTGAAGCCGGGAGTGAAGCCGGAAGAGAAGCCGGGAGTGAAGCCGGGAGTGAAGCCGGGAGTGAAGCCGGGAGTGAAGCCGGTAGTGAAGCCGGGAGTGAAGCCGGGAGTGAAGCCGGGAGTGAAGACGGGAGTGAAGACGGGAGTGAAGCCGGGAGTGAATCCGGGTGTGAAGCCGGGTGTGAAGCCGGGAGTGATGACGGGAGTGAAGACAGGATTGAAGCCGGAGTGATGCCGGGAGTGAAGCAGGGATTGACGTCGGGAGTGAAGCCAGATTGAAGCCGGGAGTGAAGCCGGAGTGAAGACGGGAGTGAAGACGGGAGTGAAGCCGGGAGTGACGTCGGGAGTGAAGACGGTGTGAAGCCGGGAGAGAAGACGGGAGTGAAGCCGGAGTGAAGCCGGAGTGAAGCCGGGAGTGAAGCAGGGAGTGAAGCCAGGAGTGAGTCCGGAAGTGAAGCCAGAGTGAAGCCAGGAGTGAAGCCGGAAGAGAAGCCGGGAATGAAGCCGGGAGTGAAGCCGGATGTGAAGCCGGTAACGAAGAAGGAGGAAAGCCGGGAGTGCAGCTGGGAGTGAAGAGGGGAGTGAAGCCGGAGTGAAGCCGGGAGTGAAGACGGTGTGAAGCCGGGAGAGAAGGCGGGAGTGAAGCCGGAGTGAAGCCGGAGTGAAGCCGGGAGTGAAGCCGGGAGTGAGTCCGGAAGTGAAGCCGGAGTGAAGCCAGGAGTGAAGCCGGATGTGAAGCCGGTAACGAAGAAGGAGGAAAGCCGAGAGTGCAGCTGGGAGTGAAGAGGGGAGTGAAGCCGGAATGAAGCCGGGAATGAAGTCGAAGTGAAGCAGGGAGTGAAGGCGTGAGTGAAGACGGAGTGAAGACGGGAGTGAAGCCGGGAGTGAAGCCAGAGTGAAGCCGGGAGTGAAGCCGGGAGTGAAGCCGGGAGTGAAGCCGGGAGTGAAGCCGGGAGTGAAGCCGGGAGTGAAGCCGGGAGTGAAGCCGGGAGTGAAGCCGGGAGTGAAGCCGGGAGTGAAGACGGGAGTGAAGCCGGGAGTGAAGCCGGGTGTGATGCCGGGTGTGAAGCCGGGTGTGAAGCCGGGAGTGAAGACGGGAGTGAAGACAGGATTGAAGCCGGAGTGATGCCGGGAGTGAAGCAGGGATTGACGTCGGGAGTGAAGCCAGATTGAAGCCGGGAGTGAAGCCGGAGTGAAGACGGGAGTGAAGACGGGAGTGAAGCCGGGAGTGACGTCGGGAGTGAAGACGGTGTGAAGCCGGGAGAGAAGACGGGAGTGAAGCCGGAGTGAAGCCGGAGTGAAGCCGGGAGTGAAGCTGGGGTGAAGCCGGGAGTGAAGCCAGGAGTGAAGCCGGGAGTGAGTCCGGAAGTGAAGCCGGAGTGAAGCCGGGAGTGAAGCCGGAAGAGAAGCCGGGAATGAAGCCGGGAGTGAAGCCGGATGTGAAGCCGATAACGAAGAAGGAGGAAAGCCGGGAGTGCAGCTGGGAGTGAAGAGGGGAGTGAAGCCGGAGTGAAGCCGGGAGTGACGTCGGGAGTGAAGACGGTGTGAAGCCGGGAGAGAAGGCGGGAGTGAAGCCGGAGTGAAGCCGGAGTGAAGCCGGGAGTGAAGCTGGGGTGAAGCCGGGAGTGAAGCCGGGAGTGAAGCCGGGAGTGAGTGCGGAAGTGAAGCCGGAGTGAAGCCAGGAGTGAAGCCGGATGTGAAGCCGTTAACGAAGAAGGAGGAAAGCCGGGAGTGCAGCTGGGAGTGAAGAGGGGAGTGAAGCCGGAGTGAAGCCGGGAATGAAGTCGAAGTGAAGCAGGGAGTGAAGGCGCGAGTGAAGACGGAGTGAAGCCAGAGAGATGCAGTGAGTGAAGCCAGGAGTGAAGCCGGGAGTGAAGCCGGGAGTGAAGCCGGGAGTGAAGCCGGGAGTGAAGATGGGAGTGGAGACGGGAGTGAAGACGGGAGTGAAGACAGGATTGAAGCCGGAGTGATGCCGGGAGTGAAGCAGGGATTGACGTCGGGAGTGAAGCCGGAGTGAAGCCGGGAGTGAAGCCGGAGTGAAGACGGGAGTGAAGCCAGGAGTGACGTCGGGAGTGAAGACGGTGTGAAGCCGGGAGAGAAGACGGGAGTGAAGCCGGAGTGAAGCCGGAGTGAAGCCGGGAGTGAAGCTGGGGTGAAGCCGGGGGTGAAGCCGGGAGTGAAGCCGGGAGTGAAGCCGGGAGTGAGTCCGGAAGTGAAGCCGCAGTGAAGCCAGGAGTGAAGCCGGAAGAGAAGCCGGGAATGAAGCCGGGAGTGAAGCTGGATATGAAGCCGGTAACGAAGAATGAGGAAAGCCGGGAGTGCAGCTGGGAGCGAAGAGGGGAGTTTAGCCGGAGTGAAGCCGGGAATGAAGTCGGAGTGAAGCAGGGAGTGAAGGCGCGAGTGAAGACGGAGTGAAGCCGGAGAGATGCAGGGAGTGAAGCCAGGAGTGAAGCCGGGAGTGAAGCCGGGAGTGAAGCCGGGAGTGAAGCCGGGAGTGAAGCCGGGAGTGAAGCCGGGAGTGAAGCCGGGAGTGAAGCCGGGTGTGAAGCCGGGTGTGAAGCCGGGTGTGAAGCCGGGTGAGAAGCCGGGAGTGAAGACGGGAGTGAAGACAGGATTGAAGCCGGAGTGATGCCGGGAGTGAAGCAGGGATTGACGTCGGGAGTGAAGCCAGATTGAAGCCGGGAGTGAAGCCGGAGTGAAGACGGGAGTGAAGACGGGAGTGAAGCCGGGAGTGAAGCCGGGAGTGAAGCCAGAGTGAAGCCAGAGCGAAGCGAGAGTGAAGCCGGGAGTGAAGCCGGAGTGAAGCCGGGTGTGAAGCCGGGAGTGAAGCCAGGAGTGAAACCGGGAGTGAAGACGGGCGTGAAGCCGGGCGTGAAGCCGGGCGTGAAGCCAGAGTAAAGCCGGGAGTGAAGCCAGAGTGAAGCCAGAGTGAAGCCGGGAGTGAAGCCAGGTGTGAAGTCGAAGTGAAGCCGGGAGTGAAGCCGGGAGTGAAGCCGGGAGTGAAGCCGGGAGTGAAGACGGGCGTGAAGCCGGAGTGAAGCCGGGAGTGAAGCCGGAGTGAAGCCGGGAGTGAAGCTGGGAGTGAAGCCGGAAGTGAAGCCGGGAGTGAAGCCGGAGTGAAGCCAGGAGTGAAGCCGGAGTGAAGCCGGGAGTGAAGTAGGGAGTGAAGCCGGGAGTGAAGCCGGAGTGAAGCTGGGAGTGAAGCCGGGAGTGAAGCCGGGAGTGAAGACGGGAGTGAAGCCGGGAGTGAAGCCGGGTGTGATGCCGGGTGTGAAGCCGGGTGTGAAGCCGGGAGTGAAGACGGGAGTGAAGACAGGATTGAAGCCGGAGTGATGCCGGGAGTGAAGCAGGGATTGACGTCGGGAGTGAAGCCAGATTGAAGCCGGGAGTGAAGCCGGAGTGAAGACGGGAGTGAAGACGGGAGTGAAGCCGGGAGTGACGTCGGGAGTGAAGACGGTGTGAAGCCGGGAGAGAAGACGGGAGTGAAGCCGGAGTGAAGCCGGAGTGAAGCCGGGAGTGAAGCTGGGGTGAAGCCGGGAGTGAAGCCAGGAGTGAAGCCGGGAGTGAGTCCGGAAGTGAAGCCGGAGTGAAGCCGGGAGTGAAGCCGGAAGAGAAGCCGGGAATGAAGCCGGGAGTGAAGCCGGATGTGAAGCCGATAACGAAGAAGGAGGAAAGCCGGGAGTGCAGCTGGGAGTGAAGAGGGGAGTGAAGCCGGAGTGAAGCCGGGAGTGACGTCGGGAGTGAAGACGGTGTGAAGCCGGGAGAGAAGGCGGGAGTGAAGCCGGAGTGAAGCCGGAGTGAAGCCGGGAGTGAAGCTGGGGTGAAGCCGGGAGTGAAGCCGGGAGTGAAGCCGGGAGTGAGTGCGGAAGTGAAGCCGGAGTGAAGCCAGGAGTGAAGCCGGATGTGAAGCCGTTAACGAAGAAGGAGGAAAGCCGGGAGTGCAGCTGGGAGTGAAGAGGGGAGTGAAGCCGGAGTGAAGCCGGGAATGAAGTCGAAGTGAAGCAGGGAGTGAAGGCGCGAGTGAAGACGGAGTGAAGCCAGAGAGATGCAGTGAGTGAAGCCAGGAGTGAAGCCGGGAGTGAAGCCGGGAGTGAAGCCGGGAGTGAAGCCGGGAGTGAAGCCGGGAGTGAAGATGGGAGTGGAGACGGGAGTGAAGACGGGAGTGAAGACAGGATTGAAGCCGGAGTGATGCCGGGAGTGAAGCAGGGATTGACGTCGGGAGTGAAGCCGGAGTGAAGCCGGGAGTGAAGCCGGAGTGAAGACGGGAGTGAAGCCAGGAGTGACGTCGGGAGTGAAGACGGTGTGAAGCCGGGAGAGAAGACGGGAGTGAAGCCGGAGTGAAGCCGGAGTGAAGCCGGGAGTGAAGCAGGGGTGAAGCCGGGGGTGAAGCCGGGAGTGAAGCCGGGAGTGAAGCCGGGAGTGAGTCCGGAAGTGAAGCCGCAGTGAAGCCAGGAGTGAAGCCGGAAGAGAAGCCGGGAATGAAGCCGGGAGTGAAGCTGGATATGAAGCCGGTAACGAAGAATGAGGAAAGCCGGGAGTGCAGCTGGGAGCGAAGAGGGGAGTTTAGCCGGAGTGAAGCCGGGAATGAAGTCGGAGTGAAGCAGGGAGTGAAGGCGCGAGTGAAGACGGAGTGAAGCCGGAGAGATGCAGGGAGTGAAGCCAGGAGTGAAGCCGGGAGTGAAGCCGGGAGTGAAGCCGGGAGTGAAGCCGGGAGTGAAGCCGGGAGTGAAGCCGGGAGTGAAGCCGGGAGTGAAGCCGGGTGTGAAGCCGGGTGTGAAGCCGGGTGAGAAGCCGGGAGTGAAGACGGGAGTGAAGACAGGATTGAAGCCGGAGTGATGCCGGGAGTGAAGCAGGGATTGACGTCGGGAGTGAAGCCAGATTGAAGCCGGGAGTGAAGCCGGAGTGAAGACGGGAGTGAAGACGGGAGTGAAGCCGGGAGTGAAGCCGGGAGTGAAGCCAGAGTGAAGCCAGAGCGAAGCGAGAGTGAAGCCGGGAGTGAAGCCGGAGTGAAGCCGGGTGTGAAGCCGGGAGTGAAGCCAGGAGTGAAACCGGGAGTGAAGACGGGCGTGAAGCAGGGCGTGAAGCCGGGCGTGAAGCCAGAGTAAAGCCGGGAGTGAAGCCAGAGTGAAGCCAGAGTGAAGCCGGGAGTGAAGCCAGGAGTGAAGCCGGGAGTGAAGCCGGGAGTGAAGCCGGGAGTGAAGCCGGGAGTGAAGACGGGCGTGAAGCCGGAGTGAAGCCGGGAGTGAAGCCGGAGTGAAGCTGGGAGTGAAGCTGGGAGTGAAGCCGGAAGTGAAGCCGGGAGTGAAGCCGGAGTGAAGCCAGGAGTGAAGCCGGAGTGAAGCCGGGAGTGAAGTAGGGAGTGAAGCCGGGAGTGAAGCCGGAGTGAAGCTGGGAGTGAAGCCGGAGAGAAGCCTCAGTGAAGCCGGAGTGAAGCCGGGAGTGACGCCGGAAGTGAGGCCGGAGTGAAGCCGGAAGTGAAGCCGGAGTGAAGCCGGGAGCGAAGCCTGAGATAAGCCTGAGTGAAGCCGTGAGTGAAGCCGGGAGTGAAACTGGGAGTGAAACTGGGAGTGAAGCCTGAGTGAAGCCAGGAGTGAAGCCGGAGTGAAGCCAGGAGTGTAGTAGGGAGTGAAGCCGGGTGTGAAGCCGGAGTGAAGCTGGGAGTGAAGCCGGAGAGAAGCCTCAGTGAAGCCGGAGTGAAGCCGGGAGTGATGCCGGAAGTGAGGCCGGAGTGAAGCCGGAAGTGAAGCCGGAGTGAAGAAAGGAGCGAAGCCTGAGATAAGCCGGAGTGAAGCCGGGAGTGAAGCCGGAGTGAAGACGCGAGTGAAGCCGGGAGTGAAGCCGGAGTGAAGCCGGGAGTGAAGCCGGGAGTGAAGACGGGAGTGAAGACGGGAGTGAAGACGGGAGTGAAGCCGGGAGTGAATCCGGGTGTGAAGCCGGGTGTGAAGCCGGGTGTGAAGCCGGGTGAGAAGCCGGGTGAGAAGCCGGGAGTGATGACGGGAGTGAAGACAGGATTGAAGCCGGAGTGATGCCGGGAGTGAAGCAGGGATTGACGTCGGGAGTGAAGCCAGATTGAAGCCGGGAGTGAAGCCGGAGTGAAGACGGGAGTGAAGCCGGGAGTGAAGCCGGTAGTGAAGCCGGGAGTGAAGCCGGGAGTGAAGCCGGGAGTGAAGCCGGGTGTGAAGCCGGGTGTGAAGCCGGGTGAGAAGCCGGGAGTGAAGACGGGAGTGAAGACAGGATTGAAGCCGGAGTGATGCCGGGAGTGAAGCAGGGATTGACGTCGGGAGTGAAGCCAGATTGAAGCCGGGAGTGAAGCCGGAGTGAAGACGGGAGTGAAGACGGGAGTGAAGCCGGGAGTGACGTCGGGAGTGAAGACGGTGTGAAGCCGGGAGAGAAGACGGGAGTGAAGCCGGAGTGAAGCCGGAGTGAAGCCGGGAGTGAAGCTGGGGTGAAGCCGGGAGTGAAGCAGGGAGTGAAGCCAGGAGTGAGTCCGGAAGTGAAGCCGGAGTGAAGCCAGGAGTGAAGCCGGAAGAGAAGCCGGGAATGAAGCCGGGAGTGAATCCGGATGTGAAGCCGGTAACGAAGAAGGAGGAAAGCCGGGAGTGCAGCTGGGAGTGAAGAGGGGAGTGAAGCCGGAGTGAAGCCGGGAGTGACGTCGGGAGTGAAGACGGTGTGAAGCCGGGAGAGAAGACGGGAGTGAAGCCTAAGTGAAGCCGGCGTGAAGCCGGAGTGAAGCCGGCGTGAAGCCGGGAGTGAAGCCGGAGTGAAGCTGGGAGTGAAGCCGGAGGGAAGCCTGATTGAAGCCGGGAGTGAAGTCGGAAGTGAAGACAGGAATGAAACCGGGAATGAAGCCGGAGTGAAGCCGGGAGTGAAGACGGAGTGAATCCAGGAGTGAAGCTGGAAGAGAAGCCGGGAACGAAGCCAGGAGTGAAGCGGGGAGTGAAGCCAGAGTGAAGCCGGGAGTGAAGCCGGGAGTTAAGCCGGGAGTGAAGCCAAAGTAAAGCCGGGAGTGAAGCCAGAGTGAAGCCAGAGTGAAGCCAGAGTGAAGCCAGGAGTGAAGACGGGAGTGAAGCCGGGAGTGAAGACGGGTGTGAAGCCAGAGTGAAGCCGGAGTGAAGCCGGGAGTGAAGCCGGCAGTGCAGCCGGGAGTGTAGCCGGAGTGAAGCCAGGAGTGAAGCCGGAAGAGAAGCCGGGAATGAAGCCGGGAGTGAAGCCGGATGTGAAGCCAGTAACGAAGAAGGAGGAAAGCCGGGAGTGCAGCTGGGAGTGAAGAGGGGAGTGAAGCCGGAGTGAAGCCGGGAATGAAGTCGGAGCGAAGCAGGGAGTGAAGGCGCGAGTGAAGACGGAGTGAAGCCGGAGAGATGCAGGGAGTGAAGCCAGGAGTGAAGCCGGGAGTGAAGCCGGGAGTGAAGCCGGGAGTGAAGCCGGGAGTGAAACGCGAGTGAAGCCTGGAGTGAAGCCCGGAGTGAAGCCGGAGTGAAGCCGGGAGTGACGTCAGGAATGAAGACGGTGTGAAGCCGGGAGAGAAGACGGGAGTGAAGCCGGAGTGAAGCCGGGAGTGAAGCTGGGGTGAAGCTGGGAGTGAAGCCGGGAGTGAAGCCGGGAGTGAAACCAGGAGTGAAGACGGGCGTGAAGCCGGAGTGAAGCCGGAGTGAAGCCAGAGTGAAGTCGGAGTGAAGCCGGAGGGAAGCCGGAGTGAAGCGAGAGTGAAGCGAGAGTGAAGCCGGAGTGAAGCCAGAGTGAAGCCAGAGTGAAGCCGGGTGTGAAGCCGGGAGTGAAGCCAGAGTGAAGCCGGGAGTGAAGCCGGGAGTGAAGCCGGAGTGAAGCCGGGAGTGAAGCCGGGAGTGAAGCCGGGAGTGAAGCCGGGAGTGAAGCCGGAGTGAAGCCGGGAGTGAAGCCGGAGTGAAGCTGGGAGTGAAGCCGGAGGGAAGCCTGAGTGAAGCCGGGAGTGAAGCCGGAAGTGAAGACAGGAATGAAACCGGGAATAAAGCCAGAGTGAAGCCGGGATTGAAGTGGGAGTGAAGCCAGGAGTGAAGCTGGAAGAGAAGCCGGGAATGAAGCCGGATGTGAAGCCGGTAACGAAGAAGGAGGAAAGCCGGGAGTGCAGCTGGGAGCGAAGAGGGGAGTGAAGCCGGGAGTGAAGCCGGCAGTGAAGCCGGGAGTGAAGGCGGGAGTGAAGCCGGAAGTGAAGCCGGTAACGAAGAAGGAGGAAAGCCGGGAGTGAAGCTGGGAGTGAAGAGGGGAGTGAAGCCGGAGTTAAGCCCGGAATGAAGCTGGAGGGAAGCCTTAGTGAAGCCGGGAGTGAAGCCGGAAGTGAAGCCAGGAATGAAACCGGGAATGAAGCCGGGAATGAAGCCGGGAAAGAAGCCGGAGTGATGCCGGGAGTCAAGACGGGAGTCAAGACGGGAGTCAAGACGGGAGTCAAGACGGGAGTCAAGACGGGAGTGAAGCCGGAGTGAAGACGGGAGTGAAGCCGGGAGTGACGTCGGGAGTGAAGACGGTGTGAAGCGGAGAGTGAAGACGGGTGTGAAGCCGGAGAGATGCAGGGAGTGAAGCCAGGAGTGAAGCCGGGAGTGAAGCCGGGAGTGAAGCCGGGAGTGAAGCCGGGAGTGAAGCCGGGAGTGAAGCCGGTAGTGAAGCCGGGAGTGAAGCCGGGAGTGAAGCCGGTAGTGAAGCCGGGAGTGAAGCCGGGAGTGAAGTCGGGTGTGAAGCCGGGTGTGAAGCCGGGTGAGAAGCCGGGAGTGAAGACGGGAGTGAAGACAGGATTGAAGCCGGAGTGATGCCGGGAGTGAAGCAGGGATTGACGTCGGGAGTGAAGCCAGATTGAAGCCGGGAGTGAAGCCGGAGTGAAGACGGGAGTGAAGACGGGAGTGAAGCCGGGAGTGAAGCCGGGAGTGAAGCCAGAGTGAAGCCAGAGCGAAGCGAGAGTGAAGCCGGGAGTGAAGCCGGAGTGAAGCCGGGTGTGAAGCCGGGAGTGAAGCCAGGAGTGAAACCGGGAGTGAAGACGGGCGTGAAGCCGGGCGTGAAGCCGGGCGTGAAGCCAGAGTAAAGCCGGGAGTGAAGCCAGAGTGAAGCCAGAGTGAAGCCGGGAGTGAAGCCAGGTGTGAAGTCGAAGTGAAGCCGGGAGTGAAGCCGGGAGTGAAGCCGGGAGTGAAGCCGGGAGTGAAGACGGGCGTGAAGCCGGAGTGAAGCCGGGAGTGAAGCCGGAGTGAAGCCGGGAGTGAAGCTGGGAGTGAAGCCGGAAGTGAAGCCGGGAGTGAAGCCGGAGTGAAGCCAGGAGTGAAGCCGGAGTGAAGCCGGGAGTGAAGTAGGGAGTGAAGCCGGGAGTGAAGCCGGAGTGAAGCTGGGAGTGAAGCCGGAGAGAAGCCTCAGTGAAGCCGGAGTGAAGCCGGGAGTGACGCCGGAAGTGAGGCCGGAGTGAAGCCGGAAGTGAAGCCGGAGTGAAGCCGGGAGCGAAGCCTGAGATAAGCCGGAGTGAAGCCAGGAGTGAAGCCGGGAGTGAAGCCGGGAGTGAAACCGGGAGTGAAGCCTGAGTGAAGCCAGGAGTGAAGCCGGAGTGAAGCCAGGAGTGTAGTAGGGAGTGAAGCCGGGTGTGAAGCCGGAGTGAAGCTGGGAGTGAAGCCGGAGAGAAGCCTCAGTGAAGCCGGAGTGAAGCCGGGAGTGACGCCGGAAGTGAGGCCGGAGTGAAGCCGGAAGTGAAGCCGGAGTGAAGCCAGGAGCGAAGCCTGAGATAAGCCGGAGTGAAGCCGGGAGTGAAGCCGGAGTGAAGCCGGGAGTGAAGCCGGGATTGAAGCCAGAGTGAAGCCAGAGTGAAGCCGGGAGTGAAACCGGGAGTGAAGACGGGCGTGAAGCCAGAGTGAAGCCAGAGAGAAGCCATAGTGAAGCCAGAGTGAAGCCGGGAGTGAAGCCGGGAGTGAAGCCGGGAGTGAAGCCGGGAGTGAAGCCGGGAGTGAAGCCGGGAGTGAAGCCAGAGTGAAGCCGGGAGTGAAGCCGGGAGTGAAGCCGGAGTGAAGCCGGGAGTGAAGCCGGGAGTGAAGCTGGAGTGAAGACGGGAGTGAAGCCGGAGTGAAGACGGGAGTGAAGCCGGGAGTGAAGCCGGTAGTGAAGCCGGGAGTGAAGCCGGGAGTGAAGACGGGAGTGAAGACGGGAGTGAAGCCGGGAGTGAATCCGGGTGTGAAGCCGGGTGTGAAGCCGGGTGTGAAGCCGGGTGAGAAGCCGGGTGAGAAGCCGGGAGTGATGACGGGAGTGAAGACAGGATTGAAGCCGGAGTGATGCCGGGAGTGAAGCAGGGATTGACGTCGGGAGTGAAGCCAGATTGAAGCCGGGAGTGAAGCCGGAGTGAAGACGGGAGTGAAGCCGGGAGTGAAGCCGGTAGTGAAGCCGGGAGTGAAGCCGGGAGTGAAGCCGGGAGTGAAGCCGGGTGTGAAGCCGGGTGAGAAGCCGGGAGTGAAGACGGGAGTGAAGACAGGATTGAAGCCGGAGTGATGCCGGGAGTGAAGCAGGGATTGACGTCGGGAGTGAAGCCAGATTGAAGCCGGGAGTGAAGCCGGAGTGAAGACGGGAGTGAAGACGGGAGTGAAGCCGGGAGTGACGTCGGGAGTGAAGACGGTGTGAAGCCGGGAGAGAAGACGGGAGTGAAGCCGGAGTGAAGCCGGAGTGAAGCCGGGAGTGAAGCTGGGGTGAAGCCGGGAGTGAAGCAGGGAGTGAAGCCAGGAGTGAGTCCGGAAGTGAAGCCGGAGTGAAGCCAGGAGTGAAGCCGGAAGAGAAGCCGGGAATGAAGCCGGGAGTGAATCCGGATGTGAAGCCGGTAACGAAGAAGGAGGAAAGCCGGGAGTGCAGCTGGGAGTGAAGAGGGGAGTGAAGCCGGAGTGAAGCCGGGAGTGACGTCGGGAGTGAAGACGGTGTGAAGCCGGGAGAGAAGACGGGAGTGAAGCCTAAGTGAAGCCGGCGTGAAGCCGGAGTGAAGCCGGCGTGAAGCCGGGAGTGAAGCCGGAGTGAAGCTGGGAGTGAAGCCGGAGGGAAGCCTGATTGAAGCCGGGAGTGAAGTCGGAAGTGAAGACAGGAATGAAACCGGGAATGAAGCCGGAGTGAAGCCGGGAGTGAAGACGGGAGTGAAGACGGGAGTGAAGACGGGAGTGAAGCCGGGAGTGAATCCGGGTGTGAAGCCGGGTGTGAAGCCGGGTGTGAAGCCGGGTGAGAAGCCGGGTGAGAAGCCGGGAGTGATGACGGGAGTGAAGACAGGATTGAAGCCGGAGTGATGCCGGGAGTGAAGCAGGGATTGACGTCGGGAGTGAAGCCAGATTGAAGCCGGGAGTGAAGCCGGAGTGAAGACGGGAGTGAAGCCGGGAGTGAAGCCGGTAGTGAAGCCGGGAGTGAAGCCGGGAGTGAAGCCGGGTGTGAAGCCGGGTGTGAAGCCGGGTGAGAAGCCGGGAGTGAAGACGGGAGTGAAGACAGGATTGAAGCCGGAGTGATGCCGGTAGTGAAGCAGGGATTGACGTCGGGAGTGAAGCCAGATTGAAGCCGGGAGTGAAGCCGGAGTGAAGACGGGAGTGAAGACGGGAGTGAAGCCGGGAGTGACGTCGGGAGTGAAGACGGTGTGAAGCCGGGAGAGAAGACGGGAGTGAAGCCGGAGTGAAGCCGGAGTGAAGCCGGGAGTGAAGCTGGGGTGAAGCCGGGAGTGAAGCAGGGAGTGAAGCCAGGAGTGAGTCCGGAAGTGAAGCCGGAGTGAAGCCAGGAGTGAAGCCGGAAGAGAAGCCGGGAATGAAGCCGGGAGTGAATCCGGATGTGAAGCCGGTAACGAAGAAGGAGGAAAGCCGGGAGTGCAGCTGGGAGTGAAGAGGGGAGTGAAGCCGGAGTGAAGCCGGGAGTGACGTCGGGAGTGAAGACGGTGTGAAGCCGGGAGAGAAGACGGGAGTGAAGCCTAAGTGAAGCCGGCGTGAAGCCGGAGTGAAGCCGGCGTGAAGCCGGGAGTGAAGCCGGAGTGAAGCTGGGAGTGAAGCCGGAGGGAAGCCTGATTGAAGCCGGGAGTGAAGTCGGAAGTGAAGACAGGAATGAAACCGGGAATGAAGCCGGAGTGAAGCCGGGAGTGAAGACGGAGTGAATCCAGGAGTGAAGCTGGAAGAGAAGCCGGGAACGAAGCCAGGAGTGAAGCGGGGAGTGAAGCCAGAGTGAAGCCGGGAGTGAAGCCGGGAGTTAAGCCGGGAGTGAAGCCAGAGTAAAGCCGGGAGTGAAGCCAGAGTGAAGCCAGAGTGAAGCCAGAGTGAAGCCAGGAGTGAAGACGGGAGTGAAGCCGGGAGTGAAGACGGGTGTGAAGCCAGAGTGAAGCCGGAGTGAAGCCGGGAGTGAAGCCGGCAGTGAAGCCGGGAGTGTAGCCGGAGTGAAGCCAGGGGTGAAGCCGGAAGAGAAGCCGGGAATGAAGCCGGGAGTGAAGCCGGATGTGAAGCCAGTAACGAAGAAGGAGGAAAGCCGGGAGTGCAGCTGGGAGTGAAGAGGGGAGTGAAGCCGGAGTGAAGCCGGGAATGAAGTCGGAGCGAAGCAGGGAGTGAAGGCGCGAGTGAAGACGGAGTGAAGCCGGAGAGATGCAGGGAGTGAAGCCAGGAGTGAAGCCGGGAGTGAAGCCGGGAGTGAAGCCGGGAGTGAAGCCGGGAGTGAAACGCGAGTGAAGCCTGGAGTGAAGCCCGGAGTGAAGCCGGAGTGAAGCCGGGAGTGACGTCGGGAATGAAGACGGTGTGAAGCCGGGAGAGAAGACGGGAGTGAAGCCGGAGTGAAGCCGGGAGTGAAGCTGGGGTGAAGCTGGGAGTGAAGCCGGGAGTGAAGCCGGGAGTGAAACCAGGAGTGAAGACGGGCGTGAAGCCGGAGTGAAGCCGGAGTGAAGCCAGAGTGAAGTCGGAGTGAAGCCGGAGGGAAGCCGGAGTGAAGCGAGAGTGAAGCGAGAGTGAAGCCGGAGTGAAGCCAGAGTGAAGCCAGAGTGAAGCCGGGTGTGAAGCCGGGAGTGAAGCCAGAGTGAAGCCGGGAGTGAAGCCGGGAGTGAAGCCGGAGTGAAGCCGGGAGTGAAGCCGGGAGTGAAGCCGGGAGTGAAGCCGGGAGTGAAGCCGGAGTGAAGCCGGGAGTGAAGCCGGAGTGAAGCTGGGAGTGAAGCCGGAGGGAAGCCTGAGTGAAGCCGGGAGTGAAGCCGGAAGTGAAGACAGGAATGAAACCGGGAATAAAGCCAGAGTGAAGCCGGGATTGAAGTGGGAGTGAAGCCAGGAGTGAAGCTGGAAGAGAAGCCGGGAATGAAGCCGGATGTGAAGCCGGTAACGAAGAAGGAGGAAAGCCGGGAGTGCAGCTGGGATTGAAGAGGGGAGTGAAGCCGGAGTGAAGCCGGGAATGAAGTCGGAGTGAAGCAGGGAGTGAAGGCGCGAGTGAAGACGGAGTGAAGCCGGAGAGATGCAGGGAGTGAAGCCAGGAGTGAAGCCGGGAGTGAAGCCGGGAGTGAAGCCGGGAGTGAAGCCGGGAGTGAAGCCGGGAGTGAAGCCGGGAGTGAAGCCGGTAGTGAAGCCGGGAGTGAAGCCGGGAGTGAAGCCGGGTGTGAAGCCGGGTGTGAAGCCGGGTGAGAAGCCGGGAGTGAAGACGGGAGTGAAGACAGGATTGAAGCCGGAGTGATGCCGGGAGTGAAGCAGGGATTGACGTCGGGAGTGAAGCCGGGAGTGAAGCCGGGAGTGAAGCCGGGAGTGAAGCCGGGAGTGAAGCCGGGAGTGAAGACGGGAGTGAAGCCGGGTGTGAAGCCAGAGTGAAGCCAGAGCGAAGCGAGAGTGAAGCCGGGAGTGAAGCCGGGTGTGAAGCCGGGTGTGAAGCCGGGAGTGAAGCCAGGAGTGAAACCGGGAGTGAAGACGGGCGTGAAGCCGGGCGTGAAGCCGGGCGTGAAGCCAGAGTAAAGCCGGGAGTGAAGCCAGAGTGAAGCCAGAGTGAAGCCGGGAGTGAAGCCTGGTGTGAAGTCGAAGTGAAGCCGGGAGTGAAGCCGGGAGTGAAGCCGGGAGTGAAGCCGGGAGTGAAGACGGGCGTGAAGCCGGAGTGAAGCCGGGAGTGAAGCCGGAGTGAAGCCGGGAGTGAAGCTGGGAGTGAAGCCGGAAGTGAAGCCGGGAGTGAAGCCGGAGTGAAGCCAGGAGTGAAGCCGGAGTGAAGCCGGGAGTGAAGTAGGGAGTGAAGCCGGGAGTGAAGCCGGAGTGAAGCTGGGAGTGAAGCCGGAGAGAAGCCTCAGTGAAGCCAGAGTGAAGCCGGGAGTGACGCCGGAAGTGAGGCCGGAGTGAAGCCGGAAGTGAAGCCGGAGTGAAGCCGGGAGCGAAGCCTGAGATAAGCCTGAGTGAAGCCGTGAGTGAAGCCGGGAGTGAAACTGGGAGTGAAACTGGGAGTGAAGCCTGAGTGAAGCCAGGAGTGAAGCCGGAGTGAAGCCAGGAGTGTAGTAGGGAGTGAAGCCGGGTGTGAAGCCGGAGTGAAGCTGGGAGTGAAGCCGGAGAGAAGCCTCAGTGAAGCCGGAGTGAAGCCGGGAGTGATGCCGGAAGTGAGGCCGGAGTGAAGCCGGAAGTGAAGCCGGAGTGAAGAAAGGAGCGAAGCCTGAGATAAGCCGGAGTGAAGCCGGGAGTGAAGCCGCGAGTGAAGCCGGGAGTGAAGCCGGGATTGAAGCCAGAGTGAAGCCAGAGTGAAGCCGGGAGTGAAACCGGGAGTGAAGACGGGCGTGAAGCCAGAGTGAAGCCAGAGAGAAGCCATAGTGAAGCCAGAGTGAAGCCGGGAGTGAAGCCGGGAGTGAAGCCGGGAGTGAAGCCGGGAGTGAAGCCGGGAGTGAAGCCGGGAGTGAAGCCAGAGTGAAGCCGGGAGTGAAGCCGGGAGTGAAGCCGGAGTGAAGCCGGGAGTGAAGCCGGGAGTGAAGCTGGAGTGAAGACGGGAGTGAAGCCGGAGTGAAGACGGGAGTGAAGCCGGGAGTGAAGCCGGTAGTGAAGCCGGGAGTGAAGCCGGGAGTGAAGACGGGAGTGAAGACGGGAGTGAAGCCGGGAGTGAATCCGGGTGTGAAGCCGGGTGTGAAGCCGGGTGTGAAGCCGGGTGAGAAGCCGGGTGAGAAGCCGGGAGTGATGACGGGAGTGAAGACAGGATTGAAGCCGGAGTGATGCCGGGAGTGAAGCAGGGATTGACGTCGGGAGTGAAGCCAGATTGAAGCCGGGAGTGAAGCCGGAGTGAAGACGGGAGTGAAGCCGGGAGTGAAGCCGGTAGTGAAGCCGGGAGTGAAGCCGGGAGTGAAGCCGGGTGTGAAGCCGGGTGTGAAGCCGGGTGAGAAGCCGGGAGTGAAGACGGGAGTGAAGACAGGATTGAAGCCGGAGTGATGCCGGGAGTGAAGCAGGGATTGACGTCGGGAGTGAAGCCAGATTGAAGCCGGGAGTGAAGCCGGAGTGAAGACGGGAGTGAAGACGGGAGTGAAGCCGGGAGTGACGTCGGGAGTGAAGACGGTGTGAAGCCGGGAGAGAAGACGGGAGTGAAGCCGGAGTGAAGCCGGAGTGAAGCCGGGAGTGAAGCTGGGGTGAAGCCGGGAGTGAAGCAGGGAGTGAAGCCAGGAGTGAGTCCGGAAGTGAAGCCGGAGTGAAGCCAGGAGTGAAGCCGGAAGAGAAGCCGGGAATGAAGCCGGGAGTGAATCCGGATGTGAAGCCGGTAACGAAGAAGGAGGAAAGCCGGGAGTGCAGCTGGGAGTGAAGAGGGGAGTGAAGCCGGAGTGAAGCCGGGAGTGACGTCGGGAGTGAAGACGGTGTGAAGCCGGGAGAGAAGACGGGAGTGAAGCCTAAGTGAAGCCGGCGTGAAGCCGGAGTGAAGCCGGCGTGAAGCCGGGAGTGAAGCCGGAGTGAAGCTGGGAGTGAAGCCGGAGGGAAGCCTGATTGAAGCCGGGAGTGAAGTCGGAAGTGAAGACAGGAATGAAACCAGGAATGAAGCCGGAGTGAAGCCGGGAGTGAAGACGGGAGTGAAGACGGGAGTGAAGACGGGAGTGAAGCCGGGAGTGAATCCGGGTGTGAAGCCGGGTGTGAAGCCGGGTGTGAAGCCGGGTGAGAAGCCGGGTGAGAAGCCGGGAGTGATGACGGGAGTGAAGACAGGATTGAAGCCGGAGTGATGCCGGGAGTGAAGCAGGGATTGACGTCGGGAGTGAAGCCAGATTGAAGCCGGGAGTGAAGCCGGAGTGAAGACGGGAGTGAAGCCGGGAGTGAAGCCGGTAGTGAAGCCGGGAGTGAAGCCGGGAGTGAAGCCGGGTGTGAAGCCGGGTGTGAAGCCGGGTGAGAAGCCGGGAGTGAAGACGGGAGTGAAGACAGGATTGAAGCCGGAGTGATGCCGGGAGTGAAGCAGGGATTGACGTCGGGAGTGAAGCCAGATTGAAGCCGGGAGTGAAGCCGGAGTGAAGACGGGAGTGAAGACGGGAGTGAAGCCGGGAGTGAAGACGGGAGTGAAGACAGGATTGAAGCCGGAGTGATGCCGGTAGTGAAGCAGGGATTGACGTCGGGAGTGAAGCCGGATTGAAGCCGGGAGTGAAGCCGGAGTGAAGACGGGAGTGAAGACGGGAGTGAAGCCGGGAGTGACGTCGGGAGTGAAGACGGTGTGAAGCCGGGAGAGAAGACGGGAGTGAAGCCGGAGTGAAGCCGGAGTGAAGCCGGGAGTGAAGCTGGGGTGAAGCCGGGAGTGAAGCCGGAGTGAAGCCGGGAGTGAAGTAGGGAGTGAAGCCGGGAGTGAAGCCGGAGTGAAGCTGGGAGTGAAGCCGGAGAGAAGCCTCAGTGAAGCCGGAGTGAAGCCGGGAGTGACGCCGGAAGTGAGGCCGGAGTGAAGCCGGAAGTGAAGCCGGAGTGAAGCCGGGAGCGAAGCCTGAGATAAGCCTGAGTGAAGCCGTGAGTGAAGCCGGGAGTGAAACTGGGAGTGAAACTGGGAGTGAAGCCTGAGTGAAGCCAGGAGTGAAGCCGGAGTGAAGCCAGGAGTGTAGTAGGGAGTGAAGCCGGGTGTGAAGCCGGAGTGAAGCTGGGAGTGAAGCCGGAGAGAAGCCTCAGTGAAGCCGGAGTGAAGCCGGGAGTGATGCCGGAAGTGAGGCCGGAGTGAAGCCGGAAGTGAAGCCGGAGTGAAGAAAGGAGCGAAGCCTGAGATAAGCCGGAGTGAAGCGGGGAGTGAAGCCGCGAGTGAAGCCGGGAGTGAAGCCGGGATTGAAGCCAGAGTGAAGCCAGAGTGAAGCCGGGAGTGAAACCGGGAGTGAAGACGGGCGTGAAGCCAGAGTGAAGCCAGAGAGAAGCCATAGTGAAGCCAGAGTGAAGCCGGGAGTGAAGCCGGGAGTGAAGCCGGGAGTGAAGCCGGGAGTGAAGCCGGGAGTGAAGCCAGAGTGAAGCCGGGAGTGAAGCCGGGAGTGAAGCCGGAGTGAAGCCGGGAGTGAAGCCGGGAGTGAAGCTGGAGTGAAGACGGGAGTGAAGCCGGAGTGAAGACGGGAGTGAAGCCGGGAGTGAAGCCGGTAGTGAAGCCGGGAGTGAAGCCGGGAGTGAAGACGGGAGTGAAGACGGGAGTGAAGACGGGAGTGAAGCCGGGAGTGAATCCGGGTGTGAAGCCGGGTGTGAAGCCGGGTGTGAAGCCGGGTGAGAAGCCGGGTGAGAAGCCGGGAGTGATGACGGGAGTGAAGACAGGATTGAAGCCGGAGTGATGCCGGGAGTGAAGCAGGGATTGACGTCGGGAGTGAAGCCAGATTGAAGCCGGGAGTGAAGCCGGAGTGAAGACGGGAGTGAAGCCGGGAGTGAAGCCGGTAGTGAAGCCGGGAGTGAAGCCGGGAATGAAGCCGGGTGTGAAGCCGGGTGTGAAGCCGGGTGAGAAGCCGGGAGTGAAGACGGGAGTGAAGACAGGATTGAAGCCGGAGTGATGCCGGGAGTGAAGCAGGGATTGACGTCGGGAGTGAAGCCAGATTGAAGCCGGGAGTGAAGCCGGAGTGAAGACGGGAGTGAAGACGGGAGTGAAGCCGGGAGTGACGTCGGGAGTGAAGACGGTGTGAAGCCGGGAGAGAAGACGGGAGTGAAGCCGGAGTGAAGCCGGAGTGAAGCCGGGAGTGAAGCTGGGGTGAAGCCGGGAGTGAAGCAGGGAGTGAAGCCAGGAGTGAGTCCGGAAGTGAAGCCGGAGTGAAGCCAGGAGTGAAGCCGGAAGAGAAGCCGGGAATGAAGCCGGGAGTGAATCCGGATGTGAAGCCGGTAACGAAGAAGGAGGAAAGCCGGGAGTGCAGCTGGGAGTGAAGAGGGGAGTGAAGCCGGAGTGAAGCCGGGAGTGACGTCGGGAGTGAAGACGGTGTGAAGCCGGGAGAGAAGACGGGAGTGAAGCCTAAGTGAAGCCGGCGTGAAGCCGGAGTGAAGCCGGCGTAAAGCCGGGAGTGAAGCCGGAGTGAAGCTGGGAGTGAAGCCGGAGGGAAGCCTGATTGAAGCCGGGAGTGAAGTCGGAAGTGAAGACAGGAATGAAACCGGGAATGAAGCCGGAGTGAAGCCGGGAGTGAAGACGGAGTGAATCCAGGAGTGAAGCTGGAAGAGAAGCCGGGAACGAAGCCAGGAGTGAAGCGGGGAGTGAAGCCAGAGTGAAGCCGGGAGTGAAGCCGGGAGTTAAGCCGGGAGTGAAGCCAGAGTAAAGCCGGGAGTGAAGCCAGAGTGAAGCCAGAGTGAAGCCAGAGTGAAGCCAGGAGTGAAGACGGGAGTGAAGCCGGGAGTGAAGACGGGTGTGAAGCCAGAGTGAAGCCGGAGTGAAGCCGGGAGTGAAGCCGGCAGTGCAGCCGGGAGTGTAGCCGGAGTGAAGCCAGGAGTGAAGCCGGAAGAGAAGCCGGGAATGAAGCCGGGAGTGAAGCCGGATGTGAAGCCAGTAACGAAGAAGGAGGAAAGCCGGGAGTGCAGCTGGGAGTGAAGAGGGGAGTGAAGCCGGAGTGAAGCCGGGAATGAAGTCGGAGCGAAGCAGGGAGTGAAGGCGCGAGTGAAGACGGAAAGAAGCCGGAGAGATGCAGGGAGTGAAGCCAGGAGTGAAGCCGGGAGTGAAGCCGGGAGTGAAGCCGGGAGTGAAGCCGGGAGTGAAACGCGAGTGAAGCCTGGAGTGAAGCCCGGAGTGAAGCCGGAGTGAAGCCGGGAGTGACGTCGGGAATGAAGACGGTGTGAAGCCGGGAGAGAAGACGGGAGTGAAGCCGGAGTGAAGCCGGGAGTGAAGCTGGTGTGAAGCTGGGAGTGAAGCCGGGAGTGAAGCCGGGAGTGAAACCAGGAGTGAAGACGGGCGTGAAGCCGGAGTGAAGCCGGAGTGAAGCCAGAGTGAAGTCGGAGTGAAGCCGGAGGGAAGCCGGAGTGAAGCGAGAGTGAAGCGAGAGTGAAGCCGGAGTGAAGCCAGAGTGAAGCCAGAGTGAAGCCGGGTGTGAAGCCGGGAGTGAAGCCAGAGTGAAGCCGGGAGTGAAGCCGGGAGTGAAGCCGGAGTGAAGCCGGGAGTGAAGCCGGGAGTGAAGCCGGGAGTGAAGCCGGGAGTGAAGCCGGAGTGAAGCCGGGAGTGAAGCCGGAGTGAAGCTGGGAGTGAAGCCGGAGGGAAGCCTGAGTGAAGCCGGGAGTGAAGCCGGAAGTGAAGACAGGAATGAAACCGGGAATAAAGCCAGAGTGAAGCCGGGATTGAAGTGGGAGTGAAGCCAGGAGTGAAGCTGGAAGAGAAGCCGGGAATGAAGCCGGATGTGAAGCCGGTAACGAAGAAGGAGGAAAGCCGGGAGTGCAGCTGGGAGCGAAGAGGGGAGTGAAGCCGGGAGTGAAGCCGGGAGTGAAGCCGGGAGTGAAGGCGGGAGTGAAGCCGGAAGTGAAGCCGGTAACGAAGAAGGAGGAAAGCCGGGAGTGAAGCTGGGAGTGAAGAGGGGAGTGAAGCCGGAGTTAAGCCCGGAATGAAGCTGGAGGGAAGCCTTAGTGAAGCCGGGAGTGAAGCCGGAAGTGAAGCCAGGAATGAAACCGGGAATGAAGCCGGGAATGAAGCCGGGAAAGAAGCCGGAGTGATGCCGGGAGTCAAGACGGGAGTCAAGACGGGAGTCAAGACGGGAGTCAAGACGGGAGTCAAGACGGGAGTGAAGCCGGAGTGAAGACGGGAGTGAAGCCGGGAGTGACGTCGGGAGTGAAGACGGTGTGAAGCGGAGAGTGAAGACGGGTGTGAAGCCGGAGTGAAGCCGGAGTGAAGCCGGGAGTGAAGCCGGCAGTGAAGCCGGGAGTGTAGCCGGAGTGAAGCCAGGAGTGAAGCCGGAAGAGAAGCCGGGAATGAAGCCGGGAGTGAAGCCGGATGTGAAGCCAGTAACGAAGAAGGAGGAAAGCCGGGAGTGCAGCTGGGAGTGAAGAGGGGAGTGGAGCCGGAGTGAAGCCGGGAATGAAGTCGGAGCGAAGCAGGGAGTGAAGGCACGAGTGAAGACGGGAGTGAAGCCGGGAGTGAAGCCGGGAGTGAAGCCGGGAGTGAAGCCGAAGAGATGCAGGGAGTGAAGCCAGGAGTGAAGCCGGGAGTGAAGCCGGGAGTGAAGCCGGGAGTGAAGCCGGGCGTGAAGCCGGAGCGAAACCGGGAGTGAAGCCGGGAGTGAAGCCGGGAGTGAGGCCAGGAGTGAAGCCGGGTGTGAAGCCGGGATTGAAGCCAGAGTGAAGCCAGAGTGAAGCCGGGAGTGAAACCGGGAGTGAAGACGGGCGTGAAGCCAGAGTGAAGCCAGAGTGAAGCCAGAGTGAAGCCGGAGTGAAGCCAGAGTGAAGCCGGGAGTGAAGCCGGGAGTGAAGCCGGGTGTGAAGCCGGGTGTGAAACCGGGAGTGAAGCCGGGAGTGAAGCCGGGAGTGAAGCCGGAGTGAAGCCGGGTGTGAAGCCGGGAGTGAAGCCGGGAGTGAAGCTGGAGTGAAGACGGGAGTGAAGACGGGAGTGAAGCCGGAGTGAAGACGGGAGTGAAGCCGGGAGTGACGTCGGGAGTGAAGACGGTGTGAAGCCGGGAGAGAAGAAGGGAGTGAAGCCGGAGTGAAGCCGGAGTGAAGCCGGGAGTGAAGCTGGGGTGAAGCCGGGAGTGAAGCCGGGAGTGAAGCCGGGAGTGAAGCCGGGAGTGAAGCCGGGAGTGAGTCCGGAAGTGAAGCTGGATTGAAGCCAGGAGCGAAGCCGGAAGAGCAGCCGGGAATGAAGCCGGGAGTGAAGCCGGATGTGAAGCCGGTAACGAAGAAGGAGGAAAGCCGGGAGTGCAGCTGGGAGTGAAGAGGGGAGTGAAGCCGGAGTGAAGCCGGGAATGAAGTCGGAGTGAAGCAGGGAGTGAAGGCGCGAGTGAAGACGGGAGTGAAGCCGGGAGTGAAGCCGGGAGTGAAGCTGGGAGTGAAGCCGGGAGTGAAGCCAGAGTAAAGCCGGGAGTGAAGCCAGAGTGAAGCCAGAGTGAAGCCAGAGTGAAGCCGGGAGTGAAGCCGGGAGTGAAGCCGGGAGTGAAAACGGGAGTGAATACGGGAGTGAAGCCGGGAGTGAAGCCGGAGTGAAGCCGGGAGTGAAGCCGGGAGTGAAGCCGGAGTGAAGCCGGGAGTGAAGCCGGGAGTGAAGCCGGGAGTGAAGCCGGAGTGAAGCCGGCGTGAAGCCGGGAGTGAAGCCGGAATGAAGCTGGGAGTGAAGCCGGAGGGAAGCCTGAGTGAAGCCGGGAGTGAAGTCGGAAGTGAAGACAGGAATGAAACCGGGAATGAAGCCGGAGTGAAGCCGGGAGTGAAGACGGAGTGAATCCAGGAGTGAAGCTGGAAGAGAAGCTGGGAATGAAGCCGGGAGTGAAGCCGGATGTGAAGCCGGTAACGAAGAAGGAGGAAAGCCGGGAGTGAAGCCGGAGTGAAGATGGGAGTGAAGCTGGGAGTGATGCCGGGAGTGAAGCGCGAGTGAAGCCCGGAGTGAAGCCGGAGTGAAGCCGTGAGTGACGTCGGGATTGAAGACGGTGTGAAGCCGGGAGAGAAGACGGGAGTGAAGCCGGTTGTGAAGCCGGTAACGAAGAAGGAGGAAAGCCGGGAGTGAAGCCGGAGTGAAGACGGGAGTGAAGCCGGGAGTGACGACAGGAGTGAAGCCGGGAGTGAAGCCGGGAGTGAAGCCGGGTGTGAAGTTCGAGTGAAGCCGGAGTGAAGCCCGGAGTGAAGCCCGGAGTGAAGCCGGGAATGAAGCCGGGAGTGAAGACGGGAGTGAAGCCGGGAGTGAAGCCGGGAGTGAAGACGGGAGTGAAGACGGGAGTGAAGACAGGATTGAAGCCGGAGTGATGCCGGGAGTGAAGCAGGGATTGACGTCGGGAGTGAAGCCGGAGTGAAGCCGGGAGTGAAGCCGGAGTGAAGACGGGAGTGAAGCCGGGAGTGACGTCGGGAGTGACGTCGGGAGTGAAGACGGTGTGAAGCCGGGAGAGAAGACGGGAGTGAAGCCGGAGTGAAGCCGGAGTGAAGCCGGGAGTGAAGCTGGGGTGAAGCCGGGAGTGAAGCCGGGGGTGAAGCCGGGGGTGAAGCCGGGGGTGAGTCCGGAAGTGAAGCCGGAGTGAAGCCAGGCATGAAGCCGGAAGAGAAGCCGGGAATGAAGCCGGGAACGAAGCCGGATGTGAAGCCGGTAACGAAGAAGGAGGAAAGCCGGAAGTGCAACTGGGAGTGAAGAGGGGAGTGAAGCCGGAGTGAAGCCGGGAATGAAGTCGGAGTGAAGCAGGGAGTGAAGGCGCGAGTGAAGACGGAGTGAAGCCGGAGAGATGCAGGGAGTGAAGCCAGGAGTGAAGCCGGGAGTGAAGCCGGGAGTGGAGCCGGGATTGAAGCCGGGAGTGAAGCCGGGAGTGAAGCCGGAGTGAAGCCGGGAGTGAAGCCAGAGTGAAGCCGGGAGTGAAGCAGGGAGTGAAGCCGGGCGTGAAGACGGGCGTGAAGACGGGCGTGAAGCCAGAGTGAAGCCGGGAGTGAAGCCGGGAGTGAAGACGGGAGTGAAGACGGGCGTGAAGCCAGAGTGAAGCCGGGAGTGAAGCCGGGAGTGAAGCCGGGAGTGAAGCCAGAGTGAAGCCAGAGTGAAGCCAGAGTGAAGCCGGGAGTAAGCCAGAGTGAAGCCGGGAGTGAAGCCGGGAGTGAAGCCGGGAGTGAAGCCAGAGTGAAGCCGGGAGTGAAGCCGGGAATGAAGCAGTAGTGAAGCCGGAGTGAAGCCGGAGTGAAGCCGGGAGTGAAGCCGGAGTGAAGCCGGAGTGAAGCCGGAGTGAAGCCGAGAGTGAAGCCGGATTAAAGCTGGCGTGAAGCCGGAGTGAAGCTGGGAGTGAAGCCGGTGGGAAGCCTGAGTGAAGACGGAAGTGAAGCCAGGAATGAAACCGGGAATGAAGCCGGGAATGAAGCCGGAGTGAAGCCGGGACGGAAGACGGGAGTCAAGACGGGAGTCAAGACGGGAGTCAAGACGGGAGTCAAGACGGGAGTGACGTCGGGAGTGACGTCGGGAGTGACGTCGGGAGTGAAGACGGTGTGAAGCCGGGAGTGACGTCGGGAGTGAAGACGGTGTGAAGCCGGGAGTGAAGACGGGTGTGAAGCCGGAGTGAAGCCGGAGTGAAGCCGGAGTGAAGCCCGGAGTGAAGCCGGGAGTGAAGCCGGGAGTGAAGCCGGGAGTGAAGCCGGGAGTGAAGCCGGAGTGAAGCTGGGAGTGAAGCCGGAGTGAAGCCGGGAGTGAAGCCGGGAGTGAGTCCGGAAGTGAAGTTGGAGTGAAGCCAGGAGTGAAGCCGGAAGAGAAGCCGGGAATGAAGCCGAGAGTGAAGCCGGATGTGAAGCCGGTAACGAAGAAGGAGGAAAGCCGGGAGTGCAGCTGGGAGTGAAGAGGGGAGTGAAGCCGGAGTGAAGCCGGGAGTGACATCAGGAGTGAAGACGGTGTGAAGCCGGGAGAGAAGACGGGAGTGAAGCCGGAGTGAAGCCAGAGTGAAGCCGGGAGTGAAGCTGGGGTGAAGCCGGGAGTGAAGCCGGGAGTGAGTCCGGAAGTGAAGACGGAGTGTAGCCAGGAGTGAAGCCGGAAGAGAAGCCGGGAATCAAGCCGGGAGTGAAGCCGGATGTGAAGCCGGTAACGAAGAAGGAGGAAAGCCGGGAGTGCAGCTGGGAGTGAAGAGGGGAGTGAAGCCGGAGTGAAGCCGGGAATGAAGTCGGAGTGAAGCAGGGAGTGAAGTCGCGAGTGAAGACGGAGTGAAGCCGGAGAGATGCAGGGAGTGAAGCCAGGAGTGAAGCCGGGAGTGAAGCCGGGAGTGAAGCCAGAGTGAAGCCGGGAGTGAAGCCGGGAGTGAAGCCGGGAGTGAAGCCGGGAGTGAAGCCGGGAGTGAAGCCAGAGTGAAGCCAGAGTGAAGCCAGAGTGAAGGCGGTGAGTGAAGACGGGAGTGAAGACGGGAGTGAAGACGGGAGTGAAGACGGGCGTGAAGCTGGAGTGAAGCCAGAGTGAAGCCGGGAGTGAAGCCAGGAGTGAAGCCAGGTGTGAAGCCGGGAGTGAAGCCAGAGTAAAGCCAGAGTGAAGCCGGGAGTGAAGCCAGAGTGAAGCTGGGAGTGAAGCCGGGAGTGAAGATGGGAGCGAAGACGGGTGAGAAGCCGGGTGTGAAGCCGGGAGTGAAGCCAGAGTGAAGCCGGGAGTGAAGCCGGGAGTGAAGCCGGGAGTGAGCCAGAGTGAAGCCGGGAGTGAAGCCGGGAGTGAAGCCGGGAGTGAAGCCGAGAGTGAAGCCGGGAGTGAAGCCGGGAGTGAAGCCGGGAGTGAAGCCGGAGAGATGCAGGGAGTGAAGCCGGGAGTGAAGCCGGGAGTGAGCCAGAGTGAAGCCGGGAGTGAAGCCGGGAGTGAAGCCGAGAGTGAAGCCGGGAGTGAAGCCGGGAGTGAAGCCAGGAGTGAAGCCGGGAGTGAAGCCGGAGTGAAGCCGGGAGTGAAGCCGGGAGTGAAGCCGGAGAGATGCAGGGAGTGAAGCCAGGAGTGAAGCAGGGAGTGAAGCCGGGAGTGAAGCCGGGAGTGAGCCAGAGTGAAGCCGGGAGTGAAGCCGGGAGTGAAGCCGGGAGTGAAGCCGAGAGTGAAGCCGGGAGTGAAGCCGGGAGTGAAGCCGGGAGTGAGCCAGAGTGAAGCCGGGAGTGAAGCCGGGAGTGAAGCCGAGAGTGAAGCCGGGAGTGAAGCCGGGAGTGAAGCCGGGAGTGAAGCCGGGAGCGAAGCCAGAGTGAAGCCGGGAGTGAAGCCAGAGTGAAGCCGGGAGTGAAGCCAGAGTGAAGCCGGGAGTGAAGCCGGGAGTGAAGCCGGGTGTGAAGACGGGTGTGAAGCCGGGAGTGAAGCCGGGAGTGAAGCCGGAGTGAAGCCGGGAGTGAAGCTGGGGTGAAGCCGGGAGTGAAGCCGGAGTGAAGCCGGAGTGAAGCCGGGAGTGAAGCTGGGGTGAAGCCGGGAGTGAAGCAGGGAGTGAAGCCGGGAGTGAAGCCGGAGTGAAGCCGGGAGTGAAGCCGGGAGTGAAGCCGGAGAGATGCAGGGAGTGAAGCCAGGAGTGAAGCAGGGAGTGAAGCCGGGAGTGAAGCCGGGAGTGAGCCAGAGTGAAGCCGGGAGTGAAGCCGGGAGTGAAGCCGGAGAGATGCAGGGAGTGAAGCCAGGAGTGAAGCCGGGAGTGAAGCCGGGAGTGAGCCAGAGTGAAGCCGGGAGTGAAGCCGGGAGTGAAGCCGAGAGTGAAGCCGGGAGTGAAGCCGGGAGTGAAGCTGGGAGTGAAGCCGGGAGTGAAGCCGGGAGCGAAGCCAGAGTGAAGCCGGGAGTGAAGCAGGGAGTGAAGCCGGGCGTGAAGACGGGCGTGAAGACGGGCGTGAAGCCAGAGTGAAGCCGGGAGTGAAGCCGGGAGTGAAGACGGGAGTGAAGACGGGCGTGAAGCCAGAGTGAAGCCGGGAGTGAAGCCGGGAGTGAAGCCGGGAGTGAAGCCAGAGTGAAGCCAGAGTGAAGCCAGAGTGAAGCCGGGAGTAAGCCAGAGTGAAGCCGGGAGTGAAGCCGGGAGTGAAGCCGGGAGTGAAGCCAGAGTGAAGCCGGGAGTGAAGCCGGGAATGAAGCAGTAGTGAAGCCGGAGTGAAGCCGGAGTGAAGCCGGGAGTGAAGCCGGAGTGAAGCCGGAGTGAAGCCGAGAGTGAAGCCGGATTAAAGCTGGCGTGAAGCCGGAGTGAAGCTGGGAGTGAAGCCGGTGGGAAGCCTGAGTGAAGACGGAAGTGAAGCCAGGAATGAAACCGGGAATGAAGCCGGGAATGAAGCCGGAGTGAAGCCGGGACGGAAGACGGGAGTCAAGACGGGAGTCAAGACGGGAGTCAAGACGGGAGTCAAGACGGGAGTGACGTCGGGAGTGACGTCGGGAGTGAAGACGGTGTGAAGCCGGGAGTGACGTCGGGAGTGAAGACGGTGTGAAGCCGGGAGTGAAGACGGGTGTGAAGCCGGAGTGAAGCCGGAGTGAAGCCGGAGTGAAGCCCGGAGTGAAGCCGGGAGTGAAGCCGGGAGTGAAGCCGGGAGTGAAGCCGGGAGTGAAGCCGGAGTGAAGCTGGGAGTGAAGCCGGAGTGAAGCCGGGAGTGAAGCCGGGAGTGAGTCCGGAAGTGAAGTTGGAGTGAAGCCAGGAGTGAAGCCGGAAGAGAAGCCGGGAATGAAGCCGAGAGTGAAGCCGGATGTGAAGCCGGTAACGAAGAAGGAGGAAAGCCGGGAGTGCAGCTGGGAGTGAAGAGGGGAGTGAAGCCGGAGTGAAGCCGGGAGTGACATCAGGAGTGAAGACGGTGTGAAGCCGGGAGAGAAGACGGGAGTGAAGCCGGAGTGAAGCCAGAGTGAAGCCGGGAGTGAAGCTGGGGTGAAGCCGGGAGTGAAGCCGGGAGTGAGTCCGGAAGTGTTTACGGAGTGTAGCCAGGAGTGAAGCCGGAAGAGAAGCCGGGAATCAAGCCGGGAGTGAAGCCGGATGTGAAGCCGGTAACGAAGAAGGAGGAAAGCCGGGAGTGCAGCTGGGAGTGAAGAGGGGAGTGAAGCCGGAGTGAAGCCGGGAATGAAGTCGGAGTGAAGCAGGGAGTGAAGTCGCGAGTGAAGACGGAGTGAAGCCGGAGAGATGCAGGGAGTGAAGCCAGGAGTGAAGCCGGGAGTGAAGCCGGGAGTGAAGCCAGAGTGAAGCCGGGAGTGAAGCCGGGAGTGAAGCCGGGAGTGAAGCCAGAGTGAAGCCAGAGTGAAGCCAGAGTGAAGACGGGAGTGAAGACGGGAGTGAAGACGGGAGTGAAGACGGGAGTGAAGACGGGCGTGAAGCTGGAGTGAAGCCAGAGTGAAGCCGGGAGTGAAGCCAGGAGTGAAGCCAGGTGTGAAGCCGGGAGTGAAGCCAGAGTAAAGCCAGAGTGAAGCCGGGAGTGAAGCCAGAGTGAAGCTGGGAGTGAAGCCGGGAGTGAAGATGGGAGCGAAGACGGGTGAGAAGCCGGGTGTGAAGCCGGGAGTGAAGCCAGAGTGAAGCCGGGAGTGAAGCCGGGAGTGAAGCCGGGAGTGAAGCCGGAGTGAAGCCGGAGTGAAGCCGGGAGTGAAGCCGGGAGTGAAGCCGGAGAGATGCAGGGAGTGAAGCCAGGAGTGAAGCAGGGAGTGAAGCCGGGAGTGAAGCCGGGAGTGAGCCAGAGTGAAGCCGGGAGTGAAGCCGGGAGTGAAGCCGGGAGTGAAGCCGAGAGTGAAGCCGGGAGTGAAGCCGGGAGTGAAGCCGGCAGTGAAGCCGGAGAGATGCAGGGAGTGAAGCCGGGAGTGAAGCCGGGAGTGAGCCAGAGTGAAGCCGGGAGTGAAGCCGGGAGTGAAGCCGAGAGTGAAGCCGGGAGTGAAGCCGGGAGTGAAGCCAGGAGTGAAGCCGGGAGTGAAGCCGGAGTGAAGCCGGGAGTGAAGCCGGGAGTGAAGCCGGAGAGATGCAGGGAGTGAAGCCAGGAGTGAAGCAGGGAGTGAAGCCGGGGGTGAAGCCGGGAGTGAGCCAGAGTGAAGCCGGGAGTGAAGCCGGGAGTGAAGCCGGGAGTGAAGCCGAGAGTGAAGCCGGGAGTGAAGCCGGGAGTGAAGCCGGGAGTGAAGCCGGGAGTGAAGCCGAGAGTGAAGCCGGGAGTGAAGCCGGGAGTGAAGCCGGGAGTGAAGCCGGGAGTGAAGCCGGGAGCGAAGCCAGAGTGAAGCCGGGAGTGAAGCCAGAGTGAAGCCGGGAGTGAAGCCAGAGTGAAGCCGGGAGTGAAGCCGGGAGTGAAGCCGGGTGTGAAGACGGGTGTGAAGCCGGGAGTGAAGCCGGGAGTGAAGCCGGAGTGAAGCCGGGAGTGAAGCTGGGGTGAAGCCGGGAGTGAAGCCGGAGTGAAGCCGGAGTGAAGCCGGGAGTGAAGCTGGGGTGAAGCCGGGAGTGAAGCAGGGAGTGAAGCCGGGAGTGAAGCCGGAGTGAAGCCGGGAGTGAAGCCGGGAGTGAAGCCGGAGAGATGCAGGGAGTGAAGCCAGGAGTGAAGCAGGGAGTGAAGCCGGGAGTGAAGCCGGGAGTGAGCCAGAGTGAAGCCGGGAGTGAAGCCGGGAGTGAAGCCGGAGAGATGCAGGGAGTGAAGCCAGGAGTGAAGCCGGGAGTGAAGCCGGGAGTGAGCCAGAGTGAAGCCGGGAGTGAAGCCGGGAGTGAAGCCGAGAGTGAAGCCGGGAGTGAAGCCGGGAGTGAAGCCGGGAGTGAAGCCGGGTGTGAAGACGGGTGTGAAGCCGGGAGTGAAGCCGGGAGTGAAGCCGGAGTGAAGCCGGGAGTGAAGCTGGGGTGAAGCCGGGAGTGAAGCCGGAGTGAAGCCGGAGTGAAGCCGGGAGTGAAGCTGGGGTGAAGCCGGGAGTGAAGCAGGGAGTGAAGCCGGGAGTGAAGCCGGAGTGAAGCCGGGAGTGAAGCCGGGAGTGAAGCCGGAGAGATGCAGGGAGTGAAGCCAGGAGTGAAGCAGGGAGTGAAGCCGGGAGTGAAGCCGGGAGTGAGCCAGAGTGAAGCCGGGAGTGAAGCCGGGAGTGAAGCCGGAGAGATGCAGGGAGTGAAGCCAGGAGTGAAGCCGGGAGTGAAGCCGGGAGTGAGCCAGAGTGAAGCCGGGAGTGAAGCCGGGAGTGAAGCCGAGAGTGAAGCCGGGAGTGAAGCCGGGAGTGAAGCTGGGAGTGAAGCCGGGAGTGAAGCCGGGAGCGAAGCCAGAGTGAAGCCGGGAGTGAAGCAGGGAGTGAAGCCGGGCGTGAAGACGGGCGTGAAGACGGGCGTGAAGCCAGAGTGAAGCCGGGAGTGAAGCCGGGAGTGAAGACGGGAGTGAAGACGGGCGTGAAGCCAGAGTGAAGCCGGGAGTGAAGCCGGGAGTGAAGCCGGGAGTGAAGCCAGAGTGAAGCCAGAGTGAAGCCAGAGTGAAGCCGGGAGTAAGCCAGAGTGAAGCCGGGAGTGAAGCCGGGAGTGAAGCCGGGAGTGAAGCCAGAGTGAAGCCGGGAGTGAAGCCGGGAATGAAGCAGTAGTGAAGCCGGAGTGAAGCCGGAGTGAAGCCGGGAGTGAAGCCGGAGTGAAGCCGGAGTGAAGCCGAGAGTGAAGCCGGATTAAAGCTGGCGTGAAGCCGGAGTGAAGCTGGGAGTGAAGCCGGTGGGAAGCCTGAGTGAAGACGGAAGTGAAGCCAGGAATGAAACCGGGAATGAAGCCGGGAATGAAGCCGGAGTGAAGCCGGGACGGAAGACGGGAGTCAAGACGGGAGTCAAGACGGGAGTCAAGACGGGAGTCAAGACGGGAGTGACGTCGGGAGTGACGTCGGGAGTGAAGACGGTGTGAAGCCGGGAGTGACGTCGGGAGTGAAGACGGTGTGAAGCCGGGAGTGAAGACGGGTGTGAAGCCGGAGTGAAGCCGGAGTGAAGCCGTAGTGAAGCCCGGAGTGAAGCCGGGAGTGAAGCCGGGAGTGAAGCCGGGAGTGAAGCCGGGAGTGAAGCCGGAGTGAAGCTGGGAGTGGAAGCCGGAGTGAAGCCGGGAGTGAAGCCGGGAGTGAGTCCGGAAGTGAAGTTGGAGTGAAGCCAGGAGTGAAGCCGGAAGAGAAGCCGGGAATGAAGCCGAGAGTGAAGCCGGATGTGAAGCCGGTAACGAAGAAGGAGGAAAGCCGGGAGTGCAGCTGGGAGTGAAGAGGGGAGTGAAGCCGGGAGTGAGAGCCGGGAGTGACATCAGGAGTGAAGACGGTGTGAAGCCGGGAGAGAAGACGGGAGTGAAGAGCCGAGTGAAGCCAGAGTGAAGCCGGAGTGAAGCTGGGGTGAAGCCGGGAGTGAAGCCGGGAGTGAGTCCGGAAGTGAAGACGGAGTGTAGCCAGGAGTGAAGCCGGAAGAGAAGCCGTGAATCAAGCCGGGAGTGAAGCCGATGTGAAGCCGGTAACGAAGAAGGAGGAAAGCCGGGAGTGCAGCTGGGAGTGAAGAGGGGAGTGAAGCCGGGAGTGAAGCCAGAGTGAAGCCGGGAGTGAAGCCGGGAGTGAAGCAGGGAGTGAAGCCGGGTGTGAAGCTGGTAGTGAAGCCAGAGTGAAGCCGGGAGTGAAGCCGGGAGTGAAGCCGGAGTGAAGCCGGAGTGAAGCCGGGAGTGAAGCCGGGAGTGAAGCCGGAGTGAAGCCGGCGTGAAGCCGGGAGTGAAGCCGGAGTGAAGCTGGGAGTGAAGCCGGAGGGAAGCCTGAGTGAAGCCGGAAGTGAAGCCAAATGAAACCGGGAATGAAGCCGGGAATGAAGCCGGAGTGAAGCCTGAGTGAAGACGGGAGTGAAGACGGGAGTGATTTCGGGAGTTAAGACGGTGTGAAGCCGGGAGAGAAGACGTGAGTGAAGCCGGAGTGAAGCCGGAGTGAAGACGGGAGTGAATCTGGGGTGAAGCCGGGAGTGAAGCCGGGAGTGAAGCCAGAGTGAAGCCAGAGTGAAGCCAGAGTGAAGCCAGAGTGAAGACGGGAGTGAAGACGGGAGTGAAGACGGGAGTGAAGACGGGAGTGAAGACGGGCGTGAAGCTGGAGTGAAGCCAGAGTGAAGCCGGGAGTGAAGCCAGGAGTGAAGCTGGAGTGAAGCCGGGAGTGAAGCCAGAGTGAAGCCAGAGTGAAGCCGGGAGTGAAGCCAGAGTGAAGCTGGGAGTGAAGCCGGGAGTGAAGATGGGAGCGAAGACGGGCGTGAAGAAGGAGTCAAGCCAGAGTGAAGCCAGAGTGAAGCCGGGAGTGAAGCCGGGAGTGAAGCCGGGAGTGAAGCCGGGTGTGAAGCCGGGTGTGAAGCCGGGTGTGAAGCCGGGAGTGAAGCCAGGAGTGAAGCCGGGAGTGAAGCCGGGAGTGAAGCCGGGAGTGAAGCCAGAGTGAAGCCGGAGTGAAGCCGGGAGTGAAGCCGGGAGTGAAGCCGGAGAGATGCAGGGAGTGAAGCCAGGAGTGAAGCCGGGAGTAAAGCCGGGAGTGAGCCAGAGTGAAGCCGGGAGTGAAGCCGGGAGTGAAGCCGAGAGTGAAGCCGGGAGTGAAGCCGGGAGTGAAGCCGGGAGTGAAGCCGGAGAGATGCAGGGAGTGAAGCCAGGAGTGAAGCCGGGAGTGAAGCCGGGAGTGAGCCAGAGTGAAGCCGGGAGTGAAGCCGGGAGTGAAGCCGAGAGTGAAGCCGGGAGTGAAGCCGGGAGTGAAGCCGGGAGTGAAGCCGGGAGTGAAGCCGGGAGTGAAGCCAGAGTGAAGCCGGGAGTGAAGCCAGAGTGAAGCCGGGAGTGAAGCCAGAGTGAAGCCGGGAGTGAAGCCGGGAGTGAAGCCGGGTGTGAAGACGGGTGTGAAGCCGGGAGTGAAGCCGGGAGTGAAGCCGGAGTGAAGCCGGGAGTGAAGCTGGGGTGAAGCCGGGAGTGAAGCCGGAGTGAAGCCGGAGTGAAGCCGGGAGTGAAGCTGGGGTGAAGCCGGGAGTGAAGCAGGGAGTGAAGCCGGGAGTGAGTCCGGAAGTGAAGCCGGAGTGAAGCCAGGAGTGAAGCCGGAAGAGAAGCCAGGAATGAAGCCGGGAGTGAAGCCGGATGTGAAGCCGGTAACGAAGAAGGAGGAAAGCCGGGAGTGCAGCTGGGAGTGAAGAGGGGAGTGAAGCGGGAGTGAAGCCGGGAGTGACGTCTGGAGTGAAGACGGTGTGAAGCCGGGAGAGAAAACGGGAGTGAAGCCGGAGTGAAGCCGGAGTGAAGCCGGAGTGAAGCCGGAGTGAAGCCGGGAGTGAAGCCGGGAGTGAAGCCGGTAGTGACGTCGGGAGTGAAGACGGTGTGAAGACGGGAGTGAATACGGGAGTGAATACGGGAGTGAAGCCGGAGTGAAGCCGGAGTGAAGCCGGGAGTGAGTCCGGAAGTGAAGACGGAGTGTAGCCAGGAGTGAAGCCGGAAGAGAAGCCGGGAATCAAGCCGGGAGTGAAGCCGGATGTGAAGCCGGTAACGAAGAAGGAGGAAAGCCGGGAGTGCAGCTGGGAGTGAAGAGGGGAGTGAAGCCGGAGTGAAGCCGGGAATGAAGTCGGAGTGAAGCAGGGAGTGAAGGCGCGAGTGAAGACGGAGTGAAGCCGGAGAGATGCAGGGAGTGAAGCCAGGAGTGAAGCCGGGAGTGAAGCCGGGAGTGAAGCCGGAGTGAAGCCGGGAGTGAAGCCGGGAGTGAAGCCGGGAGTGAAGCCGGGAGTGAAGCCGGGAGTGAAGCCGGGAGTGAAGCCGGGAGTGAAGCCGGAGTGAAGCCAGGAGTGAAACCAGAGTGAAGCCGGAGTGAAGCCGGGAGTGAAGCCAGGGAGTGAAGCCTGGAGTGAAGCCGGGTGTGAAGCTGGGAGCGAAGCCGGAGTGAAGCCAGAGTGAAGCCAGAGTGAAGCCAGAGTGAAGCCAGAGTGAAGCCGGGAGTGAAGCCAGAGTGAAGCCGGGAGTGAAGCCGGGAGTGAAGCTGGGAGTGAAGCCGGGAGTGAAGCCGGGTGTGAAGCCGGGAATGAAACCTGAGTGAAGCCGGGGGTTAAGCCGGAGTGAAGCCGGGAGTGAAGCCGGGAGTGAAGCCGGGAGTGAAGCCGGGAGTGAAGCCGGGAGTGAAGCCGGAGAGATGCAGGGAGTGAAGCCAGGAGTGAAGCAGGGAGTGAAGCCGGGAGTGAAGCCGGGAGTGAGCCAGAGTGAAGCCGGGAGTGAAGCCGGGAGTGAAGCCGGGAGTGAAGCCGAGAGTGAAGCCGGGAGTGAAGCCGGGAGTGAAGCCGGGAGTGAAGCCGGAGAGATGCAGGGAGTGAAGCCGGGAGTGAAGCCGGGAGTGAGCCAGAGTGAAGCCGGGAGTGAAGCCGGGAGTGAAGCCGAGAGTGAAGCCGAGAGTGAAGCCGGGAGTGAAGCCGGGAGTGAAGCCGGGAGTGAAGCCGGGAGTGAAGCCGGAGTGAAGCCGGGAGTGAAGCCGGGAGTGAAGCCGGAGAGATGCAGGGAGTGAAGCCGGAGTGAAGCAGGGAGTGAAGCCGGGAGTGAAGCCGGGAGTGAGCCAGAGTGAAGCCGGGAGTGAAGCCGGGAGTGAAGCCGGGAGTGAAGCCGAGAGTGAAGCCGGGAGTGAAGCCGGGAGTGAAGCCGGGAGTGAGCCAGAGTGAAGCCGGGAGTGAAGCCGGGAGTGAAGCCGAGAGTGAAGCCGGGAGTGAAGCCGGGAGTGAAGCCGGGAGTGAAGCCGGGAGTGAAGCCGGGAGCGAAGCCAGAGTGAAGCCGGGAGTGAAGCCAGAGTGAAGCCGGGAGTGAAGCCAGAGTGAAGCCGGGAGTGAAGCCGGGAGTGAAGCCGGGTGTGAAGACGGGTGTGAAGCCGGGAGTGAAGCCGGGAGTGAAGCCGGAGTGAAGCCGGGAGTGAAGCTGGGGTGAAGCCGGGAGTGAAGCCGGAGTGAAGCCGGAGTGAAGCCGGGAGTGAAGCTGGGGTGAAGCCGGGAGTGAAGCAGGGAGTGAAGCCGGGAGTGAAGCCGGAGTGAAGCCGGGAGTGAAGCCGGGAGTGAAGCCGGAGAGATGCAGGGAGTGAAGCCAGGAGTGAAGCAGGGAGTGAAGCCGGGAGTGAAGCCGGGAGTGAGCCAGAGTGAAGCCGGGAGTGAAGCCGGGAGTGAAGCCGGAGAGATGCAGGGAGTGAAGCCAGGAGTGAAGCCGGGAGTGAAGCCGGGAGTGAGCCAGAGTGAAGCCGGGAGTGAAGCCGGGAGTGAAGCCGAGAGTGAAGCCGGGAGTGAAGCCGGGAGTGAAGCTGGGAGTGAAGCCGGGAGTGAAGCCGGGAGCGAAGCCAGAGTGAAGCCGGGAGTGAAGCAGGGAGTGAAGCCGGGCGTGAAGACGGGCGTGAAGACGGGCGTGAAGCCAGAGTGAAGCCGGGAGTGAAGCCGGGAGTGAAGACGGGAGTGAAGACGGGCGTGAAGCCAGAGTGAAGCCGGGAGTGAAGCCGGGAGTGAAGCCGGGAGTGAAGCCAGAGTGAAGCCAGAGTGAAGCCAGAGTGAAGCCGGGAGTAAGCCAGAGTGAAGCCGGGAGTGAAGCCGGGAGTGAAGCCGGGAGTGAAGCCAGAGTGAAGCCGGGAGTGAAGCCGGGAATGAAGCAGTAGTGAAGCCGGAGTGAAGCCGGAGTGAAGCCGGGAGTGAAGCCGGAGTGAAGCCGGAGTGAAGCCGAGAGTGAAGCCGGATTAAAGCTGGCGTGAAGCCGGAGTGAAGCTGGGAGTGAAGCCGGTGGGAAGCCTGAGTGAAGACGGAAGTGAAGCCAGGAATGAAACCGGGAATGAAGCCGGGAATGAAGCCGGAGTGAAGCCGGGACGGAAGACGGGAGTCAAGACGGGAGTCAAGACGGGAGTCAAGACGGGAGTCAAGACGGGAGTGACGTCGGGAGTGACGTCGGGAGTGAAGACGGTGTGAAGCCGGGAGTGACGTCGGGAGTGAAGACGGTGTGAAGCCGGGAGTGAAGACGGGTGTGAAGCCGGAGTGAAGCCGGAGTGAAGCCGGAGTGAAGCCCGGAGTGAAGCCGGGAGTGAAGCCGGGAGTGAAGCCGGGAGTGAAGCCGGGAGTGAAGCCGGGAGTGAAGCCGGGAGTGAAGCCGGAAGTGAAGCCGGGAGTGAAGCCGGACTGAAGCCAGAGTGATGTCGGGAGTGAAGCCGGAAGTGAAGCCGGGAATGAAGCCGGAGTGAAGCCAGAGTGAAGCCGGTAACGAAGAGAGTGAAAGCCGGGAGTGAAGCCGGGAGTGAAGAGGGAGTGAAGCCGGAGTGAAGCCGGGAGTGAAGCCGAGTGAAGACGGTGTGAAGCCGGAGTGAAGACGGGAGTGAAGCCGGAGTGAAGCCGGAGTGAAGCCGGGAGTGAAGCCGGAGTGAAGCCGGGAGTGAAGCCGGAGTGAGCCGGAAGTGAAGCCGGAGTGAAGCCGGAGTGAAGCCGGGAGAAGCCGGGAGTGAAGCCGGGAGTGAAGCCGGATGTGAAGCCGGTAACGAGAAGGAGGAAAAGCCGGGAGTGAAGCTGGGAGTGAAGAGGGAGTGAAGCCGGAGTGAAGCCGGGAGTGAAGCCGGAGTGAAGCAGGAGTGAAGTCGCGAGTGAAGACGGAGTGAAGCCGGAGAGATGCAGGGAGTGAAGCCAGGAGTGAAGCCGGGAGTGAAGCCGGGAGTGAAGCCAGAGTGAAGCCGGGAGTGAAGCCGGGAGTGAAGCCGGGAGTGAAGCCGGGAGTGAAGCCGGGAGTGAACCCGGAGTGAAGCCAGAGTGAAGCCAGAGTGAAGCCAGAGTGAAGACGGGAGTGAAGACGGGAGTGAAGACGGGAGTGAAGACGGGAGTGAAGACGGGCGTGAAGCTGGAGTGAAGCCAGAGTGAAGCCGGGAGTGAAGCCAGGAGTGAAGCCAGGTGTGAAGCCGGGAGTGAAGCCAGAGTAAAGCCAGAGTGAAGCCGGGAGTGAAGCCAGAGTGAAGCTGGGAGTGAAGCCGGGAGTGAAGATGGGAGCGAAGACGGGTGTGAAGCCGGGTGTGAAGCCGGGAGTGAAGCCAGAGTGAAGCCGGGAGTGAAGCCGGGAGTGAAGCCGGGAGTGAAGCCGGAGTGAAGCCGGAGTGAAGCCGGGAGTGAAGCCGGGAGTGAAGCCGGAGTGATGCAGGGAGTGAAGCCAGGAGTGAAGCAGGGAGTGAAGCCGGGAGTGAAGCCGGGAGTGAGCCAGAGTGATGCAGGGAGTGAAGCCAGGAGTGAAGCCGGGAGTGAAAGCCGAGAGTGAGCCAGAGTGAAGCCGGGAGTGAAGCCGGGAGTGAAGCCGAGAGTGAAGCCGAGAGTGAAGCCGGAGTGAAGCCGGGAGTGAAGCCGGGAGTGAAGCCGGAGAGATGCAGGGAGTGAAGCCAGGAGTGAAGCCGGGAGTGAGCCAGAGTGAAGCCGGGAGTGAAGCCGGGAGTGAAGCCGGGAGTGAAGCCGGGAGTGAAGCCGGGAGTGAAGCCGGGAGTGAAGCCGGGAGTGAAGCCGGAGTGAAGCCGGGAGTGAAGCCGGGAGTTAATCCCGAGTGAAGCAGGGAGTGAAGCCAGGAGTGAAGCAGGGAGTGAAGCTGGAGTGAAGCCGGGAGTGAGCCGGAGTGAAGCCGGGTGTGAAGCCGGGAGTGAAGCCGGGAGTGAAGCCGAGAGTGAAGCCGGGAGTGAAGCCGGGAGTGAAGCCGGGAGTGAGCCAGAGTGAAGCCGGGAGTGAAGCCGGGAGTGAAGCCGAGAGTGAAGCCGGGAGTGAAGCCGGGAGTGAAGCCGGGAGTGAAGCCGGGAGCGAAGCCAGAGTGAAGCCGGGAGTGAAGCCAGAGTGAAGCCGGGAGTGAAGCCAGAGTGAAGCCGGGAGTGAAGCCGGGTGTGAAGACGGGAGTGAAGCCGGGAGTGAAGCCGGGAGTGAAGCCGGAGTGAAGCCGGGAGTGAAGCGGGAGTGAAGCCGGGAGTGACGTCTGGAGTGAAGACGGTGTGAAGCCGGGAGAGAAAACGGGAGTGAAGCCGGAGTGAAGCCGGAGTGAAGCCGGAGTGAAGCCGGAGTGAAGCCGGAGTGAAGCCGGGAGTGAAGCCGGGAGTGAAGCCGGTAGTGACGTCGGGAGTGAAGACGGTGTGAAGACGGGAGTGAATACGGGAGTGAATACGGGAGTGAAGCCGGAGTGAAGCCGGAGTGAAGCCGGGAGTGAAGCTGGGGTGAAGCCGGGAGTGAAGCCGGGAGTGAAGCCGGGAGTGAAGCCGGGAGTGAGTCCGGAAGTGAAGCCGGAGTGAAGCCAGGAGTGAAGCCGGAAGAGAAGCCGTGAATGAAGCCGGGAGTGAAGCCGGTAACGAAGAAGGAGGAAAGCCGGGAGTGCAGCTGGGAGTGAAGAGGGTAGTGAAGCCGGAGTGAAGCCGGGAATGAAGTCGGAGTGAAGCAGGGAGTGAAGGCGCGAGTGAAGATGGAGTGAAGCCGGAGAGATGCAGTGAGTGAAGCCGGGAGTGAAGCCGGGAGTGAAGTCGGGAGTGAAGCCGGGATTGAAGCCGGCAGTGAAGACGGGCGTGAAGCCGGAGTGAAGCCAGAGTGAAGCCGTGAGTGAAGCTGGGAGTGAAGCCGGGTGTGAAGCCGGAAGTGAAGCCAGAGTGAAGCCAGAGAGAAGCCGGGAGTGAAGCCAGAGTGAAGCCGGGAGTGAAGCCGGGTGTGAAGATGGGAGCGAAGACGGGCGTGAAGCCGGAGTGAAGCCAGAGTGAAGCCAGAGTGAAGCCAGAGTGAAGCCGGGAGTGAAGCCAGAGTGAAGCCGGGAGTGAAGCCGGGAGTGAAGCTGGGAGTGAAGCCAGAGTGAAGCCGGGAGTGAAGCCGGGAGGGAAGCCGGAGTGAAGCCGGGGGTGAAGCCGGGAGTGAAGCTGGGAGTGAAGCCGGGAGTGAAGCTGGGAGTGAAGCCAGAGTGAAGCCGGGAGTGAAGCCGGGAGTGAAGCCGGGAGTGAAGCCGGAGTGAAGCCGGGACTGAAGCCGGGACTGAAGACGGAAGTGAAGCCGGAGTGAAGCTGGGAGTGAAGCCAGAGTGAAGCCGGGAGTGAAGCCGGGAGTGAAGCCGGGAGTGAAGCCGGAGTGAAGCCGGAGTGAAGCCGGGAGTGAAGCCGGGAGTGAAGCCGGAGTGAAGCCGGCGTGAAGCCGGGAGTGAAGCCGGAGTGAAGCTGGGAGTGAAGCCGGAGGGAAGCCTGAGTGAAGCCGGAAGTGAAGCCAAATGAAACCGGGAATGAAGCCGGGAATGAAGCCGGAGTGAAGCCTGAGTGAAGACGGGAGTGAAGACGGGAGTGATTTCGGGAGTTAAGACGGTGTGAAGCCGGGAGAGAAGACGTGAGTGAAGCCGGAGTGAAGCCGGAGTGAAGACGGGAGTGAATCTGGGGTGAAGCCGGGAGTGAAGCCGGGAGTGAAGGCGGGAGTGAAGGCGGGGGTGAAGCCGGGAGTGAGTCCGGAAATGAAGCCTGAGTGAAGCCAGGCATGAAGCCGGAAGAGAAGCTGGGAATCAAGCCGGGTGTGAAGCTGGATGTGAAGCCGGTAACGAAGAAGGAGGAAAGCCGGGAGTGCAGCTGGGAGTGAAGAGGGGAGTGAAGCCGGGAATGAAGTCAGAGTGAAGCAGGGAGTGAAGGTGCGAGTGAAGACGGAGTGAAGCCGGAGAGATGCAGGGAGTGAAGCCAGGAGTGAAGTCGGGAGTGAAGCCGGGAGTGAAGCCGGGAGTGAAGCCGGGAGTGAAGCCGGGAGTGAAGCCGGGAGTGAAGCCGGGAGTGAAGCTGGAGTGAAGCCGGGAGTGAAGCCAGAGTGAAGCCGGGAGTGAAGACGGGAGTGAAGACGGGTGTGAAGCAGGAAGTGAAGCCGGGAGTGAAGCCGGAGTGAAGCCGGAGTGAAGCCGGGAGTGAAGCTGGGGTGAAGCCGGGAGTGAAGCCGGGAGTGAAGCCGGGAGTGAGTCCGGAAGTGAAGCCGGAGTGAAGCCAGGAGTGAAGCCGGAAGAGAAGCCGTGAATGAAGCCGGGAGTGAAGCCGGTAACGAAGAAGGAGGAAAGCCGGGAGTGCAGCTGGGAGTGAAGAGGGTAGTGAAGCCGGAGTGAAGCCGGGAATGAAGTCGGAGTGAAGCAGGGAGTGAAGGCGCGAGTGAAGATGGAGTGAAGCCGGAGAGATGCAGTGAGTGAAGCCGGAGTGAAGCCGGGAGTGAAGCCGGGAGTGAAGCCGGGATTGAAGCCGGGATTGAAGCCGGCAGTGAAGACGGGCGTGAAGCCGGAGTGAAGCCAGAGTGAAGCCGTGAGTGAAGCTGGGAGTGAAGCCGGGTGTGAAGCCGGGAGTGAAGCCGGGAGTGAAGCCAGAGTGAAGCAGAGAGAAGCCGGGAGTGAAGCCAGAGTGAAGCCGGGAGTGAAGCCGGTGTGAAGATGGGAGTGAAGACGGGAGTGAAGCCGGGAGTGAAGCCAGAGTGAAGCCGGGAGTGAAGCCGGGGTGAAGTCGGGAGTGAAGCCGGGATTGAAGACGCTGTGTAGCTGGGAGTGAAGCCGCTGTGAAGCTGGGAGTGAAGCCGCTGTGAAGCCGGGAGTGAGGCCGGGAGAGATGCCGGGAGTGAAGCCGGGAGTGAAGCCGGAGTGAAGCCGGAGTGAAGCCGGGAGTGAAGCCGGGAGTGAAGCCGGAGTGAAGCCGGAGTGAAGCTGGGAGTGAAGCCGGAGTGAAGCCGGAGTGAAGCCGGAGTGGAAGCCGGAGTGAAGCCGGAAGTGAAGCCAAAGTGAAGCCGGAGTGAAGCCGGGAGTGAAGCCGGAGTGAAGCCGGAGTGAAGCGGAGTGAAGCCGGGAGTGAAGCCGGGAGTGAAGCCGTGTGAAGCCGGAGTGAAGCCGTGAGTGAAGCCGGGAGTGAAGCCGGAGTGAAGCCGGGAGTGAAGCTGGGGTGAAGCCGGGAGTGAAGCCGGAAGTGAAGCCGGAGTGAAGCCGGAGTGAAGCCGGATGGAAGTGAAGCCGGGAGTGAAGCCGGAGTGAAGCCGGAGTGAAGCCGGGAGTGAAAAGGAGTGAAGCCGGGAGTGAAGCTGGAGTGAAGCCGGGAGTGAAGCCGGGATGAAGCCGGAGTGAAGCCGGAGTGAAGCGGAGTGAAGACGGAGTGAAGCCGGAGTGAAGCCAGGAGTGAAGCCGGAGTGAAGCCGGAGTGGAGCCTGAGTGAAGCCAGGAGTGAAACCGGGAGTGAAGCCGGAGTGAAGCCGGGAGTGAAGCCGGGAGTGAAGCCGGAGTGAAGCCGGGAGTGAAGCCGGAGTGAAGCCGGGAGTGAAGCCAGGAGTGAAGCCAGAGTGAAGCCGGGAGTGAAGCCGGGAGTGAAGCCGGGAGTGAAGCCGGAGTGAAGCCGGGAGTGAAGCCAGGAGTGAAGCCGGAGTGAAGCCGGGAGTGAAGCCGGAGTGAAGCCGGGAGTGAAGCCGGGAGTGAAGCTGGGAGTGAAGCCGGAGTGAAGCCTGGAGTGAAGCCGGGAGTGAAGCCGGGAGTGAAGCCGGGGTGAAGCCGGGAGTGAAGCCGGAGTGAAGCCGGGACTGAAGCCGGGACTGAAGACGGAAGTGAAGCCGGAGTGAAGCTGGGAGTGAAGCCAGAGTGAAGCCGGGAGTGAAGCCGGGAGTGAAGCCGGAGTGAAGCCAGGAGTGAAGCCGGAGTGAAGCCGGGAGTGAAGCCGGGAGTGAAGCCGGAGTGAAGCCGGCGTGAAGCCGGGAGTGAAGCCGGAGTGAAGCTGGGAGTGAAGCCGGAGGGAAGCCTGAGTGAAGCCGGAAGTGAAGCCAAATGAAACCGGGAATGAAGCCGGGAATGAAGCCGGAGTGAAGCCTGAGTGAAGACGGGAGTGAAGACGGGAGTGATTTCGGGAGTTAAGACGGTGTGAAGCCGGGAGAGAAGACGTGAGTGAAGCCGGAGTGAAGCCGGAGTGAAGACGGGAGTGAATCTGGGGTGAAGCCGGGAGTGAAGCCGGGAGTGAAGGCGGGAGTGAAGGCGGGGGTGAAGCCGGGAGTGAGTCCGGAAATGAAGCCTGAGTGAAGCCAGGCATGAAGCCGGAAGAGAAGCTGGGAATCAAGCCGGGTGTGAAGCTGGATGTGAAGCCGGTAACGAAGAAGGAGGAAAGCCGGGAGTGCAGCTGGGAGTGAAGAGGGGAGTGAAGCCGGGAATGAAGTCAGAGTGAAGCAGGGAGTGAAGGTGCGAGTGAAGACGGAGTGAAGCCGGAGAGATGCAGGGAGTGAAGCCAGGAGTGAAGTCGGGAGTGAAGCCGGGAGTGAAGCCGGGAGTGAAGCCGGGAGTGAAGCCGGGAGTGAAGCCGGGAGTGAAGCCGGGAGTGAAGCCGGGAGTGAAGCCGGGAGTGAAGCCGGAGTGAAGCCGGGAGTGAAGACGGGAGTGAAGACGGGTGTGAAGCAGGAAGTGAAGCCGGGAGTGAAGCCGGGAGTGAAGCCGGAGTGAAGCCGGGAGTGAAGCTGGGGTGAAGCCGGGAGTGAAGCCGGGAGTGAAGCCGGGAGTGAGTCCGGAAGTGAAGCCGGAGTGAAGCCAGGAGTGAAGCCGGAAGAGAAGCCGTGAATGAAGCCGGGAGTGAAGCCGGTAACGAAGAAGGAGGAAAGCCGGGAGTGCAGCTGGGAGTGAAGAGGGTAGTGAAGCCGGAGTGAAGCCGGGAATGAAGTCGGAGTGAAGCAGGGAGTGAAGGCGCGAGTGAAGATGGAGTGAAGCCGGAGAGATGCAGTGAGTGAAGCCGGGAGTGAAGCCGGGAGTGAAGTCGGGAGTGAAGCCGGGATTGAAGCCGGGATTGAAGCCGGCAGTGAAGACGGGCGTGAAGCCGGAGTGAAGCCAGAGTGAAGCCGTGAGTGAAGCTGGGAGTGAAGCCGGGTGTGAAGCCGGGAGTGAAGCCGGGAGTGAAGCCAGAGTGAAGCCAGAGAGAAGCCGGGAGTGAAGCCAGAGTGAAGCCGGGAGTGAAGCCGGGTGTGAAGATGGGAGCGAAGACGGGCGTGAAGCCGGAGTGAAGCCAGAGTGAAGCCAGAGTGAAGCCAGAGTGAAGCCGGGAGTGAAGCCGGGAGTGAAGCCGGGAGTGAAGCCGGGAGTGAAGCCGGGTGTGAAGCTGGGAGTGAAGCCGGGTGTGAAGCTGGGAGTGAAGCCAGAGTGAAGCCGGGAGTGAAGCCGGGAGTGAAGCCGGAGTGAAGCCGGAGTGAAGCCGGGAGTGAAGCCGGGAGTGAAGCCGGAGTGAAGCCGGAGTGAAGCCGGGAGTGAAGCCGGAGTGAAGCCGGGAGTGAAGCCGGAGTGAAGCCGGAGTGAAGCCGGAAGTGAAGCCGGATGAAACCGGGAGTGAAGCCGGGAGTGAAGCCGGAGTGAAGCCGGAGTGAAGACGGGAGTGAAGCCGGAGTGAAGCCGGGAGTGAAGACGGAGTGAAGCCGGGAGTGAAGCCGGAGTGAAGCCGGAGTGAAGCCGGAGTGAAGCCGGGAGTGAAGCTGGGGTGAAGCCGGGAGTGAAGCCGGAGTGAAGCCGGAGTGAAGCCGTGAGTGAAGCCGAGAGAAGCCGGGAGTGAAGCCGGGAGTGAAGCCGGAGTGAAGCCGGTAACGAAGAAGGAGTGAAAGCCGGGAGTGAAGCTGGAGTGAAGAGGGGAGTGAAGCCGGGAGTGAAGCCGGAGTGAAGCAGGGAGTGAAGCCGCGAGTGAAGCCGGAGTGAAGCCGGAGATGCAGGGAGTGAAGCCGGAGTGAAGCCGGAGTGAAGCCGGGAGTGAAGCCGGGAGTGAAGCCGGGAGTGAAGCCGGGAGTGAAGCCGGAGTGAAGCCGGGAGTGAAGCCGGAGTGAAGCCGGGAGTGAAGCCGGGAGTGAAACCAGAGTGAAGCAGGAGTGAAGCCAGGAGTGAAGCCAGGAGTGAAGCCGGAGTGAAGCCAGAGTGAAGCCGGAGTGAAGCCGGGAGTGAAGCCGGAGTGAAGCCGGGAGTGAAGCCGGGAGTGAAGCCGGAGTGAAGCCGGGAGTGAAGCCGGAGTGAAGCCGGGAGTGAAGCCGAGGTGAAGCCGGAGTGAAGCCGGAGTGAAGCCGGGAGTGAACCGGGAGTGAAGCCGGGAGTGAAGCCGGAGTGAAGCCGGAGTGAAGCCGGGGGTGAAGCCGGGAGTGAAGCCGGGAGTGAAGCCGGAGTGAAGCCTGAGTGAAGCTGGAGTGAAGCCGGGAGTGAAGCCGGGAGTGAAGCCTGAGTGAAGCCAGGAGTGAAGCCGGAGTGAAGCCGGGAGTGAAGCCGAGGAGTGAAGCCGGAGTGAAGCCGGAGTGAAGCCGGGAGTGAAGCCGGGAGTGAAGCCGGAGTGAAGCAGGAGTGAAGCCGGGAGTGAAGCCGGGAGTGAAGCCGGGGAGTGAAGCCAGAGTGAAAGCCGGGAGTGAAGCCGGGAGTGAAGCCGGGTGTGAAGCGCGGAGTGAAGCCGGGAGTGAAGCCGGGAGTGAAGCCGGTGTGAAGCCGGGAGTGAAGCCGAGTTGAAGCCGGAGTGAAGCCGAGTGAAGCCGGAGTGAAGCCGGCGTGAAGCCGGGAGTGAAGCCGGGAGTGAAGCCGGGTGTGAAGCCGGGAGTGAAGCCGGGAGTGAAGCCGGGAGTGAAGCCGGACGTGAAGCCGGGAGTGAAGCTAGGAGTGAAGCCGGGAGTGAAACCGGAGTGAAGCCGGTAACGAAGAAGGAGGGAAAGCCGGGAGTCAGCTGGGAGTGAAGAGGGGAGTGAAGGCCGGGAGTGAAGCCGGAATGAAGCCGGAGTGAAGCAGGGAGTGAAGCCGGATGAAACCGGGAGTGAAGCCGGAGTGAAGCCGGAGTGAAGCCGGAGTGAAGCCGGGAGTGAAGCCGAGAGTGAAGCTGGAGTGAAGCTGGAGTGAAGCCGGGAGTGATGCCGGGAGTGAAACTGGAGTGAAGCCGAAGTGAAGACGGGAGTGAAGCCGGAGTGAAGCCGGAGTGAAGACGGGAGTGAAGACGGGAGTGAAGACGGGAGTGAAGCCGGAGTGAAGCCGGAGTGAAGCCGGGAGTGAAGCCGGAGTGAAGCCGGGAGTGAAGCCGGAGTGAAGGCGGGAGTGAAGCCGGGAGTGAAGCCGGAGTGAAGCCGGAAGTGAAGCCGGGAGTGAAGCCGGAGTGAAGCTGGGAGTGAAGCCGGAGTGAAGCCTGAGTGAAGCCGGAAGTGAAGCCAGGAATGAAACCGGGAATGAAGCCGGGAATGAAGCCGGGAATGAAGCCGGAGTGAAGCCAGGAGTGAAGACGGGGGTGAAGACGGGAGTCAAGACGGGAGTCAAAACGGGAGTCAAGACGGGAGTCAAGATGGGAGTGAAGTTGGAGTGAAGCCGGAGTGAAGCCGGAGTGAAGCCGGGATTGAAGCCGGGAGTGAAGCCGGAGTGAAGCCAGGAGTGAAGCCGGAAGAGAAGCCGGGAATGAAGCCGGGAGTGAAGCCGGATGTGAAGCCGGATGTGAAGCCGGTAACGAAGAAGGAGGAAAGCCGGGAGTGCAGCTGGGATTGAAGAGGGGAGTGAAGCCGGAGTGAAGCCGGGAATGAAGTCGGAGTGAAGCAGGGAGTGAAGGCGCGAGTGAAGACGGAGTGAAGCCGGAGAGATGCAGAAAGTGAAGCCAGGAGTGAAGCCGGGAGTGAAGCCGGGAGTGAAGCCGGGAGTGAAGCCGGGAGTGAAGCCGGGAGTGAAGCCGGGAGTGAAGCCGGGAGTGAAGCCGGGGGTGAAGCCGGGAGTGAAGCCGGGAGTGAAGCCGGGAGTGAAGCCAGAGTGAAGCCGGGAGTGAAGCGAGAGTGAAGCCGGGATTGAAGCCGGAAGTGAAGCCGGTAACGAAGAAGGAGGAAAGCCGGGAGTGCAGCTGGGAGTGAAGAGGGGAGTGAAGCCGGAGTGAAGCCGGGAATGAAGTCAGAGTGAAGCAGGGAGTGAAGGCGCGAGTGAAGATGGAGTGAAGCCGGGAGTGAAGCCTGGAGTGAAGCCGGGAGTGAAGTCGGGAGTGAAGCCGGGATTGAAGCCGGGAGTGAAGCCGGGAGTGAAGCCAGAGTGATGCCGGGAGTGAAGCCAGAGTGAAGCCGGAGTGAAGCCAGAGTGAAGCCGGGAGTGAAGACGGGAGTGAAGACGGGCGTGAAGCCGGAGTGAAGCCAGAGTGAAGCCGGGAGTGAAGCTGGGAGTGAAGCCGGGTGTGAAGCCGGGAGTGGAGCCAGAGTGAAGCCAGAGAGAAGCCGGGAGTGAAGCCGGGAGTGAAGCCGGGAGTGAAGCCGGGAGTGAAGATGGGAGGTGAAGACGGGAGTGAAGCCGGAGTGAAGCCAAGTGAAGCCGAGTGAAGCCGGGAGTGAAGCCGGAGTGAAGCCGGAGTGAAGCCGGGAGTGAAGCCGGGAGTGAAGCCGGGTGAAGCCGGAGTGAAGCCGGGAGTGAAGCCGGAGTGAAGCGGGAGTGAAGCCGGAGTGAAGCCGGAGTGAAGCCGGGAGTGAAGCCGGGAGTGAAGCCGGGAGTGAAGCCGGAGTGAAGCCGGAGTGAAGCCGGAGTGAAGCCGGGAGTGAAGCCGGAGTGAAGCCGGAGTGAAGCCGGGAGTGAAGCCAAAGTGAAGCCGGAGTGAAGCCGGGAGTGAAGCCGGAGTGAAGCCGGAGTGAAGCCGGGAGTGAAGACGGGAGTGAAGACGGGAGTGAAGACGGGAGTGAAGCCGGGAGTGAAGCCGGAGTGAAGCCGGAGTGAAGCCGGAGTGAAGCCGGGAGTGAAGCCGGAGTGAAGCCGGAGTGAAGCCGGGAGTGAAGCCGGTGGTGAAGCCGGGGGTGAAGCCGGGGGTGAAGCCGGGAGTGAGTCCGGAAATGAAGCCGGAGTGAAGCCAGGCATGAAGCCGGAAGAGAAGCCGGGAATCAAGCCGGGTGTGAAGCCGGATGTGAAGCCGGTAACGAAGAAGGAGGAAAGCCGGGAGTGCAGCTGGGAGTGAAGAGGGGAGTGAAGCCGGGAATGAAGTCGGAGTGAAGCAGGGAGTGAAGGTGCGAGTGAAGACGGAGTGAAGCCGGAGAGATGCAGGGAGTGAAGCCAGGAGTGAAGCCGGGAGTGAAGCCGGGAGTGAAGCCGGGAGTGAAGCCGGGAGTGAAGCCAGGAGTGAAGCCGGGAGTGAAGCCAGAGTGAAGCCGGGAGTGAAGCCGGGAGTGAAGACGGGAGTGAAGACGGGAGTGAAGACGGGTGTGAAGCCGGGAGTGAAGCTGGGAGTGAAGCCGGGAGTGAAACCGGACTGAAGCCGGGATTGAAGCCGGAGTGAAGGCGGGAGTGAAGCCGGGAGTGAAGCCGGAGTGAAGCCGGCGTGAAGCCGGGAGTGAAGCCGGAGTGAAGCGTGGGAGTGAAGCGGAGGGAAGCCTGAGTGAAGCCTGGAAGTGAAGCCAGTAATGAAACCGGGAATGAAGCCGGGAATGAGCCAGAGTGAAGCCGGGAGTGAAGACGGGGGTGAAGACGGGAGTCAAGACGGGAGTCAAGACGGGAGTCAAGACGGGAGTCAAGACGGGAGTCCAAGACGGGAGTCAAGACGGGAGTCAAGACGGGAGTCAAGACGGGAGTCAAGACGGGAGTGAAGCCGGAGTGAAGCCGGGATTGAAGCCGGGAGTGAAGCCGGAGTGAAGCCAGGAGTGAAGCCAGAAGAGAAGCCGGGAATGAAGCCGGGAGTGAAGCCGGGAGTGAAGCCGGATGTGAAGCCGGATGTGAAGCCGGATGTGAAGCCGGATGTGAAGCCGGTAACGAAGAAGGAGGAAAGCCGGGAGTGCAGCTGGGATTGAAGAGGGGAGTGAAGCCGGAGTGAAGCCGGGAATGAAGCCGGATTGAAGCAGGGAGTGAAGGCGCGAGTGAAGACGGAGTGAAGCCGTAGAAATGCAGGGAGTGAAGCCGGGAGTGAAGCCGGGAGTGAAGCCGGAGTGATGCCGGGAGTGAAGCCGGTGTGAAGCCGGGAGTGAAGCTGGAAGTGAAGCCGGGAGTGAAGCCGGGAGTGAAGCCGGGGTGAAGTCGGGAGTGAAGCCGGGATTGAAGACGCTGTGTAGCTGGGAGTGAAGCCATAGTGAAGCTGGGAGTGAAGCGAGAGTGAAGCCGGGATTGAAGCCGGAAGTGAAGCCGGTAACGAAGATGAGGAAAGCCGGGAGTGAAGCTGGGAGTGAAGAGGGGAGTGAAGCCGGAGTGAAGCCGGGAGTGAATGAAGTCGGAGTGAAGCAGGGAGTGAAGGCGCGAGTGAAGACGGAGTGAAGCCGGAGAGAAGCAGGGTGAAGCCAGGAGTGAAGCCGGAGTGAAGACGGGAGTGAAGCCGGAGTGAAGTCGGAGTGAAGCAGGGAGTGAAGCCAAATGAAACCGGGAATGAAGCCGGGAATGAAGCCGGAGTGAAGCCTGAGTGAAGACGGGAGTGAAGACGAGAGTGATTTCGGGAGTTAAGACGGTGTGAAGCCGGGAGTGAAGCCGGGAGTGAAGCCGGAGTGAAGCCGGAGTGAAGACGGGAGTGAATCTGGGGTGAAGCCGGGAGTGAAGCCGGGAGTGAAGCCGGTGGTGAAGCCGGGGGTGAAGCCGGGGGTGAAGCCGGGAGTGAGTCCGGAAATGAAGCCGGAGTGAAGCCAGGCATGAAGCCGGAAGAGAAGCCGGGAATCAAGCCAGGTGTGAAGCCGGATGTGAAGCCGGTAACGAAGAAGGAGGAAAGCCGGGAGTGCAGCTGGGAGTGAAGAGGGGAGTGAAGCCGGGACTGAAGTCGGAGTGAAGCAGGGAGTGAAGGCGCGAGTGAAGACGGAGTGAAGCCGTAGAAATGCAGGGACTGAAACCGGGAATGAAGCCGGGAGTGAAGCCGGGAGTGAAGCCGGGAGTGAAGCCGGGAGTGAAGCCGGAGTGAAGCCGGGAGTGAAGCCGGGAGTGAAGCCAGGAGTGAAGCCAGGAGTGAAGCCTGAGAGAAGCCGGAGTGAAGCCGGGAGTGAAGCCAGTGTGAAGCCGGAGTGAAGCGGGTGTGAAGCCGGGAGTGAAGCCGGAGTGAAGCCGGAGTGAAACCGGAGTGAAGCCGGGAGTGAAGCCGGAGTGAAGCCGGGAGTGAAGCCGGGAGTGAAGCCGGAGTGAAGCCGGCGTGAAGCCGGGAGTGAAGCCAGAGTGAAGCCGGGAGTGAAGCCGGGAGTGGAAGCCGGAGTGAAGCCGGAAGTGAAGCCAGATGAAACCGGGATGAAGCCGGGAATGAAGCCGGAGTGAAGACGGGAGTGAAGACGGGGTGAAGACGGAGTGAAGAAGAGAAAGCCGGAGTGAAGCCGGGAGTGAAGCCGGGAGTGAAGACGGGAGTGAAGCCGGAGTGAAGCCGGGAGTGAAGCCGGGAGTGAAGCCGGAGTGAAGCCGGGAGTGAAGCCAGAAGAGAAGCCGGGAATGAAGCCGGGAGTGAAGCCGGGATGTGAAGCCGGATGTGAAGCCGGTAACGAAGAAGGAGAAAGCCGGAGTGTAGCTGGGATTGAAGAGGGGAGTGAAGCCAGAGTGAAGCCGGGAATGAAGTCGGAGTGAAGCAGGGAGTGAAGGCGCGAGTGAAGACGGAGTGAAGCCGGAGAGATGCAGAGAGTGAAGCCAGGAGTGAAGCCGGGAGTGAAGCCGGGAGTGAAGCCGGGAGTGAAGCCGGGAGTGAAGCCGGGAGTGAAGCCGGGGGTGAAGCCGGGGGTGAAGCCGGGAGTGAAGCCGGGAGTGAAGCCGGGAGTGAAGCCGGGAGTGAAGCCAGAGTGAAGCCGGGAGTGAAGCGAGAGTGAAGCCGGGATTGAAGCCGGAAGTGAAGCCGGTAACGAAGAAGGAGGAAAGCCGGGAGTGAAGCTGGGAGTGAAGAGGGGAGTGAAGCCGGAGTGAAGCCGGGAATGAAGTCGAAGTGAAGCAGGGAGTGAAGGCGCGAGTGAAGACAGAGTGAAGCCGGAGAGATGCAGGGAGTGAAGCCAGGATTGAAGCCGGTAGTGAAGACGGGCGTGAAGCCGGAGTGAAGCCAGAGTGAAGCCAGAGTGAAGCCGGGAGTGAAGCCGGGAGTGAAGCCGGGTGTGAAGCCGGGTGTGAAGCCGGGTGTGAAGCCGGGAGTGAAGCCGGGAGTGAAGCCCGAGTGAAGCCCGAGTGAAGCCCGGAGTGAAGCCGGGAATGAAGCCGGGAGTGAAGATGGGAGTGGAGACGGGAGTGAAGACGGGAGTGAAGACAGGATTGAAGCCGGAGTGATGCCGGGAGTGAAGCAGGGCTTGACGTCGGGAGTGAAGCCTGGAGTGAAGCCGGGAGTGAAGCCGGAGTGAAGACGGGAGTGAAGCCAGGAGTGACGTCGGGAGTGAAGACGGTGTGAAGCCGGGAGAGAAGCCGGGAGTGAAGCCAGAGTGGAGCCGGAGTGCAAGCCGGAGTGAAGCCGGGGTGAAGCCGGGGTGAAGCCGGGAGTGTAGCCGGAGTGAAGGCAGGAGTTAAGCCAGGAGTGAAGCCGGAAGAGAAGCCGGGAATGAAGCCGGGAGTGAAGCCGGATGTGAAGCCAGTAACGAAGAAGGAGGAAAGCCGGGAGTGCAGCTGGGAGTGAAGAGGGGGTGAAGCCGGAGTGAAGCCGGAATGAAGTCGGAGTGAAGCGGAGTGAAGCGCGAGTGAAGACGGAGTGAAGCCGAGAGATGCAGGGAGTGAAGCAGGAGTGAAGCCGGGAGTGAAGCCGGATTGAAGCCGGGAGTGAAGCTGGAGTGAAGCCGGGAGTGAAGCTGGAGTGAAGCCGGGAGTGAAGCCGGGAGTGAAGACGGGAGTGAAGCCGGGAGTGAAGATGGAGTGAAGCCGGGAGTGAAGCGGGGAGTGAAGCCGGTAGTGAAGCCGGGGTGAAGCCGGGTGAGAAGCCGGGAGTGAAGCGGGAGTGAAGCCGGGATTGAAGCCGGAGTGAAGCCGGGAGTGAAGCAGGAGTGAAGTCGGAGTGAAGCGGAGATGAAGCCGGAGTGAAGCGGAGTGAAGATGGGAGTGAAGCCGGGTGAAGCCGGAGAGATGCAGGGAGTGAAGCCAGGAGTGAAGCCGGGAGTGAAGCCGGGAGTGAAGCCGGGAGTGAAGCCGGGAGTGAAGCGGGAGTGAAGCCGGGAGTGAAGCGGGAGTGAAGCCGGAGTGAAGCTGGGAGCGAAGCCGGTAGTAAAGCCGGGAGTGAAGCCGGGAGTGAAGCCGGGAGTGAAGCCGGGAGTGAAGCCGGGAGTGAAGCCGGGAGTGAAGCCGGGAGTGAAGCCGGTGAGAGCCGGAGTGAAGAGGGAGTGAAGACAGGATTGAAGCCGGAGTGAAGCCGGGAGTGAAGCAGGGATTGAAGCCGGGAGTGAAGCCAGTTGAAGCCGGGAGTGAAGCCGGAGTGAAGAAGGGAGTGAAGCCGGAGTGAAGCGGGAGTGAAGACGGGAGTGAAGACGGGAGTGACGTCGGGAGTGAAGACGTTGTGAAGCCCGGGAGAGAAGACGGGAGTGAAGCCGGAGTGAAGCCGGAGTGAAGCCGGGAGTGAAGCAGGGAGTGAAGCCAGGAGTGAGTCCCGGAAGTGAAGCCAGAGTGAAGCCAGGAGTGAAGCCGGAAGAGAGCCGGGAATGAAGCCGGGAGTGAAGCCGGATGTGAAGCCGGTAACGAAGAAGGAGGAAAGCCGGGAGTGCAGCTGGGAGTGAAGAGGTGAGTGAAGCCGGAGTGAAGCCGGGAGTGACGTCGGGAGTGAAGACGGTGTGAAGCCGGGAGAGAAGGCGGGAGTGAAGCCGGAGTGAAGCCGGAGTGAAGCCGGGAGTGAAGCTGGAGTGAAGCCGGGAGTGAAGCCGGGAATGAAGCCGGGAGGTGAAGCCGGGAGTGAGTCCGGAAGTGAAGCCGGAGTGAAAGCCAGGAGTGAAGCCGGATGTGAAGCCGGTAACGAAGAAGGAGGAAGCCGAGAGTGCAGCTGGGAGTGAAGAGGGGAGTGAAGCCGGAGTGAAGCCGGAGTGAAGTCGAAGTGAAGCAGGGAGTGAAGGCGCGAGTGAAGACGGAGTGAAGCCGGAGTGAAGCCGGAGTGAAGCCAGAGTGAAGCCGGGAGTGAAGCCAGAGTGAAGCCGGGAGTGAAGCCGGGAGTGAAGCAGGGAGTGAAGCCGGGAGTGAAGCCGGAGTGAAGACGGGAGTGAAGCAGGGAGTGAAGCCGGGTGTGAAGCTGGTAGTGAAGCCAGAGTGAAGCCGGGAGTGAAGCCGGGAGTGAAGCCGGACAGGATTGAAGCCGGAGTGAAGCCGGAGTGAAGCAGGAGTGAAGTCGGAGTGAAGCCAGAATGAAGTCGGGAGTGAAGCCGGAGTGAAGACGGGAGTGAAGACGGGAGTGAAGCCGGGAGTGAAGCCGGGAGTGAAGCCGGGAGTGAAGTCGGGAGTGAAGACGGTGTGAAGCCGGGAGAGAAGACGGGAGTGAAGCCGGAGTGAAGCCGGGAGTGAAGCCGGGAGTGAAGCCGGGAGTGAAGCCGGGAGTGAAGATGGGAGCGAAGACGGGCGTGAAGCCGGAGTGAAGCCAGAGTGAAGCCAGAGTGAAGCCGGGAGTGAAGCCGCGAGTGAAGCCGGGAGTGAAGCAGGGAGTGAAGCCGGGAGTGAAGCCAGAGTGAAGCCGGAAGTGAAGCCGGGAGTGAAGCCGGGAGTGAAGCCGGAGTGAAGCCGGAGTGAAGCCGGGAGTGAAGCCGGGAGTGAAGCCGGGAGTGAAGAAGGAAGTGAAGCCGGAAGTGAAGCCGGAAGTGAAGCCGGGAGTGAAGCCGGAGGGAAGCCTGAGTGAAGCCGGAAGTGAAGCCAAATGAAACCGGGAATGAAGCCGGGAATGAAGCCGGAGTGAAGCCTGAGTGAAGACGGGTGTGACGACGGGAGTGATTTCGGGAGTTAAGACGGTGTGAAGCCGGGAGAGAAGACGTGAGTGAAGCCGGAGTGAAGCCGGAGTGAAGACGGGAGTGAATCTGGGGTGAAGCCGGGAGTGAAGCCGGGAGTGAAGGCGGGAGTGAAGGCGGGGGGGTGAAGCCGGGAGTGAGTCCGGAAATGAAGCCTGAGTGAAGCCAGGCATGAAGCCGGAAGAGAAGCTGGGAATCAAGCCGGGTGTGAAGCTGGATGTGAAGCCGGTAACGAAGAAGGAGGAAAGCCGGGAGTGCAGCTGGAGTGAAGAGGGGAGTGAAGCCGGGAATGAAGTCAGAGTGAAGCAGGGAGTGAAGGTGCGAGTGAAGACGGAGTGAAGCCGGAGAGATGCAGGGAGTGAAGCCAGGAGTGAAGTCGGGAGTGAAGCCGGGAGTGAAGCCGGGAGTGAAGCCGGGAGTGAAGCCGGGAGTGAAGCCGGGAGTGAAGCCGGGAGTGAAGCCGGAGTGAAGCCGGGAGTGAAGCCAGAGTGAAGCCGGGAGTGAAGACGGGAGTGAAGCTGGGCGTGAAGCCGGAGTGAAGCCGGAGTGAAGCCGGGAGTGAAGCCGGAGTGAAGCGGGAGTGAAGCCGGGAGTGAAGCCGGAGTGAAGCCGGGAGTGAAGCCGGGAGTGAAGCCGGAGTGAAGCCGGGAGTGAAGCCGGAGTGAAGCCGGAGTGAAGCCGGAAGTGAAGCCAGAATGAAACCGGGAATGAAGCCGGGAGTGAAGCCGGAGTGAAGCCGGGGGTGAAGACGGGGGTGAAGACGGGGGTGAAGACGGGAGTGAAGCCGGAGTGAAGACGGGAGTGAAGACGGGAGTGAAGACGGAGTGAAGCCGGGATTGAAGCCGGGAGTGAAGCCGGAGTGAAGCCGGGGTGAAGCTGGAAGAGAAGCCGGGAGTGAAGCCGGGAGTGAAGCCGGAGTGAAGCCGGCGTGAAGCCGGTAACGAAGAAGGAGGAAAGCCGGGAGTGCAGCTGGGAGTGAAGAGGGGAGTGAAGCCGGAGTGAAGCCGGGAATGAAGTCGGAGTGAAGCCAGGAGTGAAGGCGGGAGTGAAGACGGAGTGAAGCCGGAGTGAAGCCGGAGTGAAGCCAGGAGTGAAGCCGGGAGTGAAGCCGGGAGTGAAGCCGGGAGTGAAGCCGGGAGTGAAGCCGGGAGTGAAGCCGGGGTGAAGCCGGGGTGAAGCCGGGGGTGAAGCCGGGAGTGAAGCCGGGAATGAAGCCGGGAGTGTGTCCGGAAGTGAAGCCGGGAGTGAAGACGGAAGAGAAGCCGGGAATGAAGCCGGGAGTGAAGCCGGTAACGAAGAAGGAGGAAGCCGGGAGTGAAGCTGGGAGTGAAGAGGGGAGTGAAGCCGGAGTGAAGCCGGGAATGAAGTCGGAGTGAAGCAGGGAGTGAAGGCGCGAGTGAAGACAGAGTGAAGCCGGAGAGATGCAGGGAGTGAAGCCAGGATTGAAGCCGGTAGTGAAGACGGGCGTGAAGCCGGAGTGAAGCCAGAGTGAAGCCGGGAGTGAAGCCGGGAGTGAAGCCGGGTGTGAAGCCGGGTGTGAAGCCGGGTGTGAAGCCGGGTGTGAAGCGGGAGTGAAGCCGGAGTGAAGCGGGAGTGAAGCCCGAGTGAAGCCCGAGTGAAGCCGGAGTGAAGCTGGGAGTGAAGACGGGAGTGAAGCTGGAGTGAAGCTGGGAGTGAAGACGGGAGTGAAGACAGGAGTGAAGCCGGAGTGAAGCCGGAGTGAAGCAGGGATTGAAGTCGGGAGTGAAGCCGGAGTGAAGCCGGAGTGAAGCAGGAGTGAAGACGGGAGTGAAGCCAGGAGTGCGTCGGGAGTGAAGACGGTGTGAAGCCGGGAGAAGAAGACGGGAGTGAAGCCGGAGTGAAGCCGGAGTGAAGCCGGAGTGAAGCCGGGGTGAAGCCGGGGTGAGCCGGGAGTGAAGCGGGAGTGAAGCCGGAAGTGAAGCCGGAGTGAAGCCAGGAGTGAAGCCGGGAGAGAAGCCGGGAATGAAGCCGGAGTGAAGCTGGATATGAAGCCGGACGAAGAATGAGGAAAGCCGGGAGTGAAGCTGGGAGTGAAGAGGGGAGTGAAGCCGGAGTGAAGCCGGGAATGAAGTCGGAGTGAAGCAGGGAGTGAAGGCGCGAGTGAAGACGGAGTGAAGCCGTAGAAATGCAGGGAGTGAAACCGGGAATGAAGCCGGGAGTGAAGCCGGGAGTGAAGCCAGAGTGAAGCCGGGAGTGAAGACGGGCGTGAAGCCGGGCGTGAAGCCGGACGTGAAGCCGGGAGTGAAGCCGGGAGTGAAGCCGGGAGTGAAGCCGGAGTGAAGCCGGGAGTGAAGCCGGGTGAAGCCGGGAGTGAAGACGGGAGTGAAGCCGGTGTGAAGCCGGGAGTGAAGCCGGGTGAGAGCGGGAGTGAAGACGGGAGTGAAGCCAGGAGTGAAGCCGGAGTGAAGCCGGAGTGAAGCAGGGAGTGAAGTCGGGAGTGAAGCCGGAGTGAAGCCGAGTGAAGCCGGAGTGAAGACGGAGTGAAGACGGGAGTGAAGCCGGGAGTGAACCGGGAGTGAAGCCGGGAGTGAAGCCGGGAGTGAAGCCGGAGTGAAGCCGGAGAAAGACGGGAGTGAAGCCGGAGTGAAGCCGGAGTGAAGCCGGAGTGAAGCCGGGAGTGAAGCCGGGAGTGAGCCGGAGTGAAGCCAGAGTGAAGCCAGGAGTGAAGCCGGAGTGAAGCCGGGAATGAAGCCGGGAGTGAAGCCGATGTGAAGCCGGTACGGAAGAAGGAGGAAAGCCGGGAGTGAAGCTGGGAGTGAAGAAGGAAGTGAAGCCGGAAGTGAAGCCGGGAGTGACGTCGGGAGTGAAGACGGGTGTGAAGCCGGAGTGAAGCCGGAGTGAAGCTGGGAGTGAAGCCGGAGTGAAGCCGGGAGTGAAGCCGGAGTGAAGCCGGGAGTGAAGCCGGGAGTGAAGCCGGGAGTGAAGCCGGAGTGAAGCTGGGAGTGAGCCGGGAGTGAAGCCGGAGTGAAGCCAGGAGTGAAGCCGGATGTGAAGCCGGTAACGAAGACGGAGTGAAGCCGGAGTGCCTGGGAGTGAAGAGGGAGTGAAGCCGGAGTGAAGCCGGGAATGAAGTCGAAGTGAAGCAGGAGTGAAGCCGCGAGTGAAGACGGAGTGAAGCCGGAATGAAGCCAGAGTGAAGCCAGAGTGAAGCCGGGAGTGAAGCCGGGAGTGAAGCCGGGAGTGAAGACGGGAGTGAAGCCGGGAGTGAAGCCGGGAGTGAAGCCGGGAGTGAAGCCGGGAGTGAAGACGGGAGTGAAGCCGGGAGTGAAGCCGGGAGTGAAGCCGGGTGTGAAGCCGGGTGTGAAGCCGGGAGTGAAGCCGGAGTGAAGCCAGATTGAAGCCGAGTGAAGCCGGAGTGAAGCAGGGATTGAAGCCGGGAGTGAAGCCAGAGTGAAAAGCCGGGAGTGAAGCCGGAGTGAAGCCGGAGTGAAGCGGAGTGAAGACGGGAGTGAAGCCGGGAGTGAAGTCGGAGTGAAGACGGTGTGAAGCCGGGAGAGAAGCGGGAGTGAAGCCGGAGTGAAGCCGGAGTGAAGCCCGGGAGTGAAGCTGGGGTGAAGCCGGAGTGAAGCCAGGAGTGAAGCCGGGAGTGAGTCCGGAAGTGAAGTCGGGAGTGAAGCCGGGAGTGAAGCCGGAAGAGAAGCCGGGATTGAAGCCGGGAGTGATGCCAGGAGTGAAGCCGGAGTGAAGACGGTAGTGAAGCCGGGAGTGAGGCCGGGAGTGAAGACGGGAGTGAAGACGGGCGTGAAGACGGGCGTGAAGCCGGGAGTGAAATCCGGGTGTGAAGCCGGTGTGAAAGCCGGGTGTGGAGCCGGGTGAGAAGCCGGGTGAGAGCCGGGAGTGGAAGACGGGAGTGAAGACAGGATTGAAGCCGGGAGTGAAGCCGGAGTGAAGACGGGAGTGAAGACGGGAGTGAAGCCGGGAGTGACGTCGGGAGTGAAGACGGTGTGAAGCCGGGAGAGAAGACGGAGTGAAAGCCGGAGTGAAGCCGGAGTGAAGCCGGGAGTGAAGCTGGGGTGAAGCCGGGAGTGAAGCCGGAGTGAAGCCGGAGTGAAGCGGAAGTGAAGCCGGAGTGAAGCCAGGAGTGAAGCCGGATGTGAAGCCGGACGAAGAAGGGAGGAAAGCCGGGAGTGAAGCTGGGAGTGAAGAGGGGAGTGAAGCCGGAGTGAAGCCGGAATGAAGCCGGGAGTGAGGGGGGGCGGAGTGAAGCCGGGAGTGAGACGGGAGTGAAGCCGGGAGTGAAGAACAGGAGTGAAGCCGGAGTGAAGCCGGGAGTGAAGCCGGAGTGACGCCGGAGTGAAGCCGAGTGAAGCCGGGAGTGAAGCCGGAGTGAAGACGGGAGTGAAGCCGGAGTGAAGTCGGGAGTGAAGACGGTGTGAAGCGGGAGTGAAGCCGGAGTGAAGCCGGAGTGAAGCCGGGAGTGAAGCCGGGGTGAAGCCGGGGGTGAAGCCGGGAGTGAAGCCGGGAGTGAGTCCGGAGTGAAGCCGGAGTGAAGCCAGGAGTGAAGCCGGAAGTGAAGCCGGGAATGAAGCCGGGAGTGAAGCTGGATATGAAGCCGGTAACGAAGATGAGGGAAAGCCGGGAGTGCAGCTGGGAGCGAAGAGGGGAGTTTAGCCGGAGTGAAGCCGGAATGAAGTCGGAGTGAAGCAGGGAGTGAAGGCGCGAGTAAAGATGGAGTGAAGCCGGAGAGATGCAGGGAGTGAAGCAGGAGTGAAGCCGGAGTGAAGCCGGAGTGGAGCCTGAGTGAAGCCGGGAGTGAAGCCGGGTGGTGAAACCGGAATTGAAGCCGGAGTGAAGCCGGAGTGAAGCCGGAGTGAAGCCGGGAGTGAAGACGGAGTGAAGACGGAGTGAAGCCGGGAGTGAAGCCGGTTGTGAAGCCGGGTGTGAAGCCGGGGTGTGAAGCCGGTGAGAAGCCGGGAGGTGAAGACGGGAGTGAAGACAGGATTGAAGCCGGAGTGATGCCGGGAGTGAAGCAGGGATTGACGTCGGGACTGGAAGCCAGATTGAAGCCGGGAGTGAAGCCGGATTGAAGCCGGGAGTGAAGCCGGGAGTGAAGCCGGAGTGAAGCCGGAGTGAAGACGGTGTGAAAGCCGGGAGAGAAGACGGGAGTGAAGCCGGAGTGAAGCCGGAGTGAAGCCGGGAGTGAAGCAGGAGTGAAGCCAGGGAGTGAGCCGGAAGTGAAGCCGGAGTGAAGCCAGGAGTGAAGCCGGAAGAGAAGCCGGGATGAAGCCGGAGTGAAGCCGGAGTGAAGCCGGTAACGAAGAAGGAGGAAAGCCGGGAGTGAAGCTGGAGTGAAGAGGGGAGTGAAGCCGGAGTGAAGCCGGGAGTGAAGTCGGAGTGAAGACGGTGTGAAGCGGGAGAGAAGGCGGGAGTGAAGCCGGAGTGAAGCCGGAGTGAAGCCGGGAGTGAAGCCGGGAGTGAAGCCGGGGTGAAGCCGGGAGTGAAACCGGAGTGAAGCCGGGGGTTAAGCCGGAGTGAGTCCGAAGTGAAGCCGGAGTGAAGCCAGGAGTGAAGCCGGATGTGAAGCCGGTAACGAAGAAGGAGAAGCCGGGAGTGAAGCTGGGAGTGAAGCGGGAGTGAAGCCGGAGTGAAGCCGGGAATGAAGTCGAAGTGAAGCAGGGAGTGAAGGCGCGAGTGAAGACGGAGTGAAGACGGGAGTGAAGCCGGGAGTGAAGCCAGAGTGAAGCCGGGAGTGAAGCCAGAGTGAAGCCGGGAGTGAAGCCGGAGTGAAGCCGGGAGTGAAGACGGGAGTGAAGACGGGAGTGAAGCCGGAGTGAAGCCGGGTGTGAAGCCGGGTGTGAAGCCGGGTGTGAAGCCAGGAGTGAAGCCGGGAGTGAAACCGGAAGTGAAACCGGGAGTGAAGCCAGGAGTGAAGTTGGGAGTGAAGCCGGGAGTGAAGCCAGAGTGAAGCCTGAGAGAAGCCGGAGTGAAGCCGGGAGTGAAGCCGGGAGTGAAGCCGGGAGTGAAGCCGGGAGTGAAGCCGGAGTGAAGCCGGGAGTGAAGACGGGAGTGAAGCCGGAGTGAAGCCGGAGTGAAGCCGGGAGTGAAGCTGGAGTGAAGCCGGGAGTGAAGCCAGGAGTGAAGCCGGGAATTAAGCCTGAGTGAAGCCTGAGTGAAGCCGGAGTGAAGCTGGAGAGAAGCAGGAGTGAAGCCGGGAGTGAAGCCGGGAAGTGAAGCCGGGAGTGAAGCCGGAGTGAAGCCGGGAGTGAAGCCGGGAGTGAAAGCCGGAGAGAAGCCGGAGTGAAGGCAGGAGTGAAGCCGGGAGTGAAGCGGGAGTGAAGCCGGAGTGAAGCCGGGAGTGAAGCCGGAGTGAAGCCGGGAGTGAAGACGAGAGTGAAGACGGGAGTGAAGCCGGGAGTGAAGCCGGGTGTGAAGCCGGGTGTGAAGCCGGGAGTGGAAGCCGGGAGTGAAGCCGGGAGTGAAGCCGGAGTGAAGCCGGGAGTGAAGCAGGGAGTGAAGCCGGGAGTGAAGCCAGGAGTGAAGCCGGGTGTGAAGCCGGGAGTGAAGCCGGAGTGAAGCCGGGAGTGAAGCCGGAGTGAAGCCGGGAGTGAAGCCAGGAGTGAAGCCGGGAGTGAAGCCGGGAGTGAAACCGGGAGTGAAGCCTGAGTGAAGCCAGGAGTGAAGCCGGAGTGAAGCCGGGAGTGAGTCCGGAAGTGAAGCTGGAGTGAAGCCAGGAGTGAAGCCGGAAGTGAAGCCGGGAATGAAGCCGGGAGTAAAGCCGGATGTGAAGCCGGTAACGAAAAGTGGAAAGCCGGGAGTGAAGCTGGGAGTGAAGAGGGGAGTGAAGCCGGAGTGAAGCCGGGAGTGAAGCCGGAGTGAAGCCGGAGTGAAGCCGGGAGTGAAGCCGGAGTGAAGCCGGGAGTGAAGCCGGGAGTGAAGCCGGGAGTGAAGCCGGAGTGAAGCCGGAGTGAAGCCGGGAGTGAAGCCGGGAGTGAAGCCGGGAGTGAAGCCGGAGTGAAGCCGGGAGTGAAGCCGGGAGTGAAGCCGGAGTGAAGCCGGGAGTGTGTCCGGAAGTGAAGCCGGAGTGAAGCCGGGAGTGAAGACGGAAGTGAAGTCAGTAACGAAGAAGGAGGAAAGCCGGGAGTGAAGCTGGGAGTGAAGAGGGGAGTGAAGCCGGAGTGAAGCCGGGAGTGAAGCCGGAGTGAAGCCGGGAGTGAAGCCGGGAATGAATTCGGATTGAAGCAGGGAGTGAAGGCGCGAGTGAAGCCGGAGTGAAGCCGGGAGTGAAGCCGGGAGTGAAGCCGGAGTGAAGCCGGGAGTGAAGCCGGAGTGAAGCCGGGAGTGAAGACGGAGGTGAAGTCAGTAACGAAGAAGGAGGAAACGGGAGTGCAGCTGGAGTGAAGAGGGGAGTGAAGCCGAGTGAAGCCGGAGTGAAGTCGAGTGAAGCGGGAGTGAAGACGAGTGAAGCCGGAGTGAAGCCGGGAGTGAAGCCAGAGTGAAGCCGGGAGTGAAGCCGGGAGTGAAGCCGGGAGTGAAGCCGGGAGTGAAGCCGGGAGTGAAGCCGGGAGTGAAGCCGGGAGTGAAGCCGGGAGTGAAGCCGGGAGTGAAGCCGGGAGTGAAGCCGGGAGTGAAGCCGGGAGTGAAGCCGGAGTGAAGCCGGGTGTGAAGCCGGGAGTGAAGACGGGGTGAAGCCAGGAGTGAAGCCGGAGTGAAGCCGGAGTGAAGCCGGGAGTGAAGCCGGGAGTGAAGCCGGAGTGAAGCCGGGAGTGAAGCCGGAGTGAAGACGGGAGTGAAGCCGGAGTGAAGCCGGAGTGAAGTCGGGAGTGAAGCGGAGTGAAGCCGGGAGTGAAGCCGGGAGTGAAGCCGGAGTGAAGCCGGAGTGAAGCGGGAGTGAAGCCGAGTGAAGCCGGGAGTGAAGCCGGGAGTGAAGCCGGAGTGAAGCCGGAAGTGAAGCCGGGAATGAAGCTGGAGTGAAGCCGGAGTGAAGCCGGGAGTGAAGCCGGGAGTGAAGCCGGGAGTGAAGCCGGGAGTGAAGCCGGAGTGAAGCCGGGAGTGAAGCCGGAGTGAAGCCGGATTGAAGCCGGGAGTGAAGCCGGAGTGATGCTGGGGGTGAAGCCGGGGTTGAAGCCGGGGGTGAAGCCGGGGGTGAAGCCGGAGTGAAGCAGTGAGAGAAGCCGGGAGTGAAGCCGGGAGTGAAGCCGGGATTGAAGCCGGGATTGAAGCCGGAGTGAAGACGGGAGTGAAGACGGAGTGAAGCCGGGAGTGAAGCCGGGAGTGAAGCCGGAGTGAAGCCGGGGTGAAGCTGGGAGTGAAGACGGGAGTGAAGCCGGAGTGAAGCCGGAGTGAAGCCGTGAGTGAAGCCGGGAGTGAAGCCAGGAGTGAAGCCGGAGTGAAGCCGGAGTGAAGCCAGGAGTGAAGCCGGAAGTGAAGCCGGGAGTGAAGCCGGGAGTGAAGCCGGAGTGAAGCCGGTAACGGAAGAAGGAGGAAGCCGGGATTGAAGCCGGAGTGAAGCTGGAATGAAGCCGGAGTGATGCCGGGAGTGAAGCTGGAGTGAAGCCGGGAGCGAAGTCGGGAGTGAAGCCGGGAGTGAAGCCAGGAGTGACGCCGGAGTGAAGCCGGGAGTGAAGGCAAAATGAAGCCGGGAGTGAAGCCGGGAGTGAAGCCGGGAGTGAAGCCGGAGTGAAGACGGGAGTGAAGCCGGAGTGAAGCCGGGAGTGAAGACGGAGTGAAGCCGGAGTGAAGCCGGGAGTGAAGCCGGGTGGGAGGGTGAAGCCGGAGTGAAGCCGGGAGTGAAGCGGGAGTGAAGCCGGGAGTGAAGCCGGGGTGTGAAGCCGGGGGTGAAGCCGGGAGTGAAGCCGGGAGTGAGCCGGAAGTGAAGCCGGAGTGAAGCCAGGAGTGAAGCCGGAAGAGAAGCCGGGAATGAAGCCGGGAGTGAAGCCGGATATGAAGCCGGGTAACGAAGATGAGGAAGCCGGGAGTGAAGCTGGGAGTGAAGAGGGGAGTTTGCTGGAGTGAAGCCGGGAGTGAAGTCGGAGTGAAGCAGGGAGTGAAGCGCGAGTGAAGACGGAGTGAAGCCGGAGAGATGCAGGGAGTGAAGCCGGGAGTGAAGCCAGGAGTGAAGCCGGGAGTGAAGCCGGAAGTGAAGCCGGGAGTGAAGCCGGGAGTGAAGCCGGAGTGAAGCCGGGAGTGAAGCCGGAGTGAAGCCGGAGTGAAGCCGGGAGTGAAGCCGGGAGTGAAGACGGGAGTGAAGCCGGGCGTGAAGCCGGGCGTGAAGCCGGGCGTGAAGCCGGGAGTGAAGCGGGTGAAGAAGCCGGAGTGAAGACGGGAGTGAAGACAGGAGTGAAGCCGGAGTGAAGCCGGGAGTGAAGCAGGAGTGAGGCTGGGAGTGAAGCCGGAGTGAAGCTGGGAGTGAAGCCGTCAGTGAAGCAGGGAGTGAAGTAGGGAGTGAAGCTGGAGTGAAGCCTGAGTGAAGACGGAGTGAAGCCGGGAATGAAGCCGGAGTGAAGCCGGAGTGAAGCCGGGAGTGAAGCCGGAGTGAAGCCGGTTGTGAAGCCGGGAGTGAAGCTGGAGTGAAGCCGGGAGTGTGTCCGGAAGTGAAGCCGGAGTGAAGCCAGGAGTGAAGACGGAAGAGAAGCCGGGAATGAAGCCGGGAGTGAAGCCGGAAGTGAAGCCGGGACGAAGAGGAGTGAAGCCGGGAGTGCAGCTGGGAGTGAAGAGGGGAGTGAAGCCGGAGTGAAGCCGGGAGTGAAGTCGGGAGTGAAGACGGGTGAAGCCGGAGTGAAGCGGGAGTGAAGCCGGAGTGAAGCCGGAGTGAAGCCGGGAGTGAAGCCGGGTGAAGCCGGAGTGAAGCCGGGAGTGAAGCCGGGAGTGAAGCCGGGAGTGATGCCGGAAGTGAAGCCGGAGTGAAGCCAGGAGTGAAGCCGGAGTGAAGCCGTAACGAAGAAGGAGGAAAGCCGGGAGTGAAGCGGGAGTGAAGAGGGGAGTGAAGCCGGAGTGAAGCCGGGAATGAAGTCGAAGTGAAGCAGGGAGTGAAGGCGCGAGTGAAGACGGAGTGAAGCCGGAGTGAAGCTGGAGTGAAGCCAGAGTGAAGCCGGGAGTGAAGCCGGGAGTGAAGCCGGGAGTGAAGCCGGGAGTGAAGCCTGAGTGAAGCCGGGAGTGAAGCCGGGAGTGAAGACGGGAGTGAAGCCGGGAGTGAAGCCGGAGTGAAGCCGGGTGTGAAGCCGGGAGTGAAGCCGGAGTGAAGCCGGAGTGAAGCTGGGAGTGAAGCCGGTGTGAAGCCGGAGTGAAGCCGGGAGTGAGCCGGAGTGAAGCCGGAGTGAAGCCGGGAGTGAAGCCGGAGTGAAGCCGGGAGTGAAGCCGGGAGTGAAGCCGGGAGTGAAGCCGGGAGTGAAGCCGGAGTGAAGACGGGAGTGAAGCCGGGAGTGATGCCGGGGGTGAAGCACGGAGTGAAGCCGGAGTGAAGCCGGGAGTGAAGCCGGGGTGAAGCCGGGAGTGAAGCCATAGTGAAGCTGGGAGTGAAGCCGCTGTGAAGCCGGGAGTGAAGCCGGGAGTGAAGCCGGGAGTGAAGCCGGGAGTGAAGCCGGGAGTGAAGCCGGGAGTGAAGCCGGGAGTGAAGCCGGAGTGAAGCCGGGAGTGAAGCCGGGAGTGAAGCCGGGAGTGAAGCCGGAGTGAAGCCGGGAGTGAAGCCGGGAGTGAAGCCGGGAGTGAAGCCGGGAGTGAAGCGGGAGTGAAGCCGGGAGTGAAGACGGGCGTGAAGCCGGAGTGAAGCCGGGAGTGAAGCCGGGAGTGAAGCCGGGAGTGAAGCAGAGTGAAGCCGGGAGTGAAGCCGGAGTGAAGCCGGAGTGAAGCCGGGAGTGAAGCGGGAGTGAAGCCGGGAGTGAAGCCGGGTGAAGCCGGGAGTGAAGCCGGGAGTGAAGCCGGAGTGAAGCCGGAGTGAAGCCGGAGTGAAGCCGGGAGTGAAGCCGGAGTGAAGCCGGAAGTGAAGCCGGAGTGAAGCCAGGAGTGAAGCCGGAGTGAAGCCGGGAGTGAAGCCGGGAGTGAAGCCGGAGCGAAGCCGGTAGTGAAGCCGGGAGTGAAGCCGGGAGTGAAGCTGGAGTGAAGAGGGAGTGAAGCCCGGAGTGAAGCCGGGAGTGAAGCCGGTGTGAAGCCGGAGTGAAGCCGGGAGTGAAGCCGGTAGTAAAGCCGGAGTGAAGCCGGAGTGAAGCCGGGAGTGAACCGGAGTGTGAAGCCGGAGTGAAGCCGGGAGTGAAGTCGGAGTGAAGCCGGGAGTGAAGTAGGGAGTGAAGCCGGGAGTGAAGCTGGGAGTGAAGAGGGGAGTGAAGCCGGAGTGAAGCCGGGAGTGAAGCCGGAGTGAAGCCGGGAGTGAAGCCTGAGTGAAGCCGGAGTGAAGCCGGAGTGAAGCCGGAGTGAAGAGGGGAGTGAAGCCGGAGTGAAGCCGGGAGTGAAGCCGGGAGTGAAGCTGGGAGTGAAGCCGGGAGTGAAGCCGGGAGTGAAGCCGGGAGTGAAGCCGGAGTGAAGCCGGGAGTGAAGCCGGGTGGAAGCCGGGAGTGAAGCCGGTGAAGCCGGGAGTGAAGCCGGGAGTGAAGACAGGAGTGAAGCCGGAGTGAAGCCGGGAGTGAAGCCGGGATTGAAGTCGGGAGTGAAGCCGGATTGAAGCCGGGAGTGAAGCCGGAGTGAAGCCGGAGTGAAGCCGGGAGTGAAGCCGGGGGTGAAGCCGGTGTGAAGCCGGAGTGAAGCCGGAGTGAAGCCGAGTGAAGCCGGAGTGAAGCCGGAGTGAAGCCGGAGTGAAGCCGGGGTGAAGCCGGGTGAAGCCAGGAGTGAAGCCGGGAGTGAGTCCGGAAGTGAAGCGGAGTGAAGCCGGGAGTGAAGCCGGAAGAGAAGCGGGAATGAAGCCGGGAGTGAAGCCGGAAGTGAAGCCGGTAACGAAGAAGGAGGAAAGCCGGGAGTGAAGCTGGGAGTGAAGAGGGGAGTGAAGCCGGAGTTAAGCCGGGAGTGAAGCTGGGAGTGAAGCCGTGTGAAGCCGGGAGGAGAAGGCGGGAGTGAAGCCGGAGTGAAGCCGGAGTGAAGCCGGGAGTGAAGCCGGGGTGAAGCCGGGAGTGAAGCCGGGAGTGAAGCCGGAGTGAAGCGGAGTGAAGCCGGAGTGAAGCCGAGTGAAGCCGGGAGTGAAGCCGGGAACGAGAAGGAGAAGCCGGGAGTGAAGCCGGGAGTGAAGCCGGGAGTGAAGCGGGTGAAGCCGGGAATGAAGCCGGAGTGAAGCAGGGAGTGAAGCGCGAGTGAAGCCGGAGTGAAGCCAGAGTGAAGCCAGTGAGTGAAGCCGGAAGTGAAGCCGGGAATGAAGCCGGAGTGAAGCCAGAGTGAAGCCGTGAGTGAAGCCGGAAGAGAAGCCGGGAATGAAGCCGGAGTGAAGCCGGAGGGAAGCCGGGAGTGAAGCCGGGAGTGAAGCCGGGAGTGAAGCCGGGAGTGAAGCCGGAGTGAAGCCGGGAGTGAAGCAGGAGTGAAGCCGGGAGTGAAGCTGGAGTGAAGCGGGAGTGAAGCCGGAGTGAAGCCGGAGTGAAGCCAGGAGTGAAGCCGGGGTGAAGCCGGAGTGAGGCCGGAGTGAAGCCGGGAGTGAAGTCGGAGTGAAGCCGGAGTGAAGCCGGGAGTGAAGCCGGGGTGAAGCCGGTTGTGAAGCCGGGAGTGAAGCCGGAGTGAAGCCGGAGTGAAGCCGGAGTGAAGCCGGAGTGAAGCCGGAGTGAAGCCGGAAGTGAAGCCGGGAGTGAAGCCGGGAGTGAAGCCGGAGTGAAGCCGGTAACGAAATGAGGAAAGCCGGGAGTGAAGCCGGGAGTGAAGAGGGGAGTGAAGCCGGAGTGAAGCCGGGAGTGAAGCGGAGTGAAGCAGGGAGTGAAGGCGCGAGTGAAGCCGGAGTGAAGCCGGAGAGATGCAGGGTGAAGCCAGGAGTGAAGCCGGGAGTGAAGCCGGGAGTGAAGCCGGGAGTGAAGCCGGGAGTGAAGCGGGAGTGAAGCCGAGTGAAGCCGGGAGTGAAGCCGGGAGTGAAGCCGGGAGTGAAGCCGGGAGTGAAGCCGGGAGTGAAGCCGGGAGTGAAGCCGGGAGTGAAGCCGGAGTGAAGCCGGAGTGAAGCGGGAGTGAAGCCGGGAGTGAAGCCGGGAGTGAAGCCGGAGTGAAGCCGGGAGTGAAGCCGGAGTGAAGCCGGGAGTGAAGCCGGAGTGAAGCCGGGAGTGAAGCCGGAGTGAAGCCGGAGTGAAGCCGGGAGTGAAGCCGAGTGAAGCCGGAGTGAAGCCGGGAGTGAAGCCGGGGTGAAGCCGGAGTGAAGCAGGGAGTGAAGCCGGAGTGAAGTCCGGAGTGAAGCGGAGTGAAGCCAGGAGTGAAGCCTGAGAGAAGCCGGAGTGAAGCCGGGAGTGAAACCGGAAGTGAAGCCGGGAGTGAAGCCTGAGTGAAGCCAGGAGTGAAGCCGGGAGTGAAGCCGGGAGTGAAGCCGGAGTGAAGCTGGAGTGAAGCCGGGAGTGAAGCCGGAGTGAAGCGGGAGTGAAGCCGGGAGTGAAGCTGGGAGTGAAGCCGGAGTGAAGCCGGGAGTGAAGCCGGGGTGAAGCCGGAGTGAAGCCGGGAGTGAAGCCGGGAGTGAAGCCGGGAGTGAAGCCGGGGTGAAGCCGGGAGTGAAGCCGGAGTGAAGCCGATGTGAAGCCGGTAACGAAGAAGGAGGAAAGCCGGGAGTGAAGCCGGGAGTGAAGAGGGGAGTGAAGCCGGAGTGAAGCCAGTAGTGAAGCCGGAGTGAAGCCGGGAGTGAAGCCAGAGTGAAGACGGAAGTGAAGCCGGAGTGAAGCCGGGAGTGAAGCCAGAGTGAAGCCGGGAGTGAAGCCGGGAGTGAAGCCGGGAGTGAAGCCGGAAGTGAAGCCGGGAGTGAAGCCGGAGTGAAGCCAGAGTGAAGCCGGGAGTGAAGCCGGGAGTGAAGCCGGGAGTGAAGCCGGGAGCGAACACGGGAGTGAAGCCGGGAGTGAAGCCGGGAGTGAAGACGGGAGTGAAGACAGGATTGAAGCCGGAGTGAAGCCGGAGTGAAGCCGGGAGTGAAGCCGGAGTGAAGCCGGAGTGAAGCTGGAGTGAAGCCGGGAGTGAAGACGCGAGTGAAGCTGGGAGTGAAGACGTGAGTGAAGCCGGGTGAAGACGGTGTGAAGCCGGAGTGAAGACGGGAGTGAAGCCGGAGTGAAGCCGGAGTGAAGCCGGGAGTGAAGCCGGGGTGAAGCGGGAGTGAAGCCGGGAGTGAAGCCGGAGTGAAGCCGAAGTGAAGCCGGAGTGAAGCCGAGTGAAGCCGGAAAGAAGCCGGGAGTGAAGCCGGGAGTGAAGCCGGAGTGAAGCCGGTAACGAAGACGGAGGAAAAGCCGGAGTGAAGCTGGGAGTGAAGAGGGGAGTGAAGCGGAGTGAAGCCGGAGTGAAGTCGGGAGTGAAGCACGGTGTGGGAAGCCGGGATTGAAGCCGGGAGTGAAGCCGGAGTGAAGCCGGGAGTGAAGCCGGGAGTGAAGCCGGGAGTGAAGCCGGGAGTGAAGCCGGAGTGAAGCCGGGAGTGAAGCCGGGAGTGAAGCCGGAAGTGAAGCCGGAGTGAAGCCGGGAGTGAAGCCGGGAGTGAAGCCACGAGTGATGCCTGGAGTGAAGCTGGAGTGAGGCCGGGAGTGAAGCTGGAGTGAAGCTGGGAGTGAAGCCGGCAGTGAAGCCGGGATTTAAGCCGGGAGTGAAGCCGGGAGTGAAGCCGGGAGCGAAGCCGGGTTTGAAGACGGGATTGAAGCCGGGAGTGAAGCCGGGAGTGCAGCCGGAGTGAAGCCGGTAGTGAAGCTGGGAGTGAAGCCGGAGTGGAGCAGGGAGTGAAGCAGGGATTGAAGCGCAAGTGAAGCCGGGAGTGAAGCCGGGAGTGACGCCGGGGTGAGGCCAGGAGTGAAGCCGGAGTGAAGCCGGGAGTTAAGCCTGAGTGAAGTCGGAGTGAAGCTGGGGGTTGAGCAGGAGTGAAGGCTGAGTGAAGCCGGGAGTGAAGGGCCGGAGGGGGAACCCGGGATTGAATGCCGTGAGTGAAGCCGGGAGTGAAAGCCTGGAGTGAAACCGGGAGTGATGCCTGGAGTGAGCCGGATTGACTGAGAAGCCGAGTGAAGCCAGGAGTGAAGCCGGAGTGATGCCGGGAGTGAAGGCAAAAGTGAAGCCGGGAGCGAAGCCGGGAGTGAAGCCACGATTGAAGCCGGGAGTGAAGCCGGGAGTGAAGCCGGGAGTGAAGCCGGAGTGAAGCTGGGTGTGAAGCCAGGAGTGAAGCCGGGAGTGAAGCTGGGAGTGAAGCCTGGAGTGAAGCGCGAGTGAAGCCGGGGAGTGAAGCCCGAGGAAGCCGGGGGGTAAAGCCCGGAGTGAAGCCGGGGTGAAGCCGGGGGTGAAGCCGGGGTGAGGCCGGGAGTGAAGCCGCAGTGAAGCCGCAGTGAAGCCGCAGTGAAGCCGGGAGTTAAGCCTGAGTGAAGCCTGAGTGAAGCCGGAGTGAAGCCGGAGTGAAGCTGGGGGTTAAGCCGGAGTGAAGGCTGAGTGAAGCCGGGAGTGAAGCCACGAGTGATGCCGGAGTGAAGCTGGGAGTGGAGCCGGAAGTGAGCAGGAGTGAAGCCGGAGTGAAGCCGGGAGTGAAACCGGGAGTGAAGCCGGGAGTGAAGCCTGAGTGAAGCCAGGAGTGAAGTCGGGAGTGAAGTGGGGAGTGATGCCGGAGTGAAACCTGAGTGAAGCCGGAGTGAAGCTGGGAGTGAAGCTGGGAGTGAAGCCGGAGTGAAGCCGGAGTGAAGCCGTGAGTGAAGCCGGGAGTGAAGCCGGAGTGAAGCCGGGAGTGAAGCCGGAGTGAAGCCGGGAGTGAAGCCGGAGTGAAGCCGGGAGTGAAGCCGGGAGTGAAGCCGGAGTGAAGCCGGAGAGTGAAGCCGGAGTGAAGCCGGAGTGAAGCCGGAGTGAAGCCGGGAGTGAAGCCGGGAGTGAAGCCGGAGTGAAGCCGGAGTGAAGCCGGAGTGAAGCCGGAGTGAAGCCGGAGTGAAGCCGGGAGTGAAGCCGGGAGTGAAGCCGGAGTGAAGCCGGAGTGAAGCCGGAGTGAAGCCGGAGTGAAGCCGGGAGTTAAGACTGAGTGAAGCCGGCTTGAAGCTGGGGGTTAAGCCGGAGTGAAGGCTGAGTGAAGCCGGGAGTGAAGTCACGAGTGATGCCAGGAGTGAAGCTGAGTGAGGCCGGGAGTGAAGCCGGAGTGAAGCTGGGAGTGAAGCCGGGAATGATGCCGGAGTGAAGGCTGAGTGAAACCGGGAGTGAAGCCGGGAGTGATGCCGGGAGTGAAGCTGGAGTGAAGACGGGAGTGAAAGTCGGAGTGAAGAATGGAGTGAAGCCGGAATGAAGCCGGAGTGAAACCGGGAGTGAAGCCGGGTGTGAAACCGGAGGGAAGCCGGGAGTAACGCTGGAATGAAAGCCAGAGGGAAGACGGGAGTGAAGCCGGAGTGAAGCTGGAGTGAAGCCGGAGTGAAGCTGGAGTGAAGCGGGGGAGTTAAACCGGGAATGAAGCCGGAGTGAAACCGGGAGTGAAGCCGGAGTGAAGCCGAGTTAATAGGGGGCAGTGAAGTCGGAATGAAGCCGGAGTGAAGCCGGGAGTGAAGCCGGGAGTGAAGCCGGAGTAAAGCCGCGAGTGAAGCCGGGAGTGAAGCCGGGAGTGAAGCCGGAGTGAAGCCGGAGTGAAGCCGGGAGTGAAGCCGGAGTGAAGCCGGGAGTGAAGCCGGAAGTGAAGCCGGAGTGAAGCCGGGAGTGAAGCCGGAGTGAAGCCGGGAGTGAAGCCAGGAGTGAAGCCGGAGTGAAGCCGGAGTGAAGCCGGGAGTGAAGCCGGAGTGAAGCCGGGAGTGTAGCCGGAGTGAAGCCGGGAGTGAAGCCGGGAGTGAAGCCGGAGTGAAGCCGGAGTGAAGCCGGGAGTGAAGCCGGAGTGAAGCCGGGAGTGAAGCCGGGAGTGAAGCCGGGAGTGAAGCCGGAGTGAAGCCGGAGTGAAGCCGGAGTGAAGCCGGGAGTGAAGCCGGAGTGAAGAGGGTAGTGAAGCTGGAGTGAAGCCGGGGTGAAGCCGGGAGTGAAGCCGGGGGTGAAGCCCGAGTGAAGCCGGGAGTGAAGCCCGAGTGAAGCCGGGGGGTAAAGCCCGGAGTGAAGCCGGGGTGAAGCCGGGAGTGAAGCCGGGGTGAGGCCGGGGTGAGGCCGGGAGTGAAGCCGGAGTGAAGCCGGGAGTTAAGCCTGAGTGAAGCCGGACTGAAGCCGGGAGTGAAGGCTGAGTGAAGCCGGGAGTGAAGCCACGAGTGATGCAGGGAGTGAAGCTGGAGTGAGGCCGGGAGTGAAGCCGGAGTGAAGCTGGGAGTGAAGCCGGCAGTGATTCCGGGAGTGAAGCCGGGAGTGACGCCGGGGTGAGGCCAGGAGTGAAGCCGGAGTGAAGCCGGGAGTTAAGCCTGAGTGAAGTCGGAGTGAAGCTGGGGGTTGAGCAGGAGTGAAGGCTGAGTGAAACCGGGAGTGATGCTGGGAGTGAAGCCGGGAGTGATGTCGGATTGAAGCTGGAGTGAAGCCGGAGTGAAGCCAGGAGTGACGCCGGAGTGAAGCCGGGAGTGAAGGCAAAAGTGAAGCCGGGAGCGAAGCCGGGAGTGAAGCCACGATTGAAGCCGGGAGTGAAGCCGGAGTGAAGCCAGGAGCGAAGCCAGGAGCGAAGCCGGGAGTGAAGCCGGAGTGAAGCTGGGTGTGAAGCCGGGAGTGAAGCTGGGAGTGAAGCTGGGAGTGAAGCCTGGAGTGAAGCGCGAGTGAAGCCGGGAGTGAAGCCCGAGTGAAGCCGGGGGGTAAAGCCCGGAGTGAAGCCGGGGTGAAGCCGGGAGTGAAGCCGGGGTGAGGCCGGGAGTGAAGCCGCAGTGAAGCCGCAGTGAAGCCGCAGTGAAGCCGGGAGTTAAGCCTGAGTGAAGCCGGAGTGAAGCCGGAGTGAAGCTGGGGGTTAAGCCGGAGTGAAGGCTGAGTGAAGCCGGGAGTGAAGCCACGAGTGATGCCGGAGTGAAGCTGGGAGTGGAGCCGGAGTGAAGCCGGGAGTGAAGCCGGGAGTGATGCCGGGAGTGAAGCTGGTTTGAAGCCGGGAGTGAAGCTGGAGTGAAGCCGGGAGTGAAGTCGGAGTGAAGCAGGGAGTGAAGCCGGGAATGAAGCCGGAGTGAAACAGGGAGTGAAGCCGGGAGTGAAGCCAGAGTGAAGCCGGGAGTGAAGCCGGAGTGAAGCCGGAGTGAAGAGGGGAGTGAAGCCGGAGTGAAGCCGGGGTGAAGCCGGGAGTGAAGCCGGGGGTGAAGCCGGGTTTGAAGACGGGATTGAAGCCGGGAGTGATGCCAGGAGTGAAGCCGGAGTGAAGCCGGGAGTGAAGCTGGGAGTGAAGCCTGGAGTGAAGCGCGAGTGAAGCCGGGAGTGAAGCCCGAGTGAAGCCGGGGGGTAAAGCCCGGAGTGAAGCCGGGGTGAAGCCGGTAGTGAAGCCGGGAGTGAAGCCGGGGTGAGGCCTGGAGTGAAGCCGGAGTGAAGCCGGGAGTTAAGACTGAGTGAAGCCGGATTGAAGCTGGGGGTTAAGCCGGAGTGAAGGCTGAGTGAAGCCGGGAGTGAAGTCACGAGTGATGCCAGGAGTGAAGCTGGAGTGAGGCCGGGAGTGAAGCCGGAGTGAAGCTGGGAGTGAAGCCGGGAATGATGCCGGGAGTGAAGGCTGAGTGAAACCGGGAGTGAAGCCGGGAGTGATGCCGGGAGTGAAGCTGGAGTGAAGACGGGAGTGAAGTCGGAGTGAAGAATGGAGTGAAGCCGGGAATGAAGCCGGAGTGAAACAGGGAGTGAAGCCGGGTGTGAAACCGGAGGGAAGCCGGGAGTAACGCTGGAATGAAGCCAGAGGGAAGACGGGAGTGAAGCCGGAGTGAAGCTGGAGTGAAGCCGGAGTGAAGCTGGAGTGAAGCAGGGAGTTAAACCGGGAATGAAGCCGGAGTGAAACCGGGAGTGAAGCCGGGAGTGAAGCCGGAGTTAATAGGGGAGTGAAGTCGGAATGAAGCTGGAGTGAAGCCGGAGAGAAACCGAGAGTTAAGCCTGAGAGAAGCCGGAGTGAAGCTGGGGGTTAAGCCGGAGTGAAGCCGGGAGTGAAGCCGGAGTGAAGCCGGGAGTGAAGCCGGGAGTGAAGCCGGGAGTGATGCCGGGAGTGATGCCGGGAGTGATGCCGGGAGTGAAGGCTGAGTGAAACCGGGAGTGAAGCTGGGAGTGATGCCGGGAGTGAAGCTGGAGTGAAGCCAGGAGTGAAGCTGGAGTGAAGCCGGGAGTGAAGTCGGAGTGAAGCCGGGAGTGAAGTCGGAGTGAAGCAGGGAGTGAAGCCGGGAATGAAGCCGGAGTGAAACAGGGACTGAAGCCGGGAGTGAAGCCAGAGTGAAGCCAGGAGTGAAGCCGGGAGTGAAGCCGGAGTGAAGAGAGGAGTGAAACCGGAGTGAAGCCGGGGTGAAGCTGGGAGTGAAGCCGGGTTTGAAAACGGGATTGAAGCCGGGAGTGATGCCAGGAGTGAAGCCGGAGTGAAGCCGGTAGTGAAGCTGGGAGTGAAGCCTGGAGTGAAGCGCAAGTGAAGCCGGGAGTGAAGCCCGAGTGAAGCCGGGGGGTAAAGCCCGGAGTGAAGCCGGGGTGAAGCTGGGAGTGAAGCCGGGGTGAGGCCGGGGTGAGGCCGGGAGTGAAGCGGGAGTGAAGCCGGGAGTTAAGCCTGAGTGAAGCCGGACTGAAGCCGGAGTGAAGCTGGGGGTTAAGCCGGAGTGAAGGCTGAGTGAAGCCGGGAGTGAAGCCACGAGTGATGCAGGGAGTGAAGCTGGAGTGAGGCCGGGAGTGAAGCCGGAGTGAAGCTGGGAGTGAAGCCGGCAGTGAAGCCGGGAGTGAAGTAGGGAGTGAAGCCGGGAGTGAAGCCGGAGTGAAGCTGGGAGTGAAGCCGGCAGTGAAGCCGGGAGTGAAGCAGGGAGTGAAGCCGGGAGTGAAGTAGGGAGTGAAGCCGGGAGTGAAGCTGGGAGTGAAGCCGGGAGTGAAGTAGGGAGTGAAGCTGGGAGTGAAGCCGGGAGTGAAGCTGGGAGTGAAGCCGGGAGTGAAGTAGGGAGTGAAGCTGGGAGTGAAGCCGGGAGTGAAACCGGAGGGAAGCCGGAGTGAAGCTGGAGTGAATCCGGAGTGAAGCCAGGAGTGATGCCGGGAGTGAAGTCGGAGTGAAGCCGGGAGTGAAGTCGGAGTGAAGCAGGGAGTGAAGCCGGGAATGAAGCCGGAGTGAAACAGGGAGTGAAGCCGGGAGTGAAGCCAGAGTGAAGCCAGGAGTGAAGCCGGGAGTGAAGCCGGAGTGAAGAGAGGAGTAAAGCCGGAGTGAAACCGGAGTGAAGCCGGGGTGAAGCTGGGAGTGAAGCCGGGTTTGAAAACGGGATTGAAGCCGGGAGTGATGCCAGGAGTGAAGCCGGAGTGAAGCCGGTAGTGAAGCTGGGAGTGAAGCCTGGAGTGAAGCGCAAGTGAAGCCGGGAGTGAAGCCCGAGTGAAGCCGGGGGGTAAAGCCCGGAGTGAAGCCGGGAGTGAAGCCGGGAGTGAAGCCGGGGTGAGGCCGGGGTGAGGCCGGGAGTGAAGCCGGAGTGAAGCCGGGAGTTAAGCCTGAGTGAAGCCGGACTGAAGCCGGAGTGAAGCTGGGGGTTAAGCCGGAGTGAAGGCTGAGTGAAGCCGGGAGTGAAGCCACGAGTGATGCAGGGAGTGAAGCTGGAGTGAGGCCGGGAGTGAAGCCGGAGTGAAGCTGGGAGTGAAGCCGGCAGTGAAGCCGGGAGTGAAGTAGGGAGTGAAGCCGGGAGTGAAGCCGGAGTGAAGCTGGGAGTGAAGCCGGCAGTGAAGCCGGGAGTGAAGCAGGGAGTGAAGCCGGGAGTGAAGTAGGGAGTGAAGCCGGGAGTGAAGCTGGGAGTGAAGCCGGGAGTGAAGTAGGGAGTGAAGCTGGGAGTGAAGCCGGGAGTGAAGCTGGGAGTGAAGCCGGGAGTGAAGTAGGGAGTGAAGCTGGGAGTGAAGCCGGGAGTGAAACCGGAGGGAAGCCGGAGTGAAGCTGGAGTGAATCCGGAGTGAAGCCAGGAGTGATGCCGGGAGTGAAGCTGGTGTGAAGCCGGGAGTGAAGTCGGAGTGAAGCAAGGAGTGAAACCGGGAATGAAGCCGGAGTGAAACAGGGAGTGAAGCCGGTAGTGAAGCCGGAGTGAATATGGTAGTGAAGTCGGAATGAAGCTGGAGTGAAGCCGGATTGAAACCGAGAGTTAAGCCTGCGTGAAGCCAAGTGAAGCTGGGGGTTAAGCCGGAGTGAAGCCGGAGTGAAGAGGGGAGTGAAGCCGGAGTGAAGCCGGGAGTGAAGCCGGGAGTGATGCCGGGAGTGAAGGCTGCGTTAAACCGGGAGTGAAGCTGGGAGTGATGCCGGGAGTGAAGCTGGTTTGAAGCCGGGAGTGAAGTCGCAGTGAAACAGGGAGTGAAGCCGGGAGTGAAGCCAGAGTGAAGCCGGGAGTGAAGCCAGAGTGAAGCCGGAGTGAAGAGGGGAGTAAAGCCGGAGTGAAGCCGGGGTGAAGCCGGGAGTGAAGCCGGGGGTGAAGCCGGGTTTGAAGACGGGATTGAAGCCGGGAGTGATGCCAGGAGTGAAGCCGGAGTGAAGCCGGTAGTGAAGCTGGGAGTGAAGCCTGGAGTGAAGCGCGAGTGAAGCCAGGAGTGAAGCCCGAGTGAAGCTGGAGTGAAGCCGGAGTGAAGCCAGGAGTGATGCCGGGAGTGAAGCTGGTTTGAAGCCGGGAGTGAAGCTGGAGTGAAGCCGGGAGTGAAGTCGGAGTGAAACCGGGAGTGAAGCCGGGAGTGAAGCCAGAGTGAAGCCGGGAGTGAAGCCGGAGTGAAGCCGGAGTGAAGAGGGGAGTAAAGCCGGAGTGAAGCCGGGGGTGAAGCCGGGTTTGAAGAGGGGATTGAAGCCGGGAGTGATGCCAGGAGTGAAACCGGAGTGAAGCCGGTAGTGAAGCTGGGAGTGAAGCCTGGAGTGAAGCGCGAGTGAAGCCGGGAGTGAAGCCCGAGTGAAGCCGGGGGGTAAAGCCTGGAGTGAAGCCGGGGTGAAGCCGGGAGTGAAGCCGGGGTGAGGCCGGGAGTGAAGCCGGAGTGAAGCCGGGAGTTAAGCCTGAGTGAAGCCGGAGTGAAGCTGGGGGTTAAGCCGGAGTGAAGGCTGAGTGAAACCGGGAGTGAAGCCGGGAGTGATGCCGGGAGTGAAGCTGGAGTGAAGACGGGAGTGAGGTCGGAGTGAAGAATGGAGTGAAGCCTGGAATGAAGCCGGCGTGAAACAGGGAGTGAAGCCGGAGTGAAGCCGGGAGTGAAGCCGGGAGTGAAGCAGGGAGTGAAGTAGGGAGTGAAGCCGGGAGTTAAGCCGGGAGTGAAAAAGGAGTGAAGCCGGGAGTGAAGCTGGAATGAAGCCAGAGTGAAGACGGGAGTGAAGCCGGAGTGAAGCTGGAGTGAAGCCGGAGTGAAGCCAGGAGTGATGCCGGGAGTGAAGCTGGTTTGAAGCCGGGAGTGAAGTCGGAGTGAAGCAGGGAGTGAAACCAGGAATGAAGCCGGAGTGAAACAGGGAGTGAAGCGGGTAGTGAAGCCGGAGTGAATACGGGAGTGAAGTCGGAATGAAGCTGGAGTGAAGCCGGAGTGAAACTGGGAGTTAAGCCTGAGTGAAGCCGGAGTGAAGCTGGGGGTTAAGCCGGAGTGAAGCCGGGAGTGAAGCCGGAGTGAAGCCGGGAGTGAAGCCGGGAGTGATGCCGGGAGTGAAGGCTGAGTGAAACCGGGAGTGAAGCTGGGAGTGATGGCGGGAGTGAAGCTGGAGTGAAGCCGGGAGTGAAGCTGGAGTGAAGCCGGGTGTGAAGTCGGAGCGAAGCCGGGAGTGAAGTCGGAGTAAAGCAGGGAGTGAAACCGGGAATGAAGCCGGAGTGAAGCAGGGAGTGAAGCAGGGAGTGAAGCCGGGAGTGAAGCCGGAGTGAAGCCGAAATGAAGAGGGGAGTGAAGCCGGAGTGAAGCCGGAGTGAAGCCGGGGGTGAAGCCGGGGGTGAAGCCGGGGGTGAAGCCGGGGGTGCAGATGGGATTGAAGCCGGGGGTGATGCCAGGAGTGAAGCCGGAGTGAAGCCGGTAGTGAAGCTGGGAGTGAAGCCTGGAGTGAAGCGCGAGTGAAGCCGAGGGTGAAGCCCGAGTGAAGCCGGGGAGTAAAGCCCGGAGTGAAGCCGGGGTGAAGCCGGGAGTGAAGCCGGGGTGAGGCCGGGAGTGAAGCTAGAGTGAAGCCGGGAGTTAAGCCTGAGTGAAGCCGGAGTGAAGGCTGAGTGAAGCTGGGGGTTAAGCCAGAGTGAAGGCTGAGTGAAGCCAGGAGTGAAGCCACGAGTGATGCCGGGAGTGATGCCGTGAGTGAGGCCGGGAGTGAAGCCGGAGTGAAGCTGGGAGTGAAGCCGGCAGTGAAGCCGGGACTGAAGTAGGGAGTGAAGCCGGGAGTGAAGCCGGGAGTGAAGCCTGGAGTGAAGTAGGGCGTGAAGCCGGAGTGAAGCCGGGAATGAAGCCGGGAATGAAGCCGGAGTGAAGCCGGGAGTGAGGCCGGGAGTGATGCCGGGAGTGAAGGCTGAGTGAAACCGGGAGTGAAGCTGGGAGTGATGCCGGGAGTGAAGCTGGTCTGAAGCCGCGAGGGAAGCTGGAGTGAAGCCGGGAGTGAAGTCGGTGTGAAGCAGGGAGTGAAGCCAGGAATGAAGCCGGAGTGAAACAGGGAGTGAAGCCGGGTGTGAAGCCAGAGTGAAGCCGGGAGTGAAGCCGGAATGAAGCCGGAGTGAAGAGGGGAGTAAAGCCGGAGTGAAGCCGGGGTGAAGCCAGGAGTGAAGCCAGGGGTGAAGCCAGGGGTGAAGCCGGGTTTGAAGACGGGATTGAAGCTGGGACTGATGCCAGGAGTGAAGCCGGAGTGAAGCCGGGGGGTAAAGCCAAGAGTGAAGCCGGGGTGAAGCCGGGAGTGAAGCCGGGGTGAGGCCGGGAGTGAAGCCAGAGTGAAGCCGGGAGTTAAGCTTGAGTGAAGCCGGAGTGAAGCTGGGGGTTAAGCCGGAGTGAAGGCTGAGTGAAGCCGGGAGTGAAGCCACGAGTGATGCCGGCAGTGAAGCTGGAGTGAGGCCGGGATTGAAGCCGGAGTGAAGCTGGGAGTGAAGCCGGCAGTGAAGCCGGGAGTGAAGTAGGGAGTGAAGCCGGGAGTGAAGCCGGGAGTGAAGCCGGGAGTGAAGCCGGGAGTGAAGCCGGGAGTGAAACCGGGTGTGAAGCCGGAGGGAAGCCGGGAGTGAAGCCGGGAGTGAAGCCGGGAGTGAAGCCGGGAGTGATACCGGAGGGAAGCCGGGAGTGAAGCTGGATTGAAGCCAGAGTGAAGACGGGAGTGTAGCCGTAGTGAAGCTGGAGTGAAGCCGGAGTGAAGCCAGGAGTGATGCTGGGAGTGAAGCTGGAGTGAAGCTGGGAGTGAAGTCGGAGTGAAGCAAGGAGTGAAACCGGGAATGAAGCCGGAGTGAAACAGGGAGTGAAGCGGGTAGTGAAGCCGGAGTGAATACGGGAGTGAAGTCGGAATGAAGCTGGAGTGAAGCCGGAGTGAAACCGGGAGTTAAGCCTGAGTGAAGCCGGAGTGAAGCTGGGAGTGGAGCCGGAGTGAAGCCGGGAGTGAAGCCGGGAGTGATGCCGGGAGTGAAGGCTGAGTGAAACTGGGAGTGAAGCCCGGAGTGATGCCGGGAGTGAAGCTGGTTTGAAGCCGGGAGTGAAGCTGGAGTGAAGCCGGGAGTGAAGTCGGAGTGAAGCCGGGAGTGAAGCCGGGAGTGAAGCCGGGAGTGAAACAGGGAGTGAAGCCGGGAGTGAAGTCGGAGTGAAGCAGGGAGTGAAGCCGGGAATGAAGCCGGAGTGAAACAGGGAGTGAAGCCGGGAGTGAAGCCAGAGTGAAGCCGGGAGTGAAGCCGGAGTGAAGCCGGAGTGAAGAGGGGAGTGAAGCCGGAGTGAAGCCGGGGTGAAGCCGGGAGTGAAGCCGGGGGTGAAGCCGGGTTTGAAGACGGGATTGAAGCCGGGAGTGATGCCAGGAGTGAAGCCGGAGTGAAGCCGGTAGTGAAGCTGGGAGTGAAGCCTGGAGTGAAGCGCGAGTGAAGCCGGGAGTGAAGCCCGAGTGAAGCCGGGGGGTAAAGCCCGGAGTGAAGCCGGGGTGAAGCCGGGAGTGAAGCCGGGGTGAGGCCGGGAGTGAAGCCGGAGTGAAGCCGGGAGTTAAGACTGAGTGAAGCCGGATTGAAGCTGGGGGTTAAGCCGGAGTGAAGGCTGAGTGAAGCCGGGAGTGAAGCCACGAGTGATGCCGGGAGTGAAGCTGGAGTGAGGCCGGGAGTGAAGCCGGAGTGCAGCTGGGAGTGAAGCCGGCAGTGAAGCCGGGAGTGAAGTAGGGAGTGAAGCCGGGAGTGAAGGCGGGAGTGAAGCCGGGAGTGAAGCCGGGTTTGAAGACGGGATTGAAGCCGGGAGTGAAGCCGGGAGTGCAGCCGGAGTGAAGCCGGTAGTGAAGCTGGGAGTGAAGCCGGAGTGATGCCGGGAGTGAAGCCGGGGTTGAAGACGGGATTAAAGCCGGGTGTGATGCCGGGAGTGAAGCCGGAGTGAAGCTGGGAGTGAAACGCAAGTGAAGCCAGGAGTGAAGCCGGGGTGAGGTCAGGAGTGAAGCCGGACTGAAGCCGGGAGTTAAGCCGGGGTTGAAGACGGGATTAAAGCCGGGTGTGATGCCGGGAGTGAAGCCGGAGTGAAGCTGGGAGTGAAGACGGGAGTGAAGCCCGAGTGAAGCCAAGGGTGAAGCCCGGAATGAAGCCGTGGTGAAGCCGGGAGTTAAACCGGGGTGAGGCCGGGAGTTAAGCCTGAGTGAAGCCGGGAGTTAAGCCTGAGTGAAGCCGGAGTGAAGCTGGGGGTTAAGCCGGAGTGAAGGCTGAGTGAAGCTGGGAGTGAAGCCAGGAGTGATGCCGGGTTTGAAGACGGGATTGAAGCCGGGAGTGATGCCGGGAGTGAAGCTGGAGTGAAGCCGGGAGTGAAGCCGGAGTGAAGAATGGAGTGAAGCCGGGAATGAAGCCGGAGTGAAACAGGGAGTGAAGCCGGGAGTGAAACTGGAGTGAAGCCGAAGTGAAGACGGGAGTGAAGCCGGAGTGAAGCCGGGAGTGAATGACGGGAGTGAAGACGGGAGTGAAGCCGGAGTGAAGCTGGAGTGAAGCTGGAGTGAAGCCAGGAGTGATGCCCGGAGTGAAGCTGGAGTGAAGCCAGGAGTGAAGTTGGATTGAAGCAGGGAGTGAAGCCGGGAATGAAGCCGGAGTGAAACACGGAGTGAAGCCGGGAGTGAAGCCGGGAGTGAAGCCGGGAGTGAAGCCGGAGTGAATACGGGAGTGAAGCCGGAGTGAAGCTGGAGTGAAACCGCGAGTAAAGCCTGAGTGAAGCCGGAGTGAAGCTGGGGGTTAAGCCGGAGTGAAGCAGGGAGTGAAGCCGGGAGTGAAGATGGAGTGAAGCCGGGAATGAAGTCGGAGTGAAGAATGGAGTGAAGCCTGGAATGAAGCCGGGAGTGAAACAGGGAGAGAAACCGGGAGTGAAACCGGAGTGAAGCCGGGAGTGAAGCTGGAGTGAAGCCGGAGTGAAGACGGGAGTGAAGCCGGAGTGAAGCTGCAGTGAAGCTAGAGTGAAGCCGGGAGTGAAGTCGGAGTGAAGAATGGAGTGAAGCCAGGAATGAAGCCGGAGTGAAACAGGGAGTGAAGCCGGGAGTGAAACCGGAGTGAAGCCAGGAGTGAAGCTGGAGTGAAGCCGAAGTGACGACGGGAGTGAAGCCGGAGTGAAGCCGGAGTGAAGACGGGAGTGAAGCCGGTGTGAAGCTGGAGTGAAGCCGGAGTGAAGCCAGGAGTGATGCCGGGAGTGAAGCTGGAGTGAAGCCGGGAGTGAAGTCGGATTGAAGCAGGGAGTGAAACCGGGAATGAAGCCGGAGTGAAACAGGGAGTGAAGCCGGGAGTGAAGCCGGAGTGAATACGGGAGTGAAGCCGGAGTGAAGCCGGAGTGAAACCGAGAGTTAAGCCTGAGTGAAGCCAGAGTGAAGCTGGGGGTTAAGCCGGAGTGAAGCCGGGAGTGAAGCCGGAGTGAAGCCGGGAGTGAAGCCGGGAGTGATGCCGGGAGTGAAGCTGGGAGTGATGCCGGGAGTGAAGCTGGAGTGAAGCCGGGAGTGAATTCGGAGTGAAGAATGGAGTGAAGCCGGGAATGAAGCCGGAGTGAAACCGGAGTGAAGCCGGGAGTGAAGCTGGAGTGAAGCTGGAGTGAAGCTGGAGTGAAGCTGGAGTGAAGCCAGGAGTGAAGCCGGGAGTGAAACCGGGAGTGAAGCCGGAGTGAAGCTGTTTGTGAAGCCCGGAGTGAAGCTGGGAGTGAAGCCGGGAGAGAAGCCGGAAGTGATTCCGGGAGTGAAGCCGGAGTGAAGCCGGGAGTGAAGCCGGAGTGAAGCTGGGAGTGAAGCCAGGAGTGAAGCCCAGTGAAGCCTGGAGTGAAGTAGGGAGTGAAGCCGGGAGTGAAGCCGGAAGTGAAGTCGGAGTGAAGAATGGAGTGAAGCCAGGAATGAAACCGGAGTGAAACAGGGAGTGAAGCCGGGAGTGAAACTGGAGTGAAGCCAGGAGTGAAACTGGAGTGAAGCCGAAGTGAAGACGGGAGTGAAGCCGGAGTGAGCCGGAGTGAAGACGGGAGTGAAGTCGGAGTGAAGCTGAAGTGAAGCCGGAGTGAAGCCAGGAGTGATGCCTGGAGTGAAGCTGGAGTGAAGCCGGGAGTGAAGTCGGATTGAAGCAGGGAGTGAAGCCGGGAATGAAGCCGCAGTGAAACAGGGAGTGAAGCCGGGAGTGAAGCCGGAGTGAATACGGGAGTGAAGCCGGAGTGAAGCCGGAGTGAAACCGAGAGTTAAGCCTGAGTGAAGCCAGAGTGAAGCTGGGGGTTAAGCCGGAGTGAAGCCGGGAATGAAGCCGGAGTGAAGCCGGGATTGAAGCCGGGAGTGATGCCGGGAGTGAAGGCTGAGTGAAACCGGGAGTGAAGCTGGGAGTGATGCCGGGAGTGAAGCTGGAGTGAAGCCAGGAGTGAAGTCGGAGTGAAGAAAGGAGTGAAGCCGGGAATGAAGCCGGACTGAAACAGGGAGTGAAGGCAGGAGCGAAACCGAAGTGAAGCCGGGAGTGAAGCTGGAGTGAATCCGGAGTGAAGACGGTAGTGAAGACGGTAGTGAAGCCGGAGTGAAGCTGGAGTGAAGCCGGAGTGAAGCCGGAGTGAAGCCAGGATTGAAGCCGGAGTGAAGCCGGGTTTTAAGACGGGATTGAAGATGGGATTGAAGACGGGATTGAAGCCGGGCGTGATGCCGGGAGTGAAGCCAGAGTGAAGCTGGGAATGAAGACGGGAGTGAAGCCCGAGTGAAGCCGGGGGGTGAAGCCCGGAATGAAACCGGGGTGAAGCTGGGAGTGAAACCGGGGTGAGGCCGGGAGTGAAGCCGGAGTGAAGCCGGGAGTTAAGCCTGAGTGAAGCCGGAGTGAAGCTTGGGGTTAAGCCGGAGTGAAGGCTGAGTGAAGCTGGGAGTGAAGCTGGGAGTGATGCCGGGTTTGAAGACGGGATTGAAACCGGGAGTGATGCCGGTAGTGAAGCCGGAGTGAAGCTGGGAGTGAAGACGGGAGTGAAGCCGGGAGTGAAGGCTGAGTGAAACCGGGAGTGAAGCCGGGTGTGATGCCGGTAGTGATGCCGGGAGTGAAGCTGGAGTGAAGCCGGGAGTGAAGTCGGAGTGAAGAATGGAGTGAAGCTGGGAATGAAGCCGGAGTGAAGCCGGGAGTGAAGCCGGAGTGAAGACGGGAGTGAAGCCGGAGTGAAGACGGGAGTGAAGCCGGAGTGAAGCTGGAGTGAAGCCGGAGTGAAGCCAGGAGTGATGCCGGGAGTGAAGCTGGAGTGAAGCCGGGAGTGAGGTCGGAGTGAAGCAGGGAGTGAAGCCGGAGTGAAACAGGGAGTGAATCCGGGAGTGAAGCCGGAGTGAATACGGGAGAGAAGCCGGGAGTGAAGCCGGAGTGAAGCCGGGAGTGAAGCCGGGAGTGAAGCCGGGAGTGAAGCCAGGAGTGATGCCGGGAGTGAAGGCTGAGTGAAACCGGGAGTGAAGCTGGGAGTGATGCCGGGAGTGAAGCTGGAGTGAAGCCGGGAGTGAAGCCGGAGTGAAGCCGGGAGTGAAGCCGGGAGTGATGCCGGGAGTGAAGCTGGGAGTGATGCCGGGAGTGAAGCTGGAGTGAAGCCGGGAGTGAATTCGGAGTGAAGAATGGAGTGAAGCCGGGAATGAAGCCGGAGTGAAACCGGAGTGAAGCCGGGAGTGAAGCTGGAGTGAAGCCGGAGTGAAGGCGGGAGTGAAGCCGGAGTGAAGCTGGAGTGAAGCTGGAGTGAAGCCAGGAGTGAAGCCGGGAGTGAAACCGGGAGTGAAGCCGGAGTGAAGCTGTTTGTGAAGCCCGGAGTGAAGCTGGGAGTGAAGCCGGGAGAGAAGCCGGAAGTGATTCCGGGAGTGAAGCCGGAGTGAAGCCGGGAGTGAAGCCGGAGTGAAGCTGGGAGTGAAGCCAGGAGTGAAGCCCAGTGAAGCCTGGAGTGAAGTAGGGAGTGAAGCCGGGAGTGAAGCCGGAAGTGAAGTCGGAGTGAAGAATGGAGTGAAGCCAGGAATGAAACCGGAGTGAAACAGGGAGTGAAGCCGGGAGTGAAACTGGAGTGAAGCCAGGAGTGAAACTGGAGTGAAGCCGAAGTGAAGACGGGAGTGAAGCCGGAGTGAGCCGGAGTGAAGACGGGAGTGAAGTCGGAGTGAAGCTGAAGTGAAGCCGGAGTGAAGCCAGGAGTGATGCCTGGAGTGAAGCTGGAGTGAAGCCGGGAGTGAAGTCGGATTGAAGCAGGGAGTGAAGCCGGGAATGAAGCCGCAGTGAAACAGGGAGTGAAGCCGGGAGTGAAGCCGGAGTGAATACGGGAGTGAAGCCGGAGTGAAGCCGGAGTGAAACCGAGAGTTAAGCCTGAGTGAAGCCAGAGTGAAGCTGGGGGTTAAGCCGGAGTGAAGCCGGGAATGAAGCCGGAGTGAAGCCGGGAGTGAAGCCGGGAGTGATGCCGGGAGTGAAGGCTGAGTGAAACCGGGAGTGAAGCTGGGAGTGATGCCGGGAGTGAAGCTGGAGTGAAGCCAGGAGTGAAGTCGGAGTGAAGAAAGGAGTGAAGCCGGGAATGAAGCCGGACTGAAACAGGGAGTGAAGGCAGGAGCGAAACCGAAGTGAAGCCGGGAGTGAAGCTGGAGTGAAGCCGGAGTGAAGACGGTAGTGAAGACGGTAGTGAAGCCGGAGTGAAGCTGGAGTGAAGCCGGAGTGAAGCCGGAGTGAAGCCAGGATTGAAGCCGGAGTGAAGCCGGGTTTTAAGACGGGATTGAAGATGGGATTGAAGACGGGATTGAAGCCGGGCGTGATGCCGGGAGTGAAGCCAGAGTGAAGCTGGGAATGAAGACGGGAGTGAAGCCCGAGTGAAGCCGGGGGGTGAAGCCCGGAATGAAACCGGGGTGAAGCTGGGAGTGAAACCGGGGTGAGGCCGGGAGTGAAGCCGGAGTGAAGCCGGGAGTTAAGCCTGAGTGAAGCCGGAGTGAAGCTTGGGGTTAAGCCGGAGTGAAGGCTGAGTGAAGCTGGGAGTGAAGCTGGGAGTGATGCCGGGTTTGAAGACGGGATTGAAACCGGGAGTGATGCCGGTAGTGAAGCCGGAGTGAAGCTGGGAGTGAAGACGGGAGTGAAGCCGGGAGTGAAGGCTGAGTGAAACCGGGAGTGAAGCCGGGTGTGATGCCGGTAGTGATGCCGGGAGTGAAGCTGGAGTGAAGCCGGGACTGAAGTCGGAGTGAAGAATGGAGTGAAGCTGGGAATGAAGCCGGAGTGAAGCTGGGAGTGAAGCCGGAGTGAAGACGGGAGTGAAGCCGGAGTGAAGCTGGAGTGAAGCCGGAGTGAAGCCAGGAGTGATGCCGGGAGTGAAGCTGGAGTGAAGCCGGGAGTGAGGTCGGAGTGAAGCAGGGAGTGAAGCCGGAGTGAAACAGGGAGTGAATCCGGGAGTGAAGCCGGAGTGAATACGGGAGAGAAGCCGGGAGTGAAGCCGGAGTGAAGCCGGGAGTGAAGCCGGGAGTGAAGCCGGGAGTGAAGCCAGGAGTGATGCCGGGAGTGAAGGCTGAGTGAAACCGGGAGTGAAGCTGGGAGTGATGCCGGGAGTGAAGCTGGAGTGAAGCCGGGAGTGAAGTCGGAGTGAAGAATGGAGTGAAGCCGGGAGTGAAACCGGAGTGAAGCCGGGAGTGAAGCTGGAGTGAAGCCGGAGTGAAGACGGGAGTGAAGCCGGAGTGAAGCTGGAGTGAAGCCGGAGTGAAGCCAGGAGTGATGCCGGGAGTGAAGCTGGAGTGAAGCCGGGAGTGAAGTCGGAGTGAAGCAGGGAGTGAAGCCTAGAATGAAGCCGGAGTGAAACAGGGATTGAAGCCGGGACTGAAGCCGGAATGAATACGGGAGTGAAGCCGGAGTGAAGCTGGAGTGAAGCCGGAGTGAAACCGGGAGTTAAGCCTGAGTGAAGCTGGAGTGTAGCTGGAGTGAAGCCGGAGTGAAGCCGGGAGTGAAGCCGGGAGTGATGCCGGGAGTGATGCCGGGAGTGAAGCTGGAGTGAAGCCGGGAGTGAAGCTGGTTTGAAGCCGGGAGTTAAGTCGGAGTGAAGCTGGGAGTGAAGCCGCGATTCAAGCCTGGATTGAAGCCGGAGTGAAGCCGGGAGTGAAGCCAGGAGTGAAGCCGGGAGTGAAGCCGGAGTGAAGCTGGGTGTGAAGCCCGGAGTGAAGCTGGGAGAGAAGCCGGGAGTGAAGCCAGAAGTGAATCCGGGAGTGAAGCCGGAGTGAAGCCGGGAGTGAAGCCGGAGTGAAGCTGGGAGTGAATCCAGGAGTGAAGCCGAGTGAAGCTGGGGGTGAAGTAGGGAGTGAAGCCGGGAGTGATGCCGGGAGTGAAGCTGGAGTGAATCCAGGAGTGAAGGCTGAGTGAAGCTGGGAGTGAAGCTGGGAATGATGCCGGGAGTGAAGGCTGAGTGAAACCGGGAGTGAAGCCGGGAGTGATGCCGGGAGTGAAGCTGGAGTGAAGCCGGGAGTGATGCCGGGAGTGAAGCTGGAGTGAAGACGGGAGTGAAGTCGGAGTGAAGAATGCAGTGAAGCCGGGAATGAAGCCGGAGTGAAACAGGGAGTGAAGCCGGGAGTGAAACCGTAGGGAAGCCGGAGTGAAGCCAGGAGTGATGCCGGGAGTGAAGCTGGTTTGAAGCCGGGAGTGAAGTCGGAGTGAAGCAGGGAGTGAAACCGGGAATGAAGCCGGAGTGAAACAGGGAGTGAAGCCGGGAGTGAAGCCGGAGTGAATACGGGAGTGAAGTCGGAATGAAGCTGGAGTGAAGCCGGGAGTGAAGACGGGAGTGAAGCCGGAGTGAAGCTGGAGTGAAGCTGGAGTGAAGCCAGGAGTGATGCCAGGAGTGAAGCTGGAGTGAAGCCGGGAGTGAAGTCGGATTGAAGCAGGGAGCGAAGCCGGGAATGAAGCCGGAGTGAAACACGGAGTGAAGCCGGGAGTGAAGCCGGGAGTGAAGCCGGAGTGAATACGGGAGTGAAGCCGGAGTGAAGCCGGAGTGAAACCGCGAGTAAAGCCTGAGTGAAGCCGGAGTGAAGCTGGGGGTTAAGCCGGAGTGAAGCCGGGAGTGAAGCCGGGAGAAATGCCGGGAATGAAAGCTGAGTGAAACTGGGAGTGAAGCTGGGAGTGATGCCGGGAGTGAAGCTGGAGTGAAGCCGGGAATGAAGTCGGAGTGAAGAATGGAGTGAAGCCTGGAATGAAGCCGGAGTGAAACAGGGAGAGAAACCGGGAGTGAAACCGGAGTGAAGCCGGGAGTGAAGCTGGAGTGAAGTCGGAGTGAAGACGGGAGTGAAGCCGGAGTGAAGTTGGAGTGAAGCTGGAGTGAAGCCGGGAGTGAAGTCGGAGTGAAGAATGGAGTGAAGACAGGAATGAAGCCGGAGTGAAACAGGGAGTGAAGCCGGGAGTGAAACCGGAGTGAAGCCAGGAGTGAAGCTGGAGTGAAGCCGAAGTGAAGACGGGAGTGAAGCCGGAGTGAAGCCGGAGTGAAGACGGGAGTCAAGCCGGGAGTGAAGCCGGGAGTGAAGCTGGAGTGAAGCCGGGAGTGAAGTCGGATTGAAGCAGGGAGTGAAGCCGGGAATGAAGCTGGAGTGAAACAGGGAGTGAAACCGGGAGTGCAGCCGGAGTGAATACGGGAGTGAAGCCGGAGTGAAGCCGGAGTGAAACCGAGAGTTAAGCCTGAGTGAAGCCAGAGTGAAGCTGGGGGTTAAGCCGGAGTGAAGCCGGGATTGAAGCCGGAGTGAAGCCGGGAGTGAAGGCTGAGTGAAACCGGGAGTGAAGCTGGGAGTGATGCCGGGAGTGAAGCTGGAGTGAAGCCGGGAGTGAAGTCGGAGTGAAGAATGGAGTGAAGCCGGGAATGAAGCCGGAGTGAAACAGGGAGTGAAGCCAGGAGTGAAACCGGAGTGAAGCCGGGAGTGAAGCTGGAGTGAAGCCGGAGTGAAGACGGGAGTGAAGCCGGAGTGAAGCTGGAGTGAAGCTGGAGTGAAGCCAGGAGTGAAGCCGGGAGTGAAACCGGGAGAGAAGCCGAAGTGAAGCTGGGTGTGAAGCCCGGAGTGAAGCTGGGAGTGAAGCTGGGTGAGAAGCCGGAAGTGATTCCGGGTGTGAAGTAGGGAGTGAAGCCGGGAGTGAAGCCGGAAGTGAAGTCGGAAGTGAAGAATGGAGTGAAGCCAGGAATGAAGCCGGAGTGAAACAGGGAGTGAAGTCGGGAGTGAAACTGGAGTGAAGCCGAAGTGAAGACGGGAGTGAAGCCGGAGTGAAGCCGGAGTGAAGACGGGAGTGAAGCCGGAGTGAAGCTGGAGTGAAGCCGGAGTGAAGCCAGGAGTGATGCCAGGAGTGAAGCTGGAGTGAAGCCGGGAGTGAAGTCGGATTGAAGCAGGGAGTGAAGCCGAGAATGAAGCCGGAGTGAAACAGGGATTGAAGCCGGGACTGAAGCCGCAATGAATACGGGAGTGATGCCGGGAGTGAAGCTGGAGTGAAGCCGGGAGTGAAGCCGGAGTGAAGCCGGGAGTGAAGCCGGGAGTTAAGTCGGAGTGAAGCTGGGAGTGAAGCCGCGATTCAAGCCTGGATTGAAGCCAGAGTGAAGCCGGGAGTGAAGCCGGGAGTGAAGCCGGAGTGAAGCTGGGTGTGAAGACCGGAGTGAAGCTGCGAGTGAAGCCGGGAGTGAAGCCGGAAGTGAATCCGGGAGTGAAGCCGGAGTGAAGCTGGGAGTGAAGCCGGAGTGAAGCTGGGAGTGAATCCAGGAGTGAAGCCGAGTGAAGACGGGAGTGAAGCCGGGTTTGAAGACGGGATTGAAGCCGGGTGTGATGCCGGGAGTGAAGCCGGAGTGAAGCTGGGAGTGAAGACGGGAGTGAAGCCGAGTGAAGACGGGAGTGAAGTAGGGAGTGAAGCCGGGAGTGAAGCCGGGAGTGAAGCCGGGAGTGAAGCCGGGTTTGAAGACGGGATTGAAGCCGGGTGTGATGCCGCTAGTGAAGCCGGAGTGAAGCCGGGAGTTAAGCCTGAGTGAAGCCGGGGGGTGAAGCCCGGAATGAAGCCGGGGTGAAGCCGGGAGTGAAACCGGGGTGAGGCCGGGAGTGAAGCCGCAGTGAAGCCGGGAGTTAAGCCTGAGTGAAGCCGGAGTGAAGCTGGGGGTTAAGCCGGAGTGAAGGCTGAGTGAAGCTGGGAGTGAAGCCGGGAATGATGCCGGGAGTGAAGCTGGAGTGAAGCCGGGAATGAAGCCGGACTGAAACAGGGAGTGAAGCCGGGAGTGAAACCGGAGGGAAGCCGGGAGTGAAGCTGGAATGAAGCCAGAGTGAAGAAGGGAGTGAAGCTGGAGTGAAGCTGGAGTGAAGCCGGAGTGATGCCGGGAGTGAAGCTGGTTTGAAGCCGGGAGTGAAGTCGGAGTGAAGCAGGGAGTGAAACCGGGAATGAAGCCGGAGTGAAACAGGGAGTGAAGCCGGGAGTGAAGCCGGAGTGAATACGGGAGTGAAGTCGGAATGAAGCTGTAGTGAAGCCGGAGTGAAACCGGGAGTTAAGCCTGAGTGAAGCCGGAGTGAAGCTGGGGGTTAAGCCGGAGTGAAGCCGGGAGTGAAGCCGGAGTGAAGCCGGGAGTGAAGCCGGGAGTGAAGCCGGGAGTGATGCCAGGAGTGAAGGCTGAGTGAAACCGGGAGTGAAGCCGGGAGTGGTGCCGGGAGTGAAGGCTGAGTGAAACCGGGAGTGAAGCTGGGAGTGATGCCGGGAGTGAAGCTGGAGTGAAGCCGGGAGTGAAGCTGGAGTGAAGCCGGGAGTGAAGTCGGAGTAAAGCAGGGAGTGAAGCCGGGAATGAAGCCGGAGTGAAACAGCGAGTGTAGACGGGAGTGTAGCCGGGAGTGAAGGCAGAGTGAAGCCGGGTGTGAAGCCGGAGTGAAGACGGAGTGAAGAGGGGAGTGAAGCCGGAGTGAAGCCGGGGTGAAGCCGGGGGTGAAGCCGGGGGTGAAGCCGGGTTTGAAGATGGGATTGAAGCCGGGGGTGATGCCAGGAGTGAAGCCGGAGTGAAGTCGGTAGTGAAGCTGGGAGTGAAGCCTGGAGTGAAGCGCGAGTGAAGCCGGGAGTGAAGCCCAAGTGAAGCCGGGGGGTAAAGCCCAGAGTGAAGCCGGGGTGAAGCCGGGAGTGAAGCCGGGGTGAGGCCGGGAGTGAAGCCGGAGTGAAGCCGGGAGTTAAGCCTGAGTGAAGCCGGAGTGAAGACGGAGTGAAGCTGGGGGTGAAGCCGGAGTGAAGGCTGAGTGAAGCCGGGAGTGAAGCCACGAGTGATGCCGGGAGTGAAGCTGGAGTGAGGCTGGGAGTGAAGCCGGAGTGAAACTGGGAGTGAAGCCGGGAGTGAAGCCAGGAGTGAAGCCTGGAGTGAAGCCGGGAGTGAAGCCGGGAGTGAAGCCGGGAGTGAAGCCGGGAGTGAAACCGGAGGGAAGCCGGGAGTGAAGCTGGATTGAAGCCAGAGTGAAGACGGAGTGAAGCAAGGAGTGAAACCGGGAATGAAGCCGGAGCGAAACAGGGAGTGAAGCCGGTAGTGAAGCCGGAGTGAATACGGGAGTGAAGTCGGAATGAAGCTGGAGTGAAGCCGGAGTGAAACCGAGAGTTAAGCCTGAGTGAAGCCGGAGTGAAGCTGGGGTTTAAGCCGGAGTGAAGCCGGGAGTGAAGCCGGTGTGAAGCCGGGAGTGAAGCCAGGAGTGCAGCCGGAGTGAAGCCGGTAGTGAAGCTGGGAGTGAAGCCGGAGTGGAGCAGGGAGTGAAGCAGGGAGTGAAGCGCAAGTGAAGCCGGGAGTGAAGCCGGGAATGAAGCCGGGGTGAGGCCAGGAGTGAAGCCGGAGTGAAGCCGGGAGTGAAGCCGGGAGTGATGCCGGGAGTGAAGTCGGAGTGAAGCTGGAGTGAAGCCGGGAATGAAGCCGGAGTGAAACAGGGAGTGAAGCCGGGAGTGAAACCGGAGGGAAGCCGGGAGTGAAGCTGGAATGAAGCCAGAGTGAAGCTGGAGTGAAGCCGGAGTGAAGACGGGAGTGAAGCCGGAGTGAAGCTGGAGTGAAGCTGGAGTGAAGCCAGGAGTGAAGCCAGGAGTGAAACCGGGAGAGAAGCCGGAGTGAAGCTGGGTGTGAAGCCCGGAGTGAAGCTGGGAGTGAAGCCGGGAGAGAAGCCGGAAGTGATTCCGGGAGTGAAGTAAGGAGTGAAGCCGGGAGTGAAGCCGGAAGTGAAGTCGGAGTGAAGAATGGAGTGAAGCCAGGAATGAAGCCAGAGTGAAACAGGGAGTGAAGCCAGGAGTGAAACTGGAGTGAAGCCGAAGTGAAGACGGGAGTGAAGCCGGAGTGAAGCTGGAGTGAAGACGGGAGTGAAGCCGGAGTGAAGCTGGAGTGAAGCCGGAGTGAAGCCAGGAGTGATGCCAGGAGTGAAGCTGGAGTGAAGCCGTGAGTGAAGTCGGATTGAAGCAGGGAGTGAAGCCGAGAATGAAGCCGGAGTGAAACAGGGATTGAAGCCGGGACTGAAGCCGGAATGAATACGGGAGTGATGCCGGGAGTGAAGCTGGAGTGAAGCCGGGAGTGAAGCTGGTTTGAAGCCGGGAGTTAAGTCGGAGTGAAGCTGGGAGTGAAGCCGCGATTCAAGCCTGGATTGAAGCCAGAGTGAAGCCGGGAGTGAAGCCGGGAGTGAAGCCGAAGTGAAGCCGGGAGTGAAGCCGGAGTGAAGCTGGGTGTGAAGCCCGGAGTGAAGCTGGGAGTGAAGCCGGGAGTGAAGCCGGAAGTGAATCCGGGAGTGAAGCCGGAGTGAAGCCGGGAGTGAAGCCGGAGTGAAGCTGGGAGTGAATCCAGGAGTGAAGCCAAATGAAGACGGGAGTGAAGTAGGGAGTGAAGCCGGGAGTGAAGCCGGGAGTGAAGCCGGGAGTGAAGCCGGGAGTGAAGCCGGGTTTGAAGACGGGATTGAAGCCGGGTGTGATGCCGGGAGTGAAGCCGGGTGTGATGCCGGGATTGAAGCCGGAGTGAAGTAGGGAGTGAAGACGGGAGTGAAGCCGAGTGAAGACGGAAGTGAAGTAGGGAGTGAAGCCGGGAGTGAAGCCGGGAGTGAAGCCGGGTTTGAAGACGGGATTGAAGCCGGGTGTGATGCCGCTAGTGAAGCCGGAGTGAAGCTGGGAGTGAAGCCGGGAGTGAAGCCCGAGTGAAGCCGGGGGGTGAAGCCCGGAATGAAGCCGGGGTGAAGCCGGGAGTGAAACCGGGGTAAGGCCGGGAGTGAAGCCGCAGTGAAGCCGGGAGTTAAGCCTGAGTGAAGCCGGGGTGAAGGCTGAGTGAAGCCGGGAGTGAAACCGGGGTGAGGCCGGGAGTGAAGCCGCAGTGAAGCCGGGAGTTAAGCCTGAGTGAAGCCGGAGTGAAGCTGGGGGTTAAGCCGGAGTGAAGGCTGAGTGAAGCTGGGAGTGAAGCCGGGAATGATGCCGGGAGTGATGGCTGAGTGAAACCGGGAGTGAAGCCGGGAGTGATGCCGGGAGTGAAGCTGGAGTGAAGCCGGGAATGAAGCCGGAGTGAAACAGGGAGTGAAGCCGGGAGTGAAACCGGAGGGAGGCCGGGAGTGAAGCTGGAATGAAGCCAGATTGAAGACGGGAGTGAAGCTGGAGTGAAGCTGGAGTGAAGCCGGAGTGAAGCTGGTTTGAAGCCGGGAGTGAAGTCGGAGTGAAGCAGGGAGTGAAACCGGGAATGAAGCCGGAGTGAAACAGGGAGTGAAGCCGGGAGTGAAGCTGGAGTGAATACGGGAGTGAAGTCGGAATGAAGCTGGAGTGAAGCCGGAGTGAAACCGGGAGTTAAGCCTGAGTGAAGCCGGAGTGAAGCTGGGGGTTAAGCCGGAGTGAAGCTGGGAGTGAAGCCGGAGTGAAGCCGGGATTGAAGCCGGGAGTGAAGGCGGGAGTGATGGCGGGAGTGAAGCTGGAGTGAAGCCGGGAGTGAAGCTGGAGTGAAGCCGGGAGTGAAGTCGGAGTAAAGCAGGGAGTGAAGCCGGGAATGAAGCCGGAGTGAAACAGGGAGTGTAGCCGGGAGTGAAGCCAGAGTGAAGCCGGGTGTGAAGCCGGAGTGAAGACGGAGTGAAGAGGGGAGTGAAGCCGGAGTGAAGCCGGGGTGAAGCCGGGGGTGAAGCCGGGGGTGAAGCCGTGTTTGAAGATGGGATTGAAGCCGGGGGTGATGCCAGGAGTGAAGCCGGAGTGAAGTCGGTAGTGAAGTTGGGAGTGAAGCCTGGAGTGAAGCGCGAGTGAAGCCGGGAGTGAAGAACAAGTGAAGCCGGGGGGTAAAGCCCAGAGTGAAGCCGGGGTGAAGCCGGGAGTGAAGCCGGGGTGAGGCCGGGAGTGAAGCCGCAGTGAAGCCGGGAGTTAAGCCTGAGTGAAGCCGGAGTGAAGACGGAGTGAAGCTGGGGGTGAAGCCGGAGTGAAGGCTGAGTGAAGCCGGGAGTGAAGCCACGAGTGATGCCGGGAGTGAAGCTGGAGTGAGGCTGGGAGTGAAGCCGGAGTGAAACTGGGAGTGAAGCCGGGAGTGAAGCCGGGAGTGAAGCCTGGAGTGAAGCCGGGAGTGAAGCCGGGAGTGATGCCGGGAGTGAAACCGGAGGGAAGCCGGGAGTGAAGCTGGATTGAAGCCAGAGTGAAGACGTAGTGAAGCAAGGAGTGAAACCGGGAATGAAGCCGGAGCGAAACAGGGAGTGAAGCCGGTAGTGAAGCCGGAGTGAATACGGGAGTGAAGTCGGAATGAAGCTGGAGTGAAGCCGGAGTGAAACCGAGAGTTCAGCCTGAGTGAAGCCGGAGTGAAGCTGGGGTTTAAGCCGGAGTGAAGCCGGGAATGAAGCCGGGAGTGAAGCTGGGAGTGCAGCCGGAGTGAAGCAGGGAGTGAAGCCGGAGTGGAGCAGGGAGTGAAGCAGGGAGTGAAGCGCAAGTGAAGCCGGGAGTGAAGCTGGGAATGAAGCCGGGGTGAGGCCAGGAGTGAAGCCGGAGTGAAGACGGTAGTGAAGCTGGGAGTGAAGCCGGAGTGGAGCAGGGAGTGAAGCCGGAGTGAAGCCGGGAGTGAAGCCGGGAGTGATGCCGGGAGTGAAGGCTGAGTGAAGCCGGGAGTGAAGCCGGGAGTGATGCCGGGAGTGAAGTCGGAGTGAAGCTGGAGTGAAGCCGGGAATGAAGCCGGAGTGAAACAGGGAGTGAAGCCGGGAGTGAAGCCAGAGTGAATACAGGAGTGAAGTCAGAATGAAGCTGGAGTGAAGCCGGAGTGAAACCGGGAGTTAAGCCTGAGTGAAGCCGGAGTGAAGCTGGGGGTTAAGCCGGAGTGAAGCCGGGAGTGAAGACGGGAGTGAAGCCGGAGTGAAGCTGGAGTGAAGCTGGAGTGAAGCCAGGAGTGATGCCAGGAGTGAAGCTGGAGTGAAGCCGGGAGTGAAGTCGGATTGAAGCAGGGAGTAAAGCCGGCAATGAAGCCGGAGTGAAACACGGAGTGAAGCCGGGAGTGAAGCCGGGAATGAAGCTGGAGTGAATACCGGAGTGAAGCCGGAGTGAAGCCGGAGTGAAACCGCGAGTAAAGCCTGACTGAAGCCGGAGTGAAGCTGGGGGTTAAGCCGGAGTGAAGCCGGGAGTGAAGCCGGGAGAAATGCCGGGAGTGAAAGCTGAGTGAAACCGGGAGTGAAGCTGGGAGTGATGCCGGGAGTGAAGCTGGAGTGAAGCCGGGAATGAAGTCGGAGTGAAGAATGGAGTGAAGCCTGGAATGAAGCCAGAGTGAAACAGGGAGAGAAACCGGGAGTGAAACCGGAGTGAAGCCGGGAGTGAAGCTGGAGTGAAGTCGGAGTGAAGACGGGAGTGAAGCCGGAGTGAAGCTGGAGTGAAGCTGGAGTGAAGCCGGGAGTGAAGTCGGAGTGAAGAATGGAGTGAAGCCAGGAATGAAGCCGGAGTGAAACAGGGAGTGAAGCCGGGAGTGAAACCGGAGTGAAGCCAGGAGTGAAGCTGGAGTGAAGCCGAAGTGAAGACGGGAGTGAAGCCGGAGTGAAGCCGGAGTGAAGACGGGAGTGAAGCCGGAGTGAAGCTGGAGTGAAGCCGGGAGTGAAGTCGGATTGAAGCAGGGAGTGAAGCCGGGAATGAAGCCGGAGTGAAACAGGGAGTGAAACCGGGAGTGAAGCCGGAGTGAATACGGGAGTGAAGCCGGAGTGAAGCCGGAGTGAAACCGAGAGTTAAGCCTGAGTGAAGCCAGAGTGAAGCTGGGGGTTAAGCCGGGAATGATGCCGGGAGTGAAGGCTGAGTGAAACCGGGAGTGAAGCCGGGAGTGATGCCGGGAGTGAAGCTGGAGTGAAGACGGGAGTGAAGTCGGAGTGAAGAATGCAATGAAGCCGGGAATGAAGCCGGAGTGAAACAGGGAGTGAAGCCGGGAGTGAAACCGTAGGGAAGCCGGAGTGAAGCCAGGAGTGATGCCGGGAGTGAAGCTGGTTTGAAGCCGGGAGTGAAGTCGGAGTGAAGCAGGGAGTGAAACCGGGAATGAAGCCGGAGTGAAACAGGGAGTGAAGCCGGGAGTGAAGCCGGAGTGAATACGGGAGTGAAGTCGGAATGAAGCTGGAGTGAAGCCGGAGTGAAACCGGGAGTTAAGCCTGAGTGAAGCCGGAGTGAAGCTGGGGGTTAAGCCGGAGTGAAGCCGGGAGTGAAGACGGGAGTGAAGCCGGAGTGAAGCTGGAGTGAAGCTGGAGTGAAGCCAGGAGTGATGCCAGGAGTGAAGCTGGAGTGAAGCCGGGAGTGAAGTCGGATTGAAGCAGGGAGTGAAGCCGGGAATGAAGCCGGAGTGAAACACGGAGTGAAGCCGGGAGTGAAGGCTGAGTGAAGCCGGGAGTGAAGCCGGGAGTGATGCCGGGAGTGAAGTCGGAGTGAAGCTGGAGTGAAGCCGGGAATGAAGCCGGAGTGAAACAGGGAGTGAAGCCGGGAGCGAAACCGGAGGGAAGCCGGGAGTGAAGCTGGAATGAAGCCAGAGTGAAGACGGGAGTGAAGCTGGAGTGAAGATGGAGTGAAGCCGGAGTGAAGCCAGGAGTGATGCCGGGAGTGAAGCTGGTTTGAAGCCGGGAGTGAAGTCGGAGTGAAGCAGGGAGTGAAACCGGGAATGAAGCCGGAGTGAAACAGGGAGTGAAGCCGGGAGTGAAGCCAGAGTGAATACAGGAGTGAAGTCAGAATGAAGCTGGAGTGAAGCCGGAGTGAAACCGGGAGTTAAGCCTGAGTGAAACCGTAGTGAAGCTGGGGGTTAAGCCGGAGTGAAGCCGGGAGTGAAGACGGGAGTGAAGCCGGAGTGAAGCTGGAGTGAAGCTGGAGTGAAGCCAGGAGTGATGCCAGGAGTGAAGCTGGAGTGAAGCCGGGAGTGAAGTCGGATTGAAGCAGGGAGTAAAGCCGGCAATGAAGCCGGAGTGAAACACGGAGTGAAGCCGGGAGTGAAGCCGGGAATGAAGCTGGAGTGAATACCGGAGTGAAGCCGGAGTGAAGCCGGAGTGAAACCGCGAGTAAAGCCTGACTGAAGCCGGAGTGAAGCTGGGGGTTAAGCCGGAGTGAAGCCGGGAGTGAAGCCGGGAGAAATGCCGGGAGTGAAAGCTGAGTGAAACCGGGAGTGAAGCTGGGAGTGATGCCGGGAGTGAAGCTGGAGTGAAGCCGGGAATGAAGTCGGAGTGAAGAATGGAGTGAAGCCTGGAATGAAGCCAGAGTGAAACAGGGAGAGAAACCGGGAGTGAAACCGGAGTGAAGCCGGGAGTGAAGCTGGAGTGAAGTCGGAGTGAAGACGGGAGTGAAGCCGGAGTGAAGCTGGAGTGAAGCTGGAGTGAAGCCGGGAGTGAAGTCGGAGTGAAGAATGGAGTGAAGCCAGGAATGAAGCCGGAGTGAAACAGGGAGTGAAGCCGGGAGTGAAACCGGAGTGAAGCCAGGAGTGAAGCTGGAGTGAAGCCGAAGTGAAGACGGGAGTGAAGCCGGAGTGAAGCCGGAGTGAAGACGGGAGTGAAGCCGGAGTGAAGCTGGAGTGAAGCCGGAGTGAAGCCAGGAGTGATGCCGGGAGTGAAGCTGGAGTGAAGCCGGGAGTGAAGTCGGAGTGAAGCCGGGAGTGAAGCCGGGAATGAAGCCGGAGTGAAACAGGGAGTGAAACCGGGAGTGAAGCCGGAGTGAATACGGGAGTGAAGCCGGAGTGAAGCCGGAGTGAAACCGAGAGTTAAGCCTGAGTGAAGCCAGAGTGAAGCTGGGGGTTAAGCCGGGAATGATGCCGGGAGTGAAGGCTGAGTGAAACCGGGAGTGAAGCCGGGAGTGATGCCGGGAGTGAAGCTGGAGTGAAGACGGGAGTGAAGTCGGAGTGAAGAATGCAATGAAGCCGGGAATGAAGCCGGAGTGAAACAGGGAGTGAAGCCGGGAGTGAAACCGTAGGGAAGCCGGAGTGAAGCCAGGAGTGATGCCGGGAGTGAAGCTGGTTTGAAGCCGGGAGTGAAGTCGGAGTGAAGCAGGGAGTGAAACCGGGAATGAAGCCGGAGTGAAACAGGGAGTGAAGCCGGGAGTGAAGCCGGAGTGAATACGGGAGTGAAGTCGGAATGAAGCTGGAGTGAAGCCGGAGTGAAACCGGGAGTTAAGCCCGAGTGAAGCCGGAGTGAAGCTGGGGGTTAAGCCGGAGTGAAGCCGGGAGTGAAGACGGGAGTGAAGCCGGAGTGAAGCTGGAGTGAAGCTGGAGTGAAGCCAGGAGTGATGCCAGGAGTGAAGCTGGAGTGAAGCCGGGAGTGAAGTCGGATTGAAGCAGGGAGTGAAGCCGGGAATGAAGCCGGAGTGAAACACGGAGTGAAGCCGGGAGTGAAGGCTGAGTGAAGCCGGGAGTGAAGCCGGGAGTGATGCCGGGAGTGAAGTCGGAGTGAAGCTGGAGTGAAGCCGGGAATGAAGCCGGAGTGAAACAGGGAGTGAAGCCGGGAGCGAAACCGGAGGGAAGCCGGGAGTGAAGCTGGAATGAAGCCAGAGTGAAGACGGGAGTGAAGCTGGAGTGAAGATGGAGTGAAGCCGGAGTGAAGCCAGGACTGATGCCGGGAGTGAAGCTGGTTTGAAGTCGGAGTGAAGCAGGGAGTGAAACCGGGAATGAAGCCGGAGTGAAACAGGGAGTGAAGCCGGGAGTGAAGCCAGAGTGAATACAGGAGTGAAGTCAGAATGAAGCTGGAGTGAAGCCGGAGTGAAACCGGGAGTTAAGCCTGAGTGAAGCCGGAGTGAAGCTGGGGGTTAAGCCGGAGTGAAGCCGGGAGTGAAGACGGGAGTGAAGCCGGAGTGAAGCTGGAGTGAAGCTGGAGTGAAGCCAGGAGTGATGCCAGGAGTGAAGCTGGAGTGAAGCCGGGAGTGAAGTCGGATTGAAGCAGGGAGTAAAGCCGGCAATGAAGCCGGAGTGAAACACGGAGTGAAGCCGGGAGTGAAGCCGGGAATGAAGCTGGAGTGAATACCGGAGTGAAGCCGGAGTGAAGCCGGAGTGAAACCGCGAGTAAAGCCTGACTGAAGCCGGAGTGAAGCTGGGGGTTAAGCCGGAGTGAAGCCGGGAGTGAAGCCGGGAGAAATGCCGGGAGTGAAAGCTGAGTGAAACCGGGAGTGAAGCTGGGAGTGATGCCGGGAGTGAAGCTGGAGTGAAGCCGGGAATGAAGTCGGAGTGAAGAATGGAGTGAAGCCTGGAATGAAGCCAGAGTGAAACAGGGAGAGAAACCGGGAGTGAAACCGGAGTGAAGCCGGGAGTGAAGCTGGAGTGAAGTCGGAGTGAAGACGGGAGTGAAGCCGGAGTGAAGCTGGAGTGAAGCTGGAGTGAAGCCGGGAGTGAAGTCGGATTGAAGAATGGAGTGAAGCCAGGAATGAAGCCGGAGTGAAACAGGGAGTGAAGCCGGGAGTGAAACCGGAGTGAAGCCAGGAGTGAAGCTGGAGTGAAGCCGAAGTGAAGACGGGAGTGAAGCCGGAGTGAAGCCGGAGTGAAGACGGGAGTGAAGCCGGAGTGAAGCTGGAGTGAAGCCGGAGTGAAGCCAGGAGTGATGCCGGGAGTGAAGCTGGAGTGAAGCCGGGAGTGAAGTCGGATTGAAGCAGGGAGTGAAGCCGGGAATGAAGCCGGAGTGAATACGGGAGTGAAGCCGGAGTGAAGCCGGAGTGAAACCGAGAGTTAAGCCTGAGTGAAGCCAGAGTGAAGCTGGGGGTTAAGCCGGGAATGATGCCGGGAGTGAAGGCTGAGTGAAACCGGGAGTGAAGCCGGGAGTGATGCCGGGAGTGAAGCTGGAGTGAAGACGGGAGTGAAGTCGGAGTGAAGAATGCAATGAAGCCGGGAATGAAGCCGGAGTGAAACAGGGAGTGAAGCCGGGAGTGAAACCGTAGGGAAGCCGGAGTGAAGCCAGGAGTGATGCCGGGAGTGAAGCCGGAGTGAATACGGGAGTGAAACCGCGAGTAAAGCCTGAGTGAAGCCGGAGTGAAACAGGGAGAGAAACCGGGAGTGAAACCGGAGTGAAGCCGGGAGTGAAGCTGGAGTGAAGTCGGAGTGAAGACGGGAGTGAAGCCGGAGTGAAGCAGGAGTGAAACTGGAGTGAAGCCGAAGTGAAGACGGGAGTGAAGCCGGAGTGAAGCCGGAGTGAAGACGGGAGTGAAGCCGGAGTGAAGCTGGAGTGAAGCCGGAGTGAAGCCAGGAGTGATGCCGGGAGTGAAGCTGGAGTGAAGCCGGGAATGAAGCCGGAGTGAAACAGGGAGTGAAACCGGGAGTGAAGCCGGAGTGAATACGGGAGTGAAGCCGGAGTGAAGCCGGAGTGAAACCGAGAGTTAAGCCTGAGTGAAGCTGGGGGTTAAGCCGGAGTGAAGCCGGGAGTGAAGCCGGAGTGAAGCCGGGAGTGAAGCCGGGAGTGATGCCGGGAGTGAAGGCTGAGTGAAACCGGGAGTGAAGCTGGGAGTGATGCCGGGAGTGAAGCTGGAGTGAAGCCGGGAGTGAAGTCGGAGTGAAGAATGGAGTGAAGCCGGGAATGAAGCCGGAGTGAAACAGGGAGTGAAGCCAGGAGTGAAACCGGAGTGAAGCCGGGAGTGAAGCTGGAGTGAAGACGGGAGTGAAGCCGGAGTGAAGCCGGAGTGAAGCTGGAGTGAATCCAGGAGTGAAGCCGGGAGTGAAACCGGGAGAGAAGCCGGATTGAAGCTGGGTGTGAAGCCCGGAGTGAAGCTGGGAGTGAAGCCGGGAGAGAAGCCGGAAGTGATTCCGGGAGTGAAGTAGGGAGTGAAGCCGGAAGTGAAGTCGGAGTGAAGAATGGAGTGAAGCCAGGAATGAAGCCAGAGTGAAACAGGGAGTGAAGCCAGGAGTGAAACTGGAGTGAAGCCGAAGTGAAGACGGGAGTGAAGCCGGAGTGAAGCCGGAGTGAAGACGGGAGTGAAGCCGGAGTGAAGCTGGAGTGAAGCTGGAGTGAAGCCAGGGGTGATGCCAGGAGTGAAGCTGGAGTGAAGCCGGGAGTGTAGTCGGATTGAAGCAGGGAGTGAAGCCGAGAATGAAGCCGGAGTGAAACAGGGATTGAAGCCGGAATGAATACGGGAGTGATGCCGGGAGTGAAGCTGGAGTGAAGCCGGGAGTGAAGCTGGTTTGAAGCCGGGAGTTAAGTCGGAGTGAAGCCGGGGGTGAAGCCGGGAGTGAAGCCGGAGTGAAGCCGGGAGTGAAGCCCGGAGTGAAGCTGGGAGTGAAGCCGGGAGTGAAGCCGGAAGTGAATCCGGGAGTGAAGCCGGAGTGAAGCCGGGAGTGAAGCTGGTTTGAAGCCGGGAGTTAAGTCGGAGTGAAGCCGGGGGTGAAGCCGGGAGTGAAGCCGGAGTGAAGCCGGGAGTGAAGCCGGAGTGAAGCTGGGTGTGAAGCCCGGAGTGAAGCTGGGAGTGAAGCCGGGAGTGAAGCCGGAAGTGAATCCGGGAGTGAAGCCGGAGTGAAGCCGGGAGTGAAGCCGGAGTGAAGCTGGGAGTGAATCCAGGAGTGAAGCCGAGTGAAGACGGGAGTGAACTAGGGAGTGAAGCCGGGAGTGAAGCCGGGAGTGAAGCCGGGTTTGAAGACGGGATTGAAGCCGGGTGTGATGCCGGGAGTGAAGCCGGGTGTGATGCCGGGAGTGAAGCCGGGTGTGATGCCGGGAGTGAAGCCGGGTGTGATGCCGGGATTGAAGCCGGAGTGAAGCTGGGAGTGAAGACGGGAGTGAAGCCGAGTGAAGACGGGAGTGAAGTAGGGAGTGAAGCCCGAGTGAAGCCGGGGGGTGAAGCCCGGAATGAAGCCGGGGTGAAGCCGGGAGTGAAACCGGGGTGAGGCCGGGAGTGAAGCCGCAGTGAAGCCGGGAGTTAAGCCTGAGTGAAGCCGGAGTGAAGCTGTGGGTTAAGCCGGAGTGAAGGCTGAGTGAAGCTGGGAGTGAAGCCGGGAATGATGCCGGGAGTGATGGCTGAGTGAAACCGGGATTGAAGCCGGGAGTGATGCCGGGAGTGAAGCTGGAGTGAAGCCGGGAATGAAGCCGGAGTGAAACAGGGAGTGAAGCCGGGAGTGAAACCGGAGGGAAATCGGGAGTGAAGCTGGAATGAAGCCAGAGTGAAGACGGGAGTGAAGCTGGAGTGAAGCTGGAGTGAAGCCGGAGTGATGCCGGGAGTGAAGCTGGTTTGAAGCCGGGAGTGAAGTCGGAGTGAAGCAGGGAGTGAAACCGGGAATGAAGCCGGAGTGAAACAGGGAGTGAAGCCGGGAGTGAAGCCGGAGTGAATACGGGAGTGAAGTCGGAATGAAGCTGGAGTGAAGCCGGAGTGAAACCGGGAGTTAAGCCTGAGTGAAGCCGGAGTGAAGCTGGGGGTTAAGCCGGAGTGAAGCCGGGAGTGAAGCCGGAGTGAAGCTGGAGTGAAGCCGGGAGTGAAGCCGGGAGTGATGCCGGGAGTGAAGGCTGAGTGAAACCGGGAGTGAAGCTGGGAGTGATGGCGGGAGTGAAGCTGGAGTGAAGCCGGGAATGAAGCCGGAGTGAAACAGGGAGTGAAGCCGGGAGCGAAACCGGAGGGAAGCCGGGAGTGAAGCTGGAATGAAGCCAGAGTGAAGACGGGAGTGAAGCTGGAGTGAAGATGGAGTGAAGCCGGAGTGAAGCCAGGACTGATGCCGGGAGTGAAGCTGGTTTGAAGTCGGAGTGAAGCAGGGAGTGAAACCGGGAATGAAGCCGGAGTGAAACAGGGAGTGAAGCCGGGAGTGAAGCCAGAGTGAATACAGGAGTGAAGTCAGAATGAAGCTGGAGTGAAGCCGGAGTGAAACCGGGAGTTAAGCCTGAGTGAAGCCGGAGTGAAGCTGGGGGTTAAGCCGGAGTGAAGCCGGGAGTGAAGACGGGAGTGAAGCCGGAGTGAAGCTGGAGTGAAGCTGGAGTGAAGCCAGGAGTGATGCCAGGAGTGAAGCTGGAGTGAAGCCGGGAGTGAAGTCGGATTGAAGCAGGGAGTAAAGCCGGCAATGAAGCCGGAGTGAAACACGGAGTGAAGCCGGGAGTGAAGCCGGGAATGAAGCTGGAGTGAATACCGGAGTGAAGCCGGAGTGAAGCCGGAGTGAAACCGCGAGTAAAGCCTGACTGAAGCCGGAGTGAAGCTGGGGGTTAAGCCGGAGTGAAGCCGGGAGTGAAGCCGGGAGAAATGCCGGGAGTGAAAGCTGAGTGAAACCGGGAGTGAAGCTGGGAGTGATGCCGGGAGTGAAGCTGGAGTGAAGCCGGGAATGAAGTCGGAGTGAAGAATGGAGTGAAGCCTGGAATGAAGCCAGAGTGAAACAGGGAGAGAAACCGGGAGTGAAACCGGAGTGAAGCCGGGAGTGAAGCTGGAGTGAAGTCGGAGTGAAGACGGGAGTGAAGCCGGAGTGAAGCTGGAGTGAAGCTGGAGTGAAGCCGGGAGTGAAGTCGGATTGAAGAATGGAGTGAAGCCAGGAATGAAGCCGGAGTGAAACAGGGAGTGAAGCCGGGAGTGAAACCGGAGTGAAGCCAGGAGTGAAGCTGGAGTGAAGCCGAAGTGAAGACGGGAGTGAAGCCGGAGTGAAGCCGGAGTGAAGACGGGAGTGAAGCCGGAGGGAAGCCGGGAGTGAAGCTGGAATGAAGCCAGAGTGAAGACGGGAGTGAAGCTGGAGTGAAGATGGAGTGAAGCCGGAGTGAAGCCAGGACTGATGCCGGGAGTGAAGCTGGTTTGAAGTCGGAGTGAAGCAGGGAGTGAAACCGGGAATGAAGCCGGAGTGAAACAGGGAGTGAAGCCGGGAGTGAAGCCAGAGTGAATACAGGAGTGAAGTCAGAATGAAGCTGGAGTGAAGCCGGAGTGAAACCGGGAGTTAAGCCTGAGTGAAGCCGGAGTGAAGCTGGGGGTTAAGCCGGAGTGAAGCCGGGAGTGAAGACGGGAGTGAAGCCGGAGTGAAGCTGGAGTGAAGCTGGAGTGAAGCCAGGAGTGATGCCAGGAGTGAAGCTGGAGTGAAGCCGGGAGTGAAGTCGGATTGAAGCAGGGAGTAAAGCCGGCAATGAAGCCGGAGTGAAACACGGAGTGAAGCCGGGAGTGAAGCCGGGAATGAAGCTGGAGTGAATACCGGAGTGAAGCCGGAGTGAAGCCGGAGTGAAACCGCGAGTAAAGCCTGACTGAAGCCGGAGTGAAGCTGGGGGTTAAGCCGGAGTGAAGCCGGGAGTGAAGCCGGGAGAAATGCCGGGAGTGAAAGCTGAGTGAAACCGGGAGTGAAGCTGGGAGTGATGCCGGGAGTGAAGCTGGAGTGAAGCCGGGAATGAAGTCGGAGTGAAGAATGGAGTGAAGCCTGGAATGAAGCCAGAGTGAAACAGGGAGAGAAACCGGGAGTGAAACCGGAGTGAAGCCGGGAGTGAAGCTGGAGTGAAGTCGGAGTGAAGACGGGAGTGAAGCCGGAGTGAAGCTGGAGTGAAGCTGGAGTGAAGCCGGGAGTGAAGTCGGATTGAAGAATGGAGTGAAGCCAGGAATGAAGCCGGAGTGAAACAGGGAGTGAAGCCGGGAGTGAAACCGGAGTGAAGCCAGGAGTGAAGCTGGAGTGAAGCCGAAGTGAAGACGGGAGTGAAGCCGGAGTGAAGCCGGAGTGAAGACGGGAGTGAAGCCGGAGGGAAGCCGGGAGTGAAGCTGGAATGAAGCCAGAGTGAAGACGGGAGTGAAGCTGGAGTGAAGATGGAGTGAAGCCGGAGTGAAGCCAGGACTGATGCCGGGAGTGAAGCTGGTTTGAAGTCGGAGTGAAGCAGGGAGTGAAACCGGGAATGAAGCCGGAGTGAAACAGGGAGTGAAGCCGGGAGTGAAGCCAGAGTGAATACAGGAGTGAAGTCAGAATGAAGCTGGAGTGAAGCCGGAGTGAAACCGGGAGTTAAGCCTGAGTGAAGCCGGAGTGAAGCTGGGGGTTAAGCCGGAGTGAAGCCGGGAGTGAAGACGGGAGTGAAGCCGGAGTGAAGCTGGAGTGAAGCTGGAGTGAAGCCAGGAGTGATGCCAGGAGTGAAGCTGGAGTGAAGCCGGGAGTGAAGTCGGATTGAAGCAGGGAGTAAAGCCGGCAATGAAGCCGGAGTGAAACACGGAGTGAAGCCGGGAGTGAAGCCGGGAATGAAGCTGGAGTGAATACCGGAGTGAAGCCGGAGTGAAGCCGGAGTGAAACCGCGAGTAAAGCCTGGCTGAAGCCGGAGTGAAGCTGGGGGTTAAGCCGGAGTGAAGCCGGGAGTGAAGCCGGGAGAAATGCCGGGAGTGAAAGCTGAGTGAAACCGGGAGTGAAGCTGGGAGTGATGCCGGGAGTGAAGCTGGAGTGAAGCCGGGAATGAAGTCGGAGTGAAGAATGGAGTGAAGCCTGGAATGAAGCCAGAGTGAAACAGGGAGAGAAACCGGGAGTGAAACCGGAGTGAAGCCGGGAGTGAAGCTGGAGTGAAGTCGGAGTGAAGACGGGAGTGAAGCCGGAGTGAAGCTGGAGTGAAGCTGGAGTGAAGCCGGGAGTGAAGTCGGATTGAAGAATGGAGTGAAGCCAGGAATGAAGCCGGAGTGAAACAGGGAGTGAAGCCGGGAGTGAAACCGGAGTGAAGCCAGGAGTGAAGCTGGAGTGAAGCCGAAGTGAAGACGGGAGTGAAGCCGGAGTGAAGCCGGAGTGAAGACGGGAGTGAAGCCGGAGTGAAGCTGGAGTGAAGCCGGAGTGAAGCCAGGAGTGATGCCGGGAGTGAAGCTGGAGTGAAGCCGGGAGTGAAGTCGGATTGAAGCAGGGAGTGAAGCCGGGAATGAAGCCGGAGTGAATACGGGAGTGAAGCCGGAGTGAAGCCGGAGTGAAACCGAGAGTTAAGCCTGAGTGAAGCCAGAGTGAAGCTGGGGGTTAAGCCGGGAATGATGCCGGGAGTGAAGGCTGAGTGAAACCGGGAGTGAAGCCGGGAGTGATGCCGGGAGTGAAGCTGGAGTGAAGACGGGAGTGAAGTCGGAGTGAAGAATGCAATGAAGCCGGGAATGAAGCCGGAGTGAAACAGGGAGTGAAGCCGGGAGTGAAACCGTAGGGAAGCCGGAGTGAAGCCAGGAGTGATGCCGGGAGTGAAGCCGGAGTGAATACGGGAGTGAAACCGCGAGTAAAGCCTGAGTGAAGCCGGAGTGAAACAGGGAGAGAAACCGGGAGTGAAACCGGAGTGAAGCCGGGAGTGAAGCTGGAGTGAAGTCGGAGTGAAGACGGGAGTGAAGCCGGAGTGAAGCAGGAGTGAAACTGGAGTGAAGCCGAAGTGAAGACGGGAGTGAAGCCGGAGTGAAGCCGGAGTGAAGACGGGAGTGAAGCCGGAGTGAAGCTGGAGTGAAGCCGGAGTGAAGCCAGGAGTGATGCCGGGAGTGAAGCTGGAGTGAAGCCGGGAATGAAGCCGGAGTGAAACAGGGAGTGAAACCGGGAGTGAAGCCGGAGTGAATACGGGAGTGAAGCCGGAGTGAAGCCGGAGTGAAACCGAGAGTTAAGCCTGAGTGAAGCTGGGGGTTAAGCCGGAGTGAAGCCGGGAGTGAAGCCGGAGTGAAGCCGGGAGTGAAGCCGGGAGTGATGCCGGGAGTGAAGGCTGAGTGAAACCGGGAGTGAAGCTGGGAGTGATGCCGGGAGTGAAGCTGGAGTGAAGCCGGGAGTGAAGTCGGAGTGAAGAATGGAGTGAAGCCGGGAATGAAGCCGGAGTGAAACAGGGAGTGAAGCCAGGAGTGAAACCGGAGTGAAGCCGGGAGTGAAGCTGGAGTGAAGACGGGAGTGAAGCCGGAGTGAAGCCGGAGTGAAGCTGGAGTGAATCCAGGAGTGAAGCCGGGAGTGAAACCGGGAGAGAAGCCGGATTGAAGCTGGGTGTGAAGCCCGGAGTGAAGCTGGGAGTGAAGCCGGGAGAGAAGCCGGAAGTGATTCCGGGAGTGAAGTAGGGAGTGAAGCCGGAAGTGAAGTCGGAGTGAAGAATGGAGTGAAGCCAGGAATGAAGCCAGAGTGAAACAGGGAGTGAAGCCAGGAGTGAAACTGGAGTGAAGCCGAAGTGAAGACGGGAGTGAAGCCGGAGTGAAGCCGGAGTGAAGACGGGAGTGAAGCCGGAGTGAAGCTGGAGTGAAGCTGGAGTGAAGCCAGGGGTGATGCCAGGAGTGAAGCTGGAGTGAAGCCGGGAGTGTAGTCGGATTGAAGCAGGGAGTGAAGCCGAGAATGAAGCCGGAGTGAAACAGGGATTGAAGCCGGAATGAATACGGGAGTGATGCCGGGAGTGAAGCTGGAGTGAAGCCGGGAGTGAAGCTGGTTTGAAGCCGGGAGTTAAGTCGGAGTGAAGCCGGGGGTGAAGCCGGGAGTAAAGCCGGAGTGAAGCCGGGAGTGAAGCCCGGAGTGAAGCTGGGAGTGAAGCCGGGAGTGAAGCCGGAAGTGAATCCGGGAGTGAAGCCGGAGTGAAGCCGGGAGTGAAGCTGGTTTGAAGCCGGGAGTTAAGTCGGAGTGAAGCCGGGGGTGAAGCCGGGAGTGAAGCCGGAGTGAAGCCGGGAGTGAAGCCGGAGTGAAGCTGGGTGTGAAGCCCGGAGTGAAGCTGGGAGTGAAGCCGGGAGTGAAGCTGGAAGTGAATCCGGGAGTGAAGCCGGAGTGAAGCCGGGAGTGAAGCCGGAGTGAAGCTGGGAGTGAATCCAGGAGTGAAGCCGAGTGAAGACGGGAGTGAACTAGGGAGTGAAGCCGGGAGTGAAGCCGGGAGTGAAGCCGGGTTTGAAGACGGGATTGAAGCCGGGTGTGATGCCGGGAGTGAAGCCGGGTGTGATGCCGGGAGTGAAGCCGGGTGTGATGCCGGGAGTGAAGCCGGGTGTGATGCCGGGATTGAAGCCGGAGTGAAGCTGGGAGTGAAGACGGGAGTGAAGCCGAGTGAAGACGGGAGTGAAGTAGGGAGTGAAGCCCGAGTGAAGCCGGGGGGTGAAGCCCGGAATGAAGCCGGGGTGAAGCCGGGAGTGAAACCGGGGTGAGGCCGGGAGTGAAGCCGCAGTGAAGCCGGGAGTTAAGCCTGAGTGAAGCCGGAGTGAAGCTGTGGGTTAAGCCGGAGTGAAGGCTGAGTGAAGCTGGGAGTGAAGCCGGGAATGATGCCGGGAGTGATGGCTGAGTGAAACCGGGATTGAAGCCGGGAGTGATGCCGGGAGTGAAGCTGGAGTGAAGCCGGGAATGAAGCCGGAGTGAAACAGGGAGTGAAGCCGGGAGTGAAACCGGAGGGAAATCGGGAGTGAAGCTGGAATGAAGCCAGAGTGAAGACGGGAGTGAAGCTGGAGTGAAGCTGGAGTGAAGCCGGAGTGATGCCGGGAGTGAAGCTGGTTTGAAGCCGGGAGTGAAGTCGGAGTGAAGCAGGGAGTGAAACCGGGAATGAAGCCGGAGTGAAACAGGGAGTGAAGCCGGGAGTGAAGCCGGAGTGAATACGGGAGTGAAGTCGGAATGAAGCTGGAGTGAAGCCGGAGTGAAACCGGGAGTTAAGCCTGAGTGAAGCCGGAGTGAAGCTGGGGGTTAAGCCGGAGTGAAGCCGGGAGTGAAGCCGGAGTGAAGCTGGAGTGAAGCCGGGAGTGAAGCCGGGAGTGATGCCGGGAGTGAAGGCTGAGTGAAACCGGGAGTGAAGCTGGGAGTGATGGCGGGAGTGAAGCTGGAGTGAAGCCGGGAGTGAAGCTGGAGTGAAGCTGGGAGTGAAGCCTGGAGTGAAGCGCGAGTGAAGCCGGGAGTGAAGAACAAGTGAAGCCGGGGGGTAAAGCCCGGAGTGAAGCCGGGGTGAAGCCGGGTGGGAAGCCGGGGTGAGGCCGGGAGTGAAGCCGGAGTGAAGCCGGGAGTTAAGCCTGAGTGAAGCCGGAGTGAAGACGGAGTGAAGCTGGGGGTGAAGCCAGAGTGAAGGCTGAGTGAAGGCTGAGTGAAGCCGGTAGTGAAGCCACGAGTGATGCCGGGAGTGAAGCTGGAGTGAGGCTGGGAGTGAAGCCGGAGTGAAACTGGGAGTGAAGCCGGGAGTGAAGCCAGGGGTGAAGCCTGGAGTGAAGCCGGGAGTGAAGCCGGGAGTGAAGCCGGGAGTGAAACCGGAGGGAAGCCGGGAGTGAAGCTGGATTGAAGCCAGAGTGAAGACGGAGTGAAGCAAGGAGTGAAACCGGGAATGAAGCCGGAGCGAAACAGGGAGTGAAGCCGGTAGTGAAGCCGGAGTGAATACGGGAGTGAAGTCGGAATGAAGCTGGAGTGAAGCCGGAGTGAAACCGAGAGTTAAGCCTGAGTGAAGCCGGAGTGAAGCCGGTGTGAAGCCGGGAGTGAAGCCGGGAGTGCAGCCGGAGTGAAGCCGGTAGTGAAGCCGGTAGTGAAGCCGGAGTGGAGCAGGGAGTGAAGCAGGGAGTGAAGCGCAAGTGAAGCCGGGAGTGAAGCCGGGAATGAAGCCGGGGTGAGGCCAGGAGTGAAGCCGGAGTGAAGCCGGGAGTTAAGCCTGAGTGAAGCCGGAGTGAAGCTGGGGGTTGAGCAGGAGTGAAGGCTGAGGGAAGCCGGGAGTGAAGCCACGAGTGATGCCGGTAGTGATGCCGGTAGTGAAGCCGGGAGTGAAGCCGGGAATGATGCCGGGAGTGAAGGCTGAGTGAAGCCGGGAGTGAAGCCGGGAGTGATGCCGGGAGTGAAGCTGGAGTGAAGCCGGGAATGAAGCCGGAGTGAAACAGGGAGTGAAGCCGGGAGTGAAACCGGAGGGAAGCCGGGAGTGAAGCTGGAATGAAGCCAGAGTGAAGACGGGAGTGAAGCTGGAGTGAAGCTGGAGTGAAGCCGGAGTGAAGCCAGGAGTGATGCCGGGAGTGAAGCTGGTTTGAAGCCGGGAGTGAAGTCGGAGTGAAGCAGGGAGTGAAACCGGGAATGAAGCCGGAGTGAAACAGGGAGTGAAGCCGGGAGTGAAGCCGGAGTGAATACGGGAGTGAAGTCGGAATGAAGCTGGAGTGAAGCCGGAGTGAAACCGGGAGTTAAGCCTGAGTGAAGCCGGAGTGAAGCTGGGGGTTAAGCCGGAGTGAAGCAGGGAGTGAAGCCGGAGTGAAGCCGGGAGTGAAGCCGGGAGTGAAGCCGGGAGTGAAGGCTGAGTGAAGCCGGGAGTGAAGCCACGAGTGATGCCGGGAGTGAAGCTGGAGTGAGGCTGGGAGTGAAGCCGGAGTGAAACTGGGAGTGAAGCCGGGAGTGAAGCCAGGAGTGAAGCCTGGAGTGAAGTAGGGAGTGAAGCCGGGAGTGAAGCCGGGAGTGAAGCCGGGAGTGAAACCGGAGGGAAGCCGGGAGTGAAGCTGGATTGAAGCCAGAGTGAAGACGGAGTGAAGCAAGGAGTGAAACCGGGAATGAAGCCGGAGCGAAACAGGGAGTGAAGCCGGTAGTGAAGCCGGAGTGAATACGGGAGTGAAGTCGGAATGAAGCTGGAGTGAAGCCGGAGTGAAACCGAGAGTTAAGCCTGAGTGAAGCCGGAGTGAAGCTGGGGTTTAAGCCGGAGTGAAGCCGGGAGTGAAGCCGGTGTGAAGCCGGGAGTGCAGCCGGAGTGAAGCCGGTAGTGAAGCTGGGAGTGAAGCTGGGAGTGAAGCCGGAGTGGAGCAGGCAGTGAAGCAGGGAGTGAAGCGCAAGTGAAGCCGGGAGTGAAGCCGGGAATGAAGCCGGGGTGAGGCCAGGAGTGAAGCCGGAGTGAAGCCGGTAGTGAAGCTGGGAGTGAAGCCGGGAGTGAAGCCGGGAGTGATGCCGGGAGTGAAGGCTGAGTGAAGCCGGGAGTGAAGCCGGGAGTGAAGCCGGGAGTGAAGCCGGGGTGAGGCCGGGAGTGAAGCTGGAGTGAAGCCGGGAGTGAAGTCGGAGTGAAGATGGAGTGAAGCCGGGAATGAAGCCGGATTGAAACAGGGAGTGATGCCGGGAGTGAAACCGGAGGGAAGCCGGGAGTGAAGCTGGAATGAAGCCAGAGTGAAGACGGGAGTGAAGCTGGAGTGAAGCTGGAGTGAAGCCGGAGTGAAGCCGGAGTGAAGCCAGGAGTGATGCCGGGAGTGAAGCTGGTTTGAAGCCGGGAGTGAAGTCGGAGTGAAGCAGGGAGTGAAACCGGGAATGAAGCCGGAGTGAAACAGGGAGTGAAGCCGGGAGTGAAGCCGGAGTGAATACGGGAGTGAAGTCGGAATGAAGCTGGAGTGAAGCCGGAGTGAAACCGGGAGTTAAGCCTGAGTGAAGCCAGGAGTGAAGCTGGGGGTTAAGCCGGAGTGAAGCCCGGAGTAAAGCCGGAGTGAAGCCGGGAGTGAAGCCCGAGTGAAGCCGGGAGTGAAGCTGGGAGTGAAGCCGGGAGTGATGCCGGGAGTGAAGGCTGAGTGAAACCGGGAGTGAAGCTGGGAGTGATGGCGGGAGTGAAGCTGGAGTGAAGCCGGGAGTGAAGCTGGAGTGAAGCCGGGAGTGAAGTCGGAGTAAAGCAGGGAGTGAAGCCGGGAATGAAGCCGGAGTGAAACAGGGAGTGTAGCCGGGAGTGAAGCCAGAGTGAAGCCGGGAGTGAAGCCGGAGTGAAGCAGGAGTGAAGATGGGAGTGAAGCCGGAGTGAAGCCGGGGTGAAGCCGGGGGTGAAGCCGGGTGTGAAGCCGGGTTTGAAGATGGGATTGAAGCCGGGGGTGATGCCAGGAGTGAAGCCGGAGTGAAGCCGGTAGTGAAGCTGGGAGTGAAGCCTGGAGTGAAGCGCGAGTGAAGCCGGGAGTGAAGAACAAGTGAAGCCGGGGGGTAAAGCCCGGAGTGAAGCCGGGGTGAAGCCGGGAGTGAAGCCGGGGTGAGGCCGGGAGTGAAGCCGGAGTGAAGCCGGGAGTTAAGCCTGAGTGAAGCCGCAGTGAAGACGGAGTGAAGCTGGGGGTGAAGCCAGAGTGAAGGCTGAGTGAAGCCGGTAGTGAAGCCACGAGTGATGCCGGGAGTGAAGCTGGAGTGAGGCTGGGAGTGAAGCCGGAGTGAAACTGGGAGTGAAGCCGGGAGTGAAGCCAGGAGTGAAGCCTGGAGTGAAGCCGGGAGTGAAGCCGGGAGTGAAGCCGGGAGTGAAACCGGAGGGAAGCCGGGAGTGAAGCTGGATTGAAGCCAGAATGAAGACGGAGTGAAGCAAGGAGTGAAACCGGGAATGAAGCCGGAGCGAAACAGGGAGTGAAGCCGGTAGTGAAGCCGGAGTGAATACGGGAGTGAAGTCGGAATGAAGCTGGAGTGAAGCCGGAGTGAAACCGAGAGTTAAGCCTGAGTGAAGCCGGAGTGAAGCTGGGGTTTAAGCTGGAGTGAAGCCGGGAGTGAAGCCGGTGTGAAGCCGGGAGTGAAGCCGGGAGTGCAGCCGGAGTGAAGCCGGTAGTGAAGCCGGTAGTGAAGCCGGAGTGGAGCAGGGAGTGAAGCAGGGAGTGAAGCGCAAGTGAAGCCGGGAGTGAAGCCGGGAATGAAGCCGGGGTGAGGCCAGGAGTGAAGCCGGAGTGAAGCCGGGAGTTAAGCCTGAGTGAAGCCGGAGTGAAGCTGGGGGTTGAGCAGGAGTGAAGGCTGAGGGAAGCCGGGAGTGAAGCCACGAGTGATGCCGGTAGTGATGCCGGTAGTGAAGCCGGGAGTGAAGCCGGGAGTGATGCCGGGAGTGAAGGCTGAGTGAAGCCGGGAGTGAAGCCGGGAGTGATGCCGGGAGTGAAGCTGGAGTGAAGACGGGAATGAAGCCGGAGTGAAACAGGGAGTGAAGCCGGGAGTGAAACCGGAGGGAAGCCGGGAGTGAAGCTGGAATGAAGCCAGATTGAAGACGGGAGTGAAGCCGTGAGTGATGCCGGGAGTGATGCCGGGAGTGATGCCGGGAGTGAAGGCTGAGTGAAACCGGGAGTGAAGACGGGAGTGATGTCGGATTGAAGCAGAGAGGGAAGCCGGGAATGAAGCCAGAGTGAAGACGGGATTGAAGCCGGAGTGAAGCCGGAGTGAAGAGGGGAGTGAAGCCGGAGTGAAGCCGGGGTGAAGCCGGGAGTGAAGCCGGGAGTGAAGCTGGGTTTGAAGACGGGATTGAAGCCGGGAGTGATGCCAGGAGTGAAGCCGGAGTGAAGCCGGTAGTGAAGCTGGGAGTGAAGCCTGGAGTGAAGCGCGAGTGAAGCCGGGAGTGAAGCCCGAGTGAAGCCGGGGGGTAAAGCCCGGAGTGAAGCCGGGGTAAGGCCGGGAGTGAAGCCGGGGTGAGGCTGGGAGTGAAGCCGGAGTGAAGCCGGGAGTTAAGCCTGAGTGAAGCCGGAGTGAAGCTGGGGGTTAAGCCGGAGTGAAGGCTGAGTGAAGCCGGGAGTGAAGCCACGAGTGATGCCGGGAGTGAAGCTGGAGTGAGGCCGGGAGTGAAGCCGGAGTGAAGCTGGGAGTGAAGCCGGGAATGATGCCGGGATTGAAGGCTGAGTGAAACCGGGAGTGAAGCCGGGAGTGATGCCGGGAGTGAAGCTGGAGTGAAGACGGGAGTGAAGTCGGAGTGAAGAATGGAGTGAAGCCGGGAATGAAGCCGGAGTGAAACAGGGAGCGAAGCTGGGTGTGAAACCGGAGGGAAGCCGGGATTGAAGCTGGAATGAAGCCAGAGGGAAGACGGGAGTGAAGCCGGAGTGAAGCCGGAGTGAAGCCAGGAGTGATGCCTGGTGTGAAGCTGGAGTGAAGCCGGGAGTGAAGTCGGAGTGAAGCAGGGAGTGAAACCGGGAATGAAGACGGAGTGAAACCGGGAGTGAAGCCGGGAGTGAAGCCGGAGTTAATACGGGAGTGAAGTTGGAATGAAGCTGGAGTGAAACCGGAGTGAAACCGGGAGTTAAGCCTGAGTGAAGCCGGAGTGAAGCTGGGGGTTAGGCCGGGGTGAAGCCGGGAGTGAAGCCGGGGTGAAGCCGGAGTGAAGCTGGGGGTTAGGCCGGGGTGAAGCCGGGAGTGAAGCCGGGGTGAAGCCGGGAGTGAAGCCGGGAGTGAAGCCGGAATGAAGCCGGGAGTTAAGCCTGAGTGAAGCTGGAGTGAAGCTGGGGGTTAAGCCGGAGTGAAGGCTGAGTGAAACCGGGAGTGAAGCCGGGAGTGATGCCGGGAGTGAAGCTGGAGTGAAGACGGGAGTGAAGTCGGAGTGAAGAATGGAGTGAAGCCGGGAATGAAGCCGGAGTGAAACAGGGAGTGAAGCCGGGAGTGAAACCGGAGGGAAGTCGGGAGTGAAGCTGGAATGAAGCCAGAGTGAAGATGGGAGTGAAGCCGGAGTGAAGCTGGAGTGAAGCCGGAGTGAAGCCAGGAGTGATGCCGGGAGTGAAGCTGGTTTGAAGCCGGGAGTGAAGTCGGAGTGAAGCAGGGAGTGAAACCGGGAATGAAGCCGGAGTGAAACAGGGAGTGAAGCCGGGAGTGAAGCCGGAGTGAATACGGGAGTGAAGTCGGAACGAAGCTGGAGTGAAGCCAGAGTGAAACTGGGAGTTAAGGCTGAGTGAAGCTGGAGTGAAGCTGGGGGTTAAGCCGGAGTGAAGGCTGAGTGAAGCCGGGAGTGAAGCCACGAGTGATGCAAGGGAGTGAAGCTGGAGTGAGGCCGGGAGTGAAGCCGGAGTGAAGCTGGGAGTGAAGCCGGCAGTGAAGCCGGGAATGAAGTAGGGACTGAAGCCGGGAGTGAAGCCGGGAGTGAAGCCGGGAGTGAAGTAGGGAGTGAAGCTGGGAGTGAAGCCGGGAGTGAAACCGGAGGGAAGCCGGAGTGAAGCTGGAGTGAAGCCGGAGTGAAGCCAGGAGTGATGCCGGGAGTGAAGCTGGTGTGAAGCCGGGAGTGAAGTCGGAGTGAAGCAAGGAGTGAAACCGGGAATGAAGCCGGATCGAAACAGGGAGTGAAGCCGGTAGTGAAGCCGGAGTGAATACGGGAGTGAAGTCGGAATGAAGCCGGAGTGAAGCCGGAGTGAAACCGAGAGTTAAGCCTGCGTGAAGGCAAGTGAAGCTGGGGGTTAAGCCGGAGTGAAGCCGGGAGTGAAGCCGGAGTGAAGCCGGGAGTGAAGCCGGGAGTGAAGCCGGGAGTGAAGCCGGGAGTGAAGCCGGGAGTGAAGCCGGGAGTGAAGGCTGCGTTAAACCGGGAGTGAAGCTGGGAGTGATGCCGGGAGTGAAGCTGGTTTGAAGCCGGGAGTGAAGCTGGAGTGAAGCCGGGAGTGAAGTCGGAGTGAAACAGGGAGTGAAGCCGGGAGTGAAGCCAGAGTGAAGCCAGGAGTGAAGCCAGAGTGTAGCCGGAGTGAAGAGGGGAGTAAAGCCGGAGTGAAGCCGGGGTGAAGCCGGGAGTGAAGCCGGGGGTGAAGCCGGGTTTGAAGAGGGGATTGAAGCCGGGGGTGATGCCAGGAGTGAAGCGCGAGTGAAGCCAGGAGTGAAGCCCGAGTGAAGCCGGGGGGTAAAGCCCGGAGTGAAGCCAGGGTGAAGCCGGGAGTGAAGCCGGGGTGAGGCCGGGAGTGAAGCCGGGGGTGAAGCCGGGTTTGAAGAGGGGATTGAAGCCGGGAGTGATGCCGGGAGTGAAGCTGGAGTGAAGACGGGAGTGAAGTCGGAGTGAAGAATGGAGTGAAGCCGGGAATGAAGCCGGAGTGAAATAGGGAGTGAAGCCGGGAGTGAAACCGGAGGGAAGCCGGGATTGAAGCTGGAATGAAGCCAGAGTGAAGACGGGAGTGAAGCCGGAGTGAAGCTGGAGTGAAGCCGGAGTGAAGCCAGGAGTGATGCCGGGAGTGAAGCTGGTTTGAAGCCAGGAGTGAAGCTGGAGTGAAGACGGGAGTGAAGTCGGAGTGAAGAATGGAGTGAAGCCGGGAATGAAGCCGGAGTGAAATAGGGAGTGAAGCCGGGAGTGAAACCGGAGGGAAGCCGGGAGTGAAGCTGGAATGAAGCCAGAGTGAAGACGGGAGTGAAGCCGGAGTGAAGCTGGAGTGAAGCCGGAGTGAAGCCAGGAGTGATGCCGGGAGTGAAGCTGGTTTGAAGCCAGGAGTGAAGCTGGAGTGAAGCCGGGAGTGAAGTCGGAGTGAAACAGGGAGTGAAGCCGGGAGTGAAGCCAGAGTGAAGCCGGGAGTGAAGCCGGAGTGAAGCCGGAGTGAAGAGGGGAGTAAAGCCGGAGTGAAGCCGGGGTGAAGCCGGGAGTGAAGCCGGGGGTGAAGCCGGGTTTGAAGAGGGGATTGAAGCCGGGAGTGATGCCAGGAGTGAAGCCGGAGTGAAGCCGGTAGTGAAGCCGGTAGTGAAGCTGGGAGTGAAGCCTGGATTGAAGCCCGAGTGAAGCCGGGGGGTAAAGCCCGGAGTGAAGCCGGGGTGAAGCCGGGAGTGAAGCCGGCGTGAGGCCGGGAGTGAAGCCGGAGTGAAGCCGGGAGTTAAGCCTGAGTGAAGCCGGAGTGAAGCTGGGTGTTAAGCCGGAGTGAAGGCTGAGTGAAACCGGGAGTGAAGCCGGGAGTGATGCCGGGAGTGAAGCTGGAGTGAAGACGGGAGTGAAGTCGGAGTGAAGAATGGAGTGAAGCCGGGAATGAAACCGGAGCGAAACAGGGAGTGAAGCCGGGAGTGAAACCGGAGGGAAGCCGGGAGTGAAACTGGAATGAAGCCAGAGTGAAGACGGGAGTGAAGCCGGAGTGAAGCTGGAGTGAAGCCGGAGTGAAGCCAGGAGTGATGCCGGGAGTGAAGCTGGTTTGAAGCCGGGAGTGAAGTCGGTGTGAAGCAGGGAGTGAAACCGGGAATGAAGCCGGAGTGAAACAGGGAGTGAAGCCGGGAGTGAAGCCGGAGTGAATACGGGAGTGAAGTCGGAATGAAGCTGGAGTGAAGCCGGAGTGAAACTGGGAGTTAAGCCTGAGTGAAGCCGGAGTGAAGCTGGGGGTTAAGCCGGAGTGAAGGCTGAGTGAAGCCGGGAGTGAAGCCACGAGTGATGCAGGGAGTGAAGCTGGAGTGAGGCCAGGAGTGAAGCCGGAGTGAAGCTGGGAGTGAAGCCGGCAGTGAAGCCGGGAGTGAAGTAGGGAGTGAAGCTGGGAGTGAAGCCGTGCGTGAAACCGGAGGGAAGCCGGAGTGAAGCTGGAGTGAAGCCGGAGTGAAGCCAGGAGTGATGCCGGGAGTGAAGCTGGTGTGAAGCCGGGAGTGAAGTCGGAGTGAAGCAAGGAGTGAAACCGGGAATGAAGCCGGAGTGAAACAGGGAGTGAAGCCGGTAGTGAAGCCGGAGTGAATACGGGAGTGAAGTCGGAATGAAGCTGGAGTGAAGCCGGAGTGAAACCGAGAGTTAAGCCTGCGTGAAGCCAAGTGAAGCTGGGGGTTAAGCCGGAGTGAAGCCGGGAGTGAAGCCAGAGTGAAGTCGGGAGTGAAGCCGGGAGTGATGCCGGGAGTGAAGGCTGCATTAAACCGGGAGTGAAGCTGGGAGTGATGCCGGGAGTGAACCTGGTTTGAAGCCGGGAGTGAAGCTGGAGTGAAGCCGAGAGTGAAGTCGGAGTGAAACAGGGAGTGAAGCCAGGAGTGAAGCCAGAGTGTAGCCGGAGTGAAGAGGCGGGTAAAGCCGGAGTGAAGCCGGGGTGAAGCCGGGAGTGAAGCCGGGGGTGAAGCCGGGTTTGAAGAGGGGATTGAAACCGGGGGTGATGCCAGGAGTGAAGCCGGAGTGAAGCCGGTAGTGAAGCTGGGAGTGAAACCTGGAGTGAAGCGCGAGTGAAGCCAGGAGTGAAGCCCGAGTGAAGCCGGGTGGTAAAGCCCGGAGTGAAGCCGGAGTGAAGCCGGGAGTGAAGCCGGGGTGAGGCCAGGAGTGAAGCCGGGGGTGAAGCTGGGTTTGAAGAGGGGATTGAAGCCGGGAGTGATGCCGGGAGTGAAGCTGGAGTGAAGACGGTAGTGAAGTCGGAGTGAAGAATGGAGTGAAGCCGGGAATGAAGCCGGAGTGAAATATGGAGTGAAGCCGGGAGTGAAACCGGAGGGAAGCCGGGAGTGAAGCTGGAATGAAGCCAGAGTGAAGACGGGAGTGAAGCTGGAGTGAAGCTGGAGTGAAGCCGGAGTGAAGCCGGGAATGAAGCCGGGGTGAGGCCAGGAGTGAAGCCGGAGTGAAGCTGGGGGTTGAGCAGGAGTGAAGGCTGAGTGAAGCCGGGAGTGAAGCCGGGAGTGAAGCCGGGAGTGAAGCCGGGAGTGAAGCCGGGAGTGAAGTAGGGAGTGAAGCTGGGAGTGAAGCTGGGAGTGAAGCCGGGAGTGAAACCGGAGGGAAGCCGGGAGTGAAGCTGGAATGAAGCCAGAGTGAAGACGGGAGTGAAGCCGGATTGAAGCTGGAGTGCAGCCGGAGTGAAGCCAGGAGTGATGCCGGAGTGAAGCCTGAGTGAAGAGGGGAGTAAAGCCGGAGTGAAGCCGGGGTGAAGCCGGGAGTGATGCCGGGGGTGAAGCCGGGTTTGAAGAGGGGATTGAAGCTGGGAGTGATGCCAGGAGTGAAGCCGGAGTGAAGCCGGTAGTGAAGCTGGGAGTGAAGCCTGGAGTGAAGCGCGAGTGAAGCCGGGAGTGAAGCCCGAGTGAAGCCGGGGGGTAAAGCCTGGAGTGAAGCCGGGGGGTAAAGCCCGGAGTGAAGCCGGGGTGAAGCCGGGAGTGAAGCCGGGGTGAGGCCGGGAGTGAAGCCGGAGTGAAGCCGGGAGTTAAGCCTGAGTGAAGCCGGAGTGAAGCTGGGGGTTAAGCTGGAGTGAAGGCTGAGTGAAACCGGGAGTGAAGCTGGGACTGATGCCGGGAGTGAAGCTGGAGTGAAGACGGGAGTGAAGTCGGAGTGAAGAATGGAGTGAAGCCGGGAATGAAGCCGGAGTGAAACAGGGAGTGAAGCCGGGAGTGAAACCGGAGGGAAGCTGGGAGTGAAGCTGGAATGAAGCCAGAGTGAAGACGGGAGTGAAGCCGGAGTGAAGCTGGAGTGAAGCCGGAGTGAAGCCAGGAGTGATGCCGGGAGTGAAGCTGGTTTGAAGCCGGGAGTGAAGCCGGAGTGAAGCAAGGAGTGAAACCGGGAATGAAGCCGGAGTGAAACAGGGAGTGAAGCCGGTAGTGAAGCCGGAGTGAATACGGGAGTGAAGTCGGAATGAAGCTGGAGTGAAGCCGGAGTGAAACCGAGAGTTAAGCCTGCGTGAAGCCAAGTGAAGCTGGGGGTTAAGCCGGAGTGAAGCCGGGAGTGAAGCCGGAGTGAAGCCGGGAGTGAAGCCGGGGGTGAAGCCGGGAGTGAAGGCTGCGTTAAACCGGGAGTGAAGCTGGGAGTGATGCCGGGAGTGAAGCTGGTTTGAAGCCGGGAGTGAAGCTGGAGTGAAGCCGGGAGTGAAGTCGGAGTGAAACAGGGAGTGAAGCCGGGAGTGAAGCCAGAGTGAAGCCAGGAGTGAAGCCAGAGTGTAGCCGGAGTGAAGAGGGGAGTAAAGCCGGAGTGAAGCCGGGGTGAAGCTGGGAGTGAAGCCGGGGGTGAAGCCGGGTTTGAAGAGGGGATTGAAGCCGGGGGTGAGGCCAGGAGTGAAGCCGGAGTGAAGCCGTTAGTGAAGCTGGGAGTGAAGCTGGGAGTGAAGCCTGGAGTGAAGCGCGAGTGAAGCCAGGAGTGAAGCCCGAGTGAAGCCGGGGGGTAAAGCCCGGAGTGAAGCCGGGGTGAAGCCGGGAGTGAAGCCGGGGTGAGGCCGGGAGTGAAGCCGGGGGTGAAGCCGGGTTTGAAGAGGGGATTGAAGCCGGGAGTGATGCCGGGAGTGAAGCTGGAGTGAAGACGGGAGTGAAGTCGGAGTGAAGAATGGAGTGAAGCCGGGAATGAAGCCGGAGTGAAATATGGAGTGAAGCCGGGAGTGAAACCGGAGGGAAGCCGGGAGTGAAGCTGGAAAAAAGCCAGAGTGAAGACGGGAGTGAAGCCGGAGTGAAGCCGGAGTGAAGCCGGAGTGAAGCCAGGAGTGATGCCGGGAGTGAAGCTGGTTTGAAGCCGGGAGTGAAGCTGGAGTGAAGCCGGGAGTGAAGTCGGAGTGAAACAGGGAGTGAAGCCGGGAGTGAAGCCAGAGTGAAGCCGGGAGTGAAGCCGGAGTGAAGCCGGAGTGAAGAGGGGAGTAAAGCCGGAGTGAAGCCGGGGTGAAGCCGGGAGTGAATCCGGGGGTGAAGCCGGGTTTGAAGAGGGTATTGAAGCCGGGAGTGATGCCAGGAGTGAAGCCGGAGTGAAGCCGGTAGTGAAGCTGGGAGTGAAGCCTGGAGTGAAGCGCGAGTGAAGCCGGGAGTGAAGCCCGAGTGAAGCCGGGGGGTAAAGCCTGGAGTGAAGCCGGGGTGAAGCCGGGAGTGAAGCCGGGGTGAGGCCGGGGTGAGGCCGGGAGTGATTCCGGAGTGAAGCCGGGTGTTAAGCCTGCATGAAGCCGGACTGAAGCCGGAGTGAAGCTGGGGGTTAAGCCGGAGTGAAGGCTGAGTGAAGCCGGGAGTGAAGCCACGAGTGATGCAGGGAGTGAAGCTGGAGTGAGGCCGGGAGTGAAGCCGGAGTGAAGCTGGGAGTGAAGCCGGCAGTGAAGCCGGGAGTGAAGTAGGGAGTGAAGCCGGGAGTGAAGCCGGGAGTGAAGTAGGGAGTGAAGTAGGGAGTGAAGCTGGGAGTGAAGCTGGGAGTGAAGCCGGGAGTGAAACCGGAGGGAAGCCGGAGTGAAGCTGGAGTGAAGCCGGAGTGAAGCCAGGAGTGATGCCGGGAGTGAAGCTGGTCTGAAGCCGGGAGTGAAGTCGGAGTGAAGCAAGGAGTGATGCCGGGGGTGAAGCTGGAGTGAAGACGATAGTGAAGTCGGAGTGAAGCAAGGAGTGAAACCGGGAATGAAGCCGGAGTGAAACAGGGAGTGAAGCCGGTAGTGAAGCCGGAGTGAATACGGGAGTGAAGTCGGAATGAAGCTGGAGTGAAGCCGGAGTGAAACCGAGAGTTAAGCCTGCGTGAAGCCAAGTGAAGCTGGGGGTTAAGCCGGAGTGAAGCCGGGAGTGAAGCCGGGAGTAAAGCCGGGAGTGAAGCCGGGAGTGATGCCGGGAGTGATGCCGGGAGTGAAGGCTGCGTTAAACCGGGAGTGAAGCTGGGAGTGATGCCGGGAGTGAAGCTGCTTTGAAGCTGGGAGTGAAGCTGGAGTGAAGCCGGGAGTGAAGTCGGAGTGAAACAGGGAGTGAAGCCGGGAGTGAAGCCGGAGTGAAGCCGGGAGTGAAGCCGGGAGTGAAGCCGGAGTGAAGCCGGAGTGAAGAGGGGAGTAAAGCCGGAGTGAAGCCGGGGTGAAGCCGGGAGTGAAGCCGGGAGTGAAGCCGGGAGTGAAGCCGGGAGTGAAGCCGGGTTTGAAGACGGGATTGAAGCCGGGAGTGATGCCAGGAGTGAAGCCGGAGTGAAGCCGGTAGTGAAGCTGGGAGTGAAGCCTGGAGTGAAGCGAGAGTGAAGCCGGGAGTGAAGCCCGAGTGAAGCCGGGGGGTAAAGCCCGGAGTGAAGCCGGGGTGAAGCCGGGAGTGAAGCCGGGGTGAGGCCGGGAGTGAAGCCGGAGTGAAGCCGGGAGTTAAGCCTGAGTGAAGCCGGAGTGAAGCTGGGAGTGAAGCCGGAGTGAATCAGGGAGTGAAGCCGCGAGTGAAGCCAGAGTGAAGCCAGGAGTGAAGCCAGAGTGAAGCCGGAGTGAAGAGGGGAGTAAAGCCGGAGTGAAGCCGGGGTGAAGCCGGAAGTGAAGCCGGGGTGAAGCCGGGAGTGAAGCCGGGGGTGAAGCCGGGTTTGAAGAGGGGATTGAAGCCGGGAGTGATGCCAGGAGTGAAGCCGGATTGAAGCCGGTAGTGAAGCTGGGAGTGAAGCCTGGAGTGAAGCTCGAGTGAAGCCAGGAGTGAAGCCCGAGTGAAGCCGGGGGTAAATCCCGGAGTGAAGCCGGGGTGAAGCCGGGAGTGAAGCCAGGGTGAGGCCGGGAGTGAAGCCGGAGTGAAGCCGGGAGTTAAGCCTGAGTGAAGCCGGAGTGAAGTTGGGGGTTAAGCCGGAGTGAAGGCTGAGTGAAACCGGGAGTGAAGCCGGGACTGATGCCGGGAGTGAAGCTGGAGTGAAGACGGGAGTGAAGTCGGAGTGAAGAATGGAGTGAAGCCGGGAATGAAGCCGGAGTGAAACAGGGAGTGAAGCCGGGATTGAAACTGGAGGGAAGCCGGGAGTGAAGCTGGAATGAAGCCAGAGTGAAGACGGGAGTGAAGCCGGAGTGAAGCTGGAGTGAAGCCGGAGTGAAGCCAGGAGTGATGCCGGGAGTGAAGCTGGTTTGAAGCCGGGAGTGAAGTCGGAGTGAAGCAGGGAGTGAAACCGGGAATGAAGCCGGAGTGAAACAGGGAGTGAAGCCGGGAGTGAAGCCGGAGTGAATACGGGAGTGAAGTCGGAATGAAGCTGGAGTGAAGCCGGAGTGGAACTGGGAGTTAAGCCTGAGTAAAGCCGGAGTGAAGCTGGGGGTTAAGCCGGAGTGAAGCCGGGAGTTAAGCCTGAGTGAAGCCGGAGTGAAGCTGGGGGTTAAGCCGGAGTGAAGGCTGAGTGAAACCGGGAGTGAAGCCGGGAGTGATGCCGGGAGTGAAGCTGGAGTGAAGACGGTAGTGAAGTCGGAGTGAAGAATGGAGTGAAGCCGGGAATGAAGCCGGAGTGAAACAGGGAGTGAAGCCGGGAGTGAAACCGGAGGGAAGCCGGGAGTGAAGCTGGAATGAAGCCAGAGTGAAGACGGGAGTGAAGCCGGAGTGAAGCTGGAGTGAAGCCGGAGTGAAGCCAGGAGTGATGCCGGGAGTGAAGCTGGTTTGAAGCCGGGAGTGAAGTCGGAGTGAAGCAGGGAGTGAAACCGGGAATGAAGCCGGAGTGAAACAGGGAGTGAAGCCGGGAGTGAAGCCGGAGTGAATACGGGAGTGAAGTCGGAATGAAGCTGGAGTGAAGCCGGAGTGAAACTGGGAGTTAAGCCTGAGTAAAGCCGGAGTGAAGCTGGGGGTTAAGCCGGAGTGAAGCCGGGAGTGAAGCCGGAGTGAAGCCAGGAGTGAAGCCGGGAGTGATGCCGGGAGTGAAGGCTGAGTGAAACCGGGAGTGAAGCCGGGAGTGATGCCGGGAGTGAAGCTGGAGTGAAGACGGGAGTGAAGTCGGAGTGAAGAATGGAGTGAAGCCGGGAATGAAGCCGGAGTGAAACAGGGAGTGAAGCCGGGAGTGAAACCGGGAGTGAAGTAGGGAGTGAAGCCGGGAGGGAAGCCGGGAGTGAAACCGGAGGGAAGCCGGGAGTGAAGCTGGAATGAAGCCAGAGTGAAGACGGGAGTGAAGCCGGAGTGAAGCTGGAGTGAAGCCGGAGTGAAGCCAGGAGTGATGCCGGGAGTGAAGCTGGTTTGAAGCCGGGAGTGAAGCTGGAGTGAAGTCGGGAGTGAAGTCGGCGTGAAACAGGGAGTGAAGCCGGGAGTGAAGCCAGAGTGAAGCCGGGAGTGAAGCCGGAGTGAAGCCTGAGTGAAGAGGGGAGTAAAGCCGGAGTGAAGCCGGGGTGAAGCCGCGAGTGAAGCCGGGGGTGAAGCCGGGTTTGAAGAGGGGATTGAAGCCGGGAGTGATGCCAGGAGTGAAGCCGGAGTGAAGACGGTAGTGAAGCTGGGAGTGAAGCCTGGAGTGAAGCGCGAGTGAAGCCGGGAGTGAAGCCCGAGTGAAGCCGGGGGGTAAAGCCTGGAGTGAAGCCGGGGTGAAGCTGGGGTTTAAGCCAGAGTGAAGCCGGGAGTGAAGCCGGTGTGAAGCCGGGAGTGAAGCCGGGAGTGCAGCCGGGAGTGAAGCCGGGAGTGAAGCCGGGAGTGAAGCCGGGTTTGAAGACGGGATTGAAGCCGGGATTGAAGCCGGGAGTGCAGCCGGAGTGAAGCCGGTAGTGAAGCTGGGAGTGAAGCCGGAGTGGAGCAGGGAGTGAAGCAGGGAGTGAAGCGCAAGTGAAGCCGGGAGTGAAGCCGGGAATGAAGCCGGGGTGAGGCCAGGAGTGAAGCCGGAGTGAAGCCGGGAGTTAAGCCTGAGTGAAGCTGGAGTGAAGCTGGGGGTTGAGCAGGAGTGAAGGCTGAGGGAAGCCGGGAGTGAAGCCACGAGTGATGCCGGTAGTGATGCCGGTAGTGAAGCCGGGAGTGAAGCCGGGAGTGATGCCGGGAGTGAAGGCTGAGTGAAGCCGGGAGTGAAGCCGGGAGTGATGCCGGGAGTGAAGCTGGAGTGAAGCCGGGAATGAAGCCGGAGTGAAACAGGGAGTGAAGCCGGGAGTGAAACCGGAGGGAAGCCGGGAGTGAAGCTGGAATGAAGCCAGAGTGAAGACGGGAGTGAAGCTGGAGTGAAGCTGGAGTGAAGCCGGAGTGAAGCCAGGAGTGATGCCGGGAGTGAAGCTGGTTTGAAGCCGGGAGTGAAGTCGGAGTGAAGCAGGGAGTGAAACCGGGAATGAAGCCGGAGTGAAACAGGGAGTGAAGCCGGGAGTGAAGCCGGAGTGAATACGGGAGTGAAGTCGGAATGAAGCTGGAGTGAAGCCGGAGTGAAACCGGGAGTTAAGCCTGAGTGAAGCCGGAGTGAAGCTGGGGGTTAAGCCGGAGTGAAGCCGGGAGTGAAGCCGGAGTGAAGCCGGGAGTGAAGCCGGGAGTGAAGCCGGGAGTGATGCCGGGAGTGAAGGCTGAGTGAAACCGGGAGTGAAGCTGGGAGTGATGGCGGGAGTGAAGCTGGAGTGAAGCCGGGAGTGAAGCTGGAGTGAAGCCGGGAGTGAAGTCGGAGTAAAGCAGGGAGTGAAGCCGGGAATGAAGCCGGAGTGAAACAGGGAGTGTAGCCGGGAGTGAAGCCAGAGTGAAGCCGGGAGTGAAGCCGGAGTGAAGCCGGAGTGAAGAGGGGAGTGAAGCCGGAGTGAAGCCGGGGCGAAGCCGGGGGTGAAGCCGGGTGTGAAGCCGGGTTTGAAGATGGGATTGAAGCCGGGGGTGATGCCAGGAGTGAAGCCGGGAATGAAGCCGGAGTGAAACAGGGAGTGTAGCCGGGAGTGAAGCCAGAGTGAAGCCGGGAGTGAAGCCGGAGTGAAGCCGGAGTGAAGAGGGGAGTGAAGCCGGAGTGAAGCCGGGGCGAAGCCGGGGGTGAAGCCGGGTGTGAAGCCGGGTTTGAAGATGGGATTGAAGCCGGGGGTGATGCCAGGAGTGAAGCCGGAGTGAAGCCGGTAGTGAAGCTGGGAGTGAAGCCTGGAGTGAAGCGCGAGTGAAGCCGGGAGTGAAGCCCAAGTGAAGCCGGGGGGTAAAGCCCGGAGTGAAGCCGGGGTGAAGCCGGGAGTGAAGCCGGGGTGAGGCCGGGAGTGAAGCCGGAGTGAAGCCGGGAGTTAAGCCTGAGTGAAGCCGGAGTGAAGGCTGAGTGAAGCCGGGAGTGAAGCCACAAGTGATGCCGGGAGTGAAACTGGAGTGAGGCTGGGAGTGAAGCCGGAGTGAAACTGGGAGTGAAGCCGGGAGTGAAGCCAGGAGTGAAGCCTGGAGTGAAGTAGGGAGTGAAGCCGGGAGTGAAGCCGGGAGTGAAGCCGGGAGTGAAACCGGAGGGAAGCCGGGAGTGAAGCTGGATTGAAGCCAGAGTGAAGACGGAGTGAAGCAAGGAGTGAAACCGGGAATGAAGCCGGAGCGAAACAGGGAGTGAAGCCGGTAGTGAAGCCGGAGTGAATACGGGAGTGAAGTCGGAATGAAGCTGGAGTGAAGCCGGAGTGAAACCGAGAGTTAAGCCTGAGTGAAGCCGGAGTGAAGCTGGGGTTTAAGCCGGAGTGAAGCCGGGAGTGAAGCCGGTGAGAAGCCGGGAGTGAAGCCGGGAGTGCAGCCGGAGTGAAGCCGGTAGTGAAGCTGGGAGTGAAGCTGGGAGTGAAGCCGGAGTGGAGCAGGCAGTGAAGCAGGGAGTGAAGCGCAAGTGAAGCCGGGAGTGAAGCCGGGAATGAAGCCGGGGTGAGGCCAGGAGTGAAGCCGGAGTGAAGCCGGTAGTGAAGCTGGGAGTGAAGCCGGAGTGGAGCAGGGAGTGAAGCAGGGAGTGAAGCGCAAGTGAAGCCGGGAGTGAAGCCGGGAATGAAGCCGGGGTGAGGCCAGGAGTGAAGCCGGGAGTGAAGCCAGGAGTGAAGCCTGGAGTGAAGTAGGGAGTGAAGCCGGGAGTGAAGCCGGGAGTGAAGCCGGGAGTGAAACCGGGAGTGAAACCGGAGGGAAGCCGGGAGTGAAGCTGGATTGAAGCCAGAGTGAAGACGGAGTGAAGCAAGGAGTGAAACCGGGAATGAAGCCGGAGCGAAACAGGGAGTGAAGCCGGTAGTGAAGCCGGAGTGAATACGGGAGTGAAGTCGGAATGAAGCTGGAGTGAAGCCGGAGTGAAACCGAGAGTTAAGCCTGAATGAAGCCGGAGTGAAGCTGGGGTTTAAGCCGGAGTGAAGCCGGGAGTGAAGCCGGAGTGAAGCCGGGAGTGAAGCCAGTGTGAAGCCGGGAGTGAAGCCGGGAGTGCAGCCGGAGTGAAGCCGGTAGTGAAGCTGGGAGTGAAGCCGGAGTGAAGCCAGGAGTGAAGCCGGATTGAAGCCGGAGTGAAGCCGGTAGTGAAGCTGGGAGTGAAGCCGGAGTGGAGCAGGGAGTGAAGCAGGGAGTGAAGCGCAAGTGAAGCCGGGAGTGAAGCCGGGAATGAAGCCGGGGTGAGGCCAGGAGTGAAGCCGGAGTGAAGCCGGGAGTTAAGCCTGAGTGAAGCCGGAGTGAAGCTGGGGCTTGAGCAGGAGTGAAGGCTGAGTGAAGCCGGGAGTGAAGCCGTGAGTGATGCCGGGAGTGATGCCGGGAGTGATGCCGGGAGTGAATGCTGAGTGAAACCGGGAGTGAAGCCGGGAATGAAGCCAGAGTGAAGACGGGATTGAAGCCGGAGTGAAGCCGGAGTGAAGAGGGGAGTGAAGCCGGAGTGAAGCCGGGGTGAAGCCGGGAGTGAAGCCGGGAGTGAAGCCGGGTTTGAAGACGGGATTGAAGCCGGGAGTGATGCCAGGAGTGAAGCCGGAGTGAAGCCGGTAGTGAAGCTGGGAGTGAAGCCTGGAGTGAAGCGCGAGTGAAGCCGGGAGTGAAGCCCGAGTGAAGCCGGGGGGTAAAGCCCGGAGTGAAGCCGGGGGGTAAAGCCCGGAGTGAAGCCGGGGTGAGGCCGGGAGTGAAGCCGGGGTGAGGCTGGGAGTGAAGCCGGAGTGAAGCCGGGAGTTAAGCCTGAGTGAAGCCGGAGTGAAGCTGGGGGTTAAGCCGGAGTGAAGGCTGAGTGAAGCCGGGAGTGAAGCCACGAGTGATGCCGGGAGTGAAGCTGGAGTGAGGCCGGGAGTGAAGCCGGAGTGAAGCTGGGAGTGAAGCCGGGAATGATGCCGGGAGTGAAGGCTGAGTGAAACCGGGAGTGAAGCCGGGAGTGATGCCGGGAGTGAAGCTGGAGTGAAGACGGGAGTGAAGTCGGAGTGAAGAATGGAGTGAAGCCAGGAATGAAGCCGGAGTGAAACAGGGAGCGAAGCCGGGTGTGAAACCGGAGGGAAGCCGGGATTGAAGCTGGAATGAAGCCAGAGGGAAGACGGAAGTGAAGCCGGAGTGAAGCCGGAGTGAAGCCAGGAGTGATGCCTGGTGTGAAGCTGGAGTGAAGCCGGGAGTGAAGTCGGAGTGAAGCAGGGAGTGAAACCGGGAATGAAGATGGAGTGAAACCGGGAGTGAAGCCGGGAGTGAAGCCGGAGTTAATACGGGAGTGAAGTTGGAATGAAGCTGGAGTGAAACCGGAGTGAAACCGGGAGTTAAGCCTGAGTGAAGCCGGAGTGAAGCTGGGGGTTAGGCCGGGGTGAAGCCGGGAGTGAAGCCGGGGTGAAGCCGGGAGTGAAGCCGGGGTGAAGCCGGGAGTGAAGCCGGGGTGAGGCCGGGAGTGAAGCCGGAGTGAAGCCGGGAGTTAAGCCTGAGTGAAGCTGGAGTGAAGCTGGGGGTTAAGCCGGAGTGAAGGCTGAGTGAAACCGGGAGTGAAGCCGGGAGTGAAGCCGGTAGTGAAGCTGGGAGTGAAGCCTGGATTGAAGCCCGAGTGAAGCCGGGGGGTAAAGCCCGGAGTGAAGCCGGGGTGAAGCCGGGAGTGAAGCCGGCGTGAGGCCGGGAGTGAAGCCGGAGTGAAGCCGGGAGTTAAGCCTGAGTGAAGCCGGAGTGAAGCTGGGTGTTAAGCCGGAGTGAAGGCTGAGTGAAACCGGGAGTGAAGCCGGGAGTGATGCCGGGAGTGAAGCTGGAGTGAAGACGGGAGTGAAGTCGGAGTGAAGAATGGAGTGAAGCCGGGAATGAAACCGGAGCGAAACAGGGAGTGAAGCCGGGAGTGAAACCGGAGGGAAGCCGGGAGTGAAGCTGGAATGAAGCCAGAGTGAAGACGGGAGTGAAGCCGGAGTGAAGCTGGAGTGATGCCGGAGTGAAGCCAGGAGTGATGCCGGGAGTGAAGCTGGTTTGAAGCCGGGAGTGAAGTCGGTGTGAAGCAGGGAGTGAAACCGGGAATGAAGCCGGAGTGAAACAGGGAGTGAAGCCGGGAGTGAAGCCGGAGTGAATACGGGAGTGAAGTCGGAATGAAGCTGGAGTGAAGCCGGAGTGAAACTGGGAGTTAAGCCTGAGTGAAGCCGGAGTGAAGCTGGGGGTTAAGCCGGAGTGAAGGCTGAGTGAAGCCGGGAGTGAAGCCACGAGTGATGCATGGAGTGAAGCTGGAGTGAGGCCGGGAGTGAAGCCGGAGTGAAGCTGGGAGTGAAGCCGGCAGTGAAGCCGGGAGTGAAGTAGGGAGTGAAGCTGGAGTGAAGCCGGGAGTGAAGCCGCGAGTGAAGTAGGGAGTGAAGCTGGGAGTGAAGCCGTGCGTGAAACCGGAGGGAAGCCGGAGTGAAGCTGGAGTGAAGCCGGAGTGAAGCCAGGAGTGATGCCGGGAGTGAAGCTGGTGTGAAGCCGGGAGTGAAGTCGGAGTGAAGCAAGGAGTGAAACCGGGAATGAAGCCGGAGTGAAACAGGGAGTGAAGCCGGTAGTGAAGCCGGAGTGAATACGGGAGTGAAGTCGGAATGAAGCTGGAGTGAAGCCGGAGTGAAACCGAGAGTTAAGCCTGCGTGAAGCCAAGTGAAGCTGGGGGTTAAGCCGGAGTGAAGCCGGGAGTGAAGCCAGAGTGAAGTCGGGAGTGAAGCCGGGAGTGATGCCGGGAGTGAAGGCTGCATTAAACCGGGAGTGAAGCTGGGAGTGATGCCGGGAGTGAACCTGGTTTGAAGCCGGGAGTGAAGCTGGAGTGAAGCCGAGAGTGAAGTCGGAGTGAAACAGGGAGTGAAGCCAGGAGTGAAGCCAGAGTGTAGCCGGAGTGAAGAGGCGGGTAAAGCCGGAGTGAAGCCGGGGTGAAGCCGGGAGTGAAGCCGGGGGTGAAGCCGGGTTTGAAGAGGGGATTGAAACCGGGGGTGATGCCAGGAGTGAAGCCGGAGTGAAGCCGGTAGTGAAGCTGGGAGTGAAACCTGGTGTGAAGCGCGAGTGAAGCCAGGAGTGAAGCCCGAGTGAAGCCGGGTGGTAAAGCCCGGAGTGAAGCCGGAGTGAAGCCGGGAGTGAAGCCGGGGTGAGGCCAGGAGTGAAGCCGGGGGTGAAGCTGGGTTTGAAGAGGGGATTGAAGCCGGGAGTGATGCCGGGAGTGAAGCTGGAGTGAAGACGGTAGTGAAGTCGGAGTGAAGAATGGAGTGAAGCCGGGAATGAAGCCAGAGTGAAATATGGAGTGAAGCCGGGAGTGAAACCGGAGGGAAGCCGGGAGTGAAGCTGGAATGAAGCCAGAGTGAAGACGGGAGTGAAGCTGGAGTGAAGCTGGAGTGAAGCCGGAGTGAAGCCAGGAGTGAAGCCGGGAGTGAAACCGGAGGGAAGCCGGGAGTGAAGCTGGAATGAAGCCAGAGTGAAGACGAGAGTGAAGCCGGAGTGAAGCTGGAGTGAAGCCGGAGTGAAGCCAGGAGTGATGCCGGGAGTGAAGCTGGTTTGAAGCCGGGAGTGAAGCTGGAGTGAAGCCGGGAGTGAAGTCGGAGTGAAACAGGGAGTGAAGCCGGGAGTGAAGCCAGAGTGAAGCCGGGAGTGAAGCCGGAGTGAAGAGGGGAGTAAAGCCGGAGTGAAGCCGGGGTGAAGCCGGGATTGAAGCCGGGGGTGAAGCCGGGTTTGAAGAGGGGATTGAAGCCGGGAGTGATGCCAGGAGTGAAGCCGGAGTGAAGCCGGTAGTGAAGCTGGGAGTGAAGCCTGGAGTGAAGCGCGAGTGAAGCCGGGAGTGAAGCCACGAGTGAAGCCGGGGGGTAAAGCCCGGAGTGAAGCCGGGGTGAAGCCGGGAGTGAAGCCGGGGTGAGGCCGGGAGTGAAGCCGGGGTGAGGCCGGGAGTGAAGCCGGAGTGAAGCCGGGAGTTAAGCCTGAGTGAAGCCGGAGTGAAGCTGGGGGTTAAGCCGGAGTGAAGGCTGAGTGAAACCGGGAGTGAAGCCGGGAGTGATGCCGGGAGTGAAGCTGGAGTGAAGACGGGAGTGAAGTCGGAGTGAAGAATGGAGTGAAGCCAGGAATGAAGCCGGAGTGAAACAGGGTGTGAAGCCGGGAGTGAAACCGGAGGGAAGCCGGGAGTGAAGCTGGAATGAAGCCAGAGTGAAGACGGGAGTGAAGCCGGAGTGAAGCTGGAGTGAAGCCGGAGTGAAGCCAGGAGTGATGCCGGGAGTGAAGCTGGTTTGAAGCCGGGAGTGAAGTCGGAGTGAAGCAGGGAGTGAAACCGGGAATGAAGCCGGAGTGAAACAGGGAGTGAAGCCGGGAGTGAAGCCGGAGTGAATACGGGAGTGAAGTCGGAATGAAGCTGGAGTGAAGCCGGAGTGAAACTGGGAGTTAGGCCTGAGTGAAGCCGGAGTGAAGCTGGGGGTTAAGCCGGAGTGAAGCCGGGAGTGAAGCCGGAGTGAAGTCGGGAGTGAAGCCGGGAGTGATGCCGGGAGTGAAGCCGGGAGTGAAGCCGGAGTGAAGCCGGGAGTGAAGAATGGAGTGAAGCCGGGAATGAAGCCGGAGTGAAACAGGGAGTGAAGCCGGGAGTGAAACCGAAGGGAAGCCGGGAGTGAAGCTGGAATGAAGCCAGAGTGAAGACGGGAGTGAAGCCGGATTGAAGCTGGAGTGAAGCCGGAGTGAAGCCAGGAGTGATGCCGGGAGTGAAGCTGGTTTGAAGCCGGGAGTGAAGCTGGAGTGAAGCCGGGAGTGAAGACGGAGTGAAACAGGGAGTGAAGCCGGGAGTGAAGCCGGGAGTGAAGCCGGGAGTGAAGCCAGAGTGAAGCCGGACTGAAGCCGGAGTGAAGCCTGAGTGAAGAGGGGAGTAAAGCCGGAGTGAAGCCGGGGTGAAGCCGGGAGTGATGCCGGGGGTGAAGCCGGGTTTGAAGACGGGATTGGAGCCGGGAGTGATGCCAGGAGTGAAGCCGGAGTGAAGCCGGTAGTGAAGCTGGGAGTGAAGCCTGGAGTGAAGCGCGAGTGAAGCCGGGAGTGAAGCCCGAGTGAAGCCGGGGGGTAAAGCCTGGAGTGAAGCCGGGGGGTAAAGCCCGGAGTGAAGCCGGGGTGAAGCCGGGAGTGAAGCCGGAGTGAAACAGGGAGTGAAGCCGGTAGTGAAGCCGGAGTGAATACGGGAGTGAAGTCGGAATGAAGCTGGAGTGAAGCCGGAGTGAAACCGAGAGTTAAGCCTGCGTGAAGCCAAGTGAAGCTGGGGGTTAAGCCGGAGTGAAGCCAGGAGTGAAGTCGGGAGTGAAGCCGGGTGTGATGCCGGGAATGAAGGCTGCATTAAACAGGGAGTGAAGCTGGGAGTGATGCTCCGAGTGAAGCTGGAGTGAAGCCGGGAGTGAAGCTGGAGTGAAGCCGAGAGTGAAGTCGGAGTGAAGCCAGGAGTGATGCCGGGAGTGAAGCTGGTTTGAAGCCGGGAGTGAAGCTGGAGTGAAGCCGAGAGTGAAGTCGGAGTGAAACAGGGAGTGAAGCCGGGAGTGAAGCCAGAGTGAAGCCAGGAGTGAAGCCAGAGTGTAGCCGGAGTGAAGAGGCGGGTAAAGCCGGAGTGAAGCCGGGGTGAAGCCGGGAGTGAAGCCGGGGGTGAAGCCGGGTTTGAAGAGGGGATTGAAACCGGGGGTGATGCCAGGAGTGAAGCCGGAGTGAAGCCGGTAGTGAAGCTGGGAGTGAAACCTGGAGTGAAGCGCGAGTGAAGCCAGGAGTGAAGCCCGAGTGAAGCCGGGTGGTAAAGCCCGGAGTGAAGCCGGAGTGAAGCCGGGAGTGAAGCCGGGGTGAGGCCAGGAGTGAAGCCGGGGGTGAAGCTGGGTTTGAAGAGGGGATTGAAGCCGGGAGTGATGCCGGGAGTGAAGCTGGAGTGAAGACGGTAGTGAAGTCGGAGTGAAGAATGGAGTGAAGCCGGGAATGAAGCCGGAGTGAAATATGGAGTGAAGCCGGGAGTGAAACCGGAGGGAAGCCGGGAGTGAAGCTGGAATGAAGCCAGAGTGAAGACGGGAGTGAAGCTGGAGTGAAGCTGGAGTGAAGCCGGAGTGAAGCCAGGAGTGAAGCCGGGAGTGAAACCGGAGGGAAGCCGGGAGTTTAGCTGGAATGAAGCCAGAGTGAAGACGAGAGTGAAGCCGGAGTGAAGCTGGAGTGAAGCCGGAGTGAAGCCAGGAGTGATGCCGGGAGTGAAGCTGGTTTGAAGCCGGGAGTGAAGCTGGAGTGAAGCCGGGAGTGAAGTCGGAGTGAAACAGGGAGTGAAGCCGGGAGTGAAGCCAGAGTGAAGCCGGGAGTGAAGCCGGAGTGAAGAGGGGAGTAAAGCCGGAGTGAAGCTGGGGTGAAGCCGGGAATGAAGCCGGGGGTGAAGCCGGGTTTGAAGAGGGGATTGAAGCCGGGAGAGATGCCAGGAGTGAAGCCGGAGTGAAGCCGGTAGTGAAGCTGGGAGTGAAGCCTGGAGTGAAGCGCGAGTGAAGCCGGGAGTGAAGCCAAGAGTGAAGCCGGGGGGTAAAGCCCGGAGTGAAGCCGGGGTGAAGCCGGGAGTGAAGCCGGGGTGAGGCCGGGAGTGAAGCCGGGGTGAGGCCGGGAGTGAAGCCGGAGTGAAGCCGGGAGTTAAGCCTGAGTGAAGCCGGAGTGAAGCTGGGGGTTAAGCCGGAGTGAAGGCTGAGTGAAACCGGGAGTGAAGCCGGGAGTGATGCCGGGAGTGAAGCTGGAGTGAAGACGGGAGTGAAGTCGGAGTGAAGAATGGAGTGAAGCCAGGAATGAAGCCGGAGTGAAACAGGGAGTGAAGCCGGGAGTGAAACCGGAGGGAAGCCGGGAGTGAAGCTGGAATGAAGCCAGAGTGAAGACGGGAGTGATGCTGGGAGTGAAGCTGGTTTGAAGCTGGGAGTGAAGTCGGAGTGAAGCAGGGAGTGAAACCGGGAATGAAGCCGGAGTGAAACAGGGAGTGAAGCCGGGAGTGAAGCCGGAGTGAATACGGGAGTGAAGTCGGAATGAAGCTGGAGTGAAGCCGGAGTGAAACTGGGAGTTAGGCCTGAGTGAAGCTGGAGTGAAGCTGGGGGTTAAGCCGGAGTGAAGCCGGGAGTGAAGCCGGGAGTGAAGCCGGGAGTGAAGCCGGAGTGAAGCCGGGAGTGAAGAATGGAGTGAAGCCGGGAATGAAGCCGGAGTGAAGCCGGGAATGAAGCCGGGGTGAGGCCAGGAGTGAAGCCGGAGTGAAGCTGGGGGTTGAGCAGGAGTGAAGGCTGAGTGAAGCCGGGAGTGAAGCCGGGAGTGAAGCCGGGAGTGAAGCCGGGAGTGAAGCCGGGAGTGAAGTAGGGAGTGAAGCTGGGAGTGAAGCTGGGAGTGAAGCTGGGAGTGAAGCTGGGAGTGAAGCCGGGAGTGAAACCGGAGGGAAGCCGGGAGTGAAGCTGGAATGAAGCCAGAGTGAAGACGGGAGTGAAGCCGGATTGAAGCTGGAGTGAAGCCGGAGTGAAGCCAGGAGTGATGCCGGAGTGAAGCCTGAGTGAAGAGGGGAGTAAAGCCGGAGTGAAGCCGGGGTGAAGCCGGGAGTGATGCCGGGGGTGAAGCCGGGTTTGAAGAGGGGATTGAAGCTGGGAGTGATGCCAGGAGTGAAGCCGGAGTGAAGCCGGTAGTGAAGCTGGGAGTGAAGCCTGGAGTGAAGCGCGAGTGAAGCCGGGAGTGAAGCCCGAGTGAAGCCGGGGGGTAAAGCCTGGAGTGAAGCCGGGGGGTAAAGCCCGGAGTGAAGCCGGGGTGAAGCCGGGAGTGAAGCCGGGGTGAGGCCGGGAGTGAAGCCGGAGTGAAGCCGGGAGTTAAGCCTGAGTGAAGCCGGAGTGAAGCTGGGGGTTAAGCCGGAGTGAAGGCTGAGTGAAACCGGGAGTGAAGCCGGGACTGATGCCGGGAGTGAAGCTGGAGTGAAGACGGGAGTGAAGTCGGAGTGAAGAATGGAGTGAAGCCGGGAATGAAGCCGGAGTGAAACAGGGAGTGAAGCCGGGAGTGAAACCGGAGGGAAGCTGGGAGTGAAGCTGGAATGAAGCCAGAGTGAAGACGGGAGTGAAGCCGGAGTGAAGCTGGAGTGAAGCCGGAGTGAAGCCAGGAGTGAAGCCGGAGTGAAGCAAGGAGTGAAACCGGGAATGAAGCCGGAGTGAAACAGGGAGTGAAGCCGGTAGTGAAGCCGGAGTGAATACGGGAGTGAAGTCGGAATGAAGCTGGAGTGAAGCCGGAGTGAAACCGAGAGTTAAGCCTGCGTGAAGCCAAGTGAAGCTGGGGGTTAAGCCGGAGTGAAGCCGGGAGTGAAGCCGGAGTGAAGCCGGGAGTGAAGCCGGGAGTGAAGCCGGGAGTGAAGGCAGCGTTAAACCGGGAGTGAAGCTGGGAGTGATGCCGGGAGTGAAGCTGGTTTGAAGCCGGGAGTGAAGCTGGAGTGAAGCCGGGAGTGAAGTCGGAGTGAAACAGGGAGTGAAGCCGGGAGTGAAGCCAGAGTGAAGCCAGGAGTGAAGCCAGAGTGTAGCCGGAGTGAAGAGGGGAGTAAAGCCGGAGTGAAGCCGGGGTGAAGCTGGGAGTGAAGCCGGGGGTGAAGCCGGGTTTGAAGAGGGGATTGAAGCCGGGGGTGAGGCCAGGAGTGAAGCCGGAGTGAAGCCGTTAGTGAAGCTGGGAGTGAAGCCTGGAGTGAAGCGCGAGTGAAGCCAGGAGTGAAGCCCGAGTGAAGCCGGGGGGTAAAGCCCGGAGTGAAGCCGGGGTGAAGCCGGGAGTGAAGCCGGGGTGAGGCCGGGAGTGAAGCCGGGGGTGAAGCCGGGTTTGAAGAGGGGATTGAAGCCGGGAGTGATGCCGGGAGTGAAGCTGGAGTGAAGACGGGAGTGAAGTCGGAGTGAAGAATGGAGTGAAGCCGGGAATGAAGCTGGAGTGAAATATGGAGTGAAGCCGGGAGTGAAACCGGAGGGAAGCCGGGAGTGAAGCTGGAAAAAAGCCAGAGTGAAGACGGGAGTGAAGCTGGAGTGAAGCTGGAGTGAAGCCGGAGTGAAGCCAGGAGTGATGCCGGGAGTGAAGCTGGTTTGAAGCCGGGAGTGAAGCTGGAGTGAAGCCGGGAGTGAAGTCGGAGTGAAACAGGGAGTGAAGCCGGGAGTGAAGCCAGAGTGAAGCCGGGAGTGAAGCCGGAGTGAAGCCGGAGTGAAGAGGGGAGTAAAGCCGGAGTGAAGCCGGGGTGAAGCCGGGAGTGAATCCGGGGGTGAAGCCGGGTTTGAAGAGGGGATTGAAGCCGGGAGTGATGCCAGGAGTGAAGCCGGAGTGAAGCCGGTAGTGAAGCTGGGAGTGAAGCCTGGAGTGAAGCGCGAGTGAAGCCGGGAGTGAAGCCCGAGTGAAGCCGGGGGGTAAAGCCTGGAGTGAAGCCGGGGTGAAGCCGGGAGTGAAGCCGGGGTGAGGCCGGGGTGAGGCCGGGAGTGATTCCGGAGTGAAGCCGGGTGTTAAGCCTGCATGAAGCCGGACTGAAGCCGGAGTGAAGCTGGGGGTTAAGCCGGAGTGAAGGCTGAGTGAAGCCGGGAGTGAAGCCACGAGTGATGCAGGGAGTGAAGCTGGAGTGAGGCCGGGAGTGAAGCCGGAGTGAAGCTGGGAGTGAAGCCGGCAGTGAAGCCGGGAGTGAAGTAGGGAGTGAAGCCGGGAGTGAAGCCGGGAGTGAAGTAGGGAGTGAAGTAGGGAGTGAAGCTGGGAGTGAAGCTGGGAGTGAAGCCGGGAGTGAAACTGGAGGGAAGCCGGAGTGAAGCTGGAGTGAAGCCGGAGTGAAGCCAGGAGTGATGCCGGGAGTGAAGCTGGTCTGAAGCCGGGAGTGAAGTCGGAGTGAAGCAAGGAGTGATGCCGGGGGTGAAGCTGGAGTGAAGACGATAGTGAAGTCGGAGTGAAGCAAGGAGTGAAACCGGGAATGAAGCCGGAGTGAAACAGGGAGTGAAGCCGGTAGTGAAGCCGGAGTGAATACGGGAGTGAAGTCGGAATGAAGCTGGAGTGAAGCCGGAGTGAAACCGAGAGTTAAGCCTGCGTGAAGCCAAGTGAAGCTGGGGGTTAAGCCGGAGTGAAGCCGGGAGTGAAGCCGGGAGTAAAGCCGGGAGTGAAGCCGGGAGTGATGCCGGGAGTGATGCCGGGAGTGAAGGCTGCGTTAAACCGGGAGTGAAGCTGGGAGTGATGCCGGGAGTGAAGCTGCTTTGAAGCTGGGAGTGAAGCTGGAGTGAAGCCGGGAGTGAAGTCGGAGTGAAACAGGGAGTGAAGCCGGGAGTGAAGCCGGAGTGAAGCCGGGAGTGAAGCCGGGAGTGAAGCCGGAGTGAAGCCTGAGTGAAGAGGGGAGTAAAGCCGGAGTGAAGCCGGGGTGAAGCCGGGAGTGAAGCCGGGGGTGAAGCCGGGAGTGAAGCCGGGTTTGAAGATGGGATTGAAGCCGGGAGTGATGCCAGGAGTGAAGCCGGAGTGAAGCCGGTAGTGAAGCTGGGAGTGAAGCCTGGAGTGAAGCGAGAGTGAAGCCGGGAGTGAAGCCCGAGTGAAGCCGGGGGGTAAAGCCCGGAGTGAAGCCGGGGTGAAGCCGGGAGTGAAGCCGGGGTGAGGCCGGGAGTGAAGCCGGAGTGAAGCCGGGAGTTAAGCCTGAGTGAAGCCGGAGTGAAGCTGGGAGTGAAGCCGGAGTGAATCAGGGAGTGAAGCCGCGAGTGAAGCCAGAGTGAAGCCAGGAGTGAAGCCAGAGTGAAGCCGGAGTGAAGAGGGGAGTAAAGCCGGAGTGAAGCCGGGGTGAAGCCGGGAGTGAAGCCGGGGGTGAAGCCGGGTTTGAAGAGGGGATTGAAGCCGGGAGTGATGCCAGGAGTGAAGCCGGATTGAAGCCGGTAGTGAAGCTGGGAGTGAAGCCTGGAGTGAAGCTCGAGTGAACCAGGAGTGAAGCCCGAGTGAAGCCGGGGGTAAATCCCGGAGTGAAGCCGGGGTGAAGCCGGGAGTGAAGCCGGGGTGAGGCCGGGAGTGAAGCCGGAGTGAAGCCGGGAGTTAAGCCTGAGTGAAGCCGGAGTGAAGTTGGGGGTTAAGCCGGAGTGAAGGCTGAGTGAAACCGGGGGTGAAGCCGGGACTGATGCCGGGAGTGAAGCTGGAGTGAAGACGGGAGTGAAGTCGGAGTGAAGAATGGAGTGAAGCCGGGAATGAAGCCGGAGTGAAACAGGGAGTGAAGCCGGGATTGAAACTGGAGGGAAGCCGGGAGTGAAGCTGGAATGAAGCCAGAGTGAAGACGGGAGTGAAGCCGGAGTGAAGCTGGAGTGAAGCCGGAGTGAAGCCAGGAGTGATGCCGGGAGTGAAGCTGGTTTGAAGCCGGGAGTGAAGTCGGAGTGAAGCAGGGAGTGAAACCGGGAATGAAGCCGGAGTGAAACAGGGAGTGAAGCCGGGAGTGAAGCCGGAGTGAATACGGGAGTGAAGTCGGAATGAAGCTGGAGTGAAGCCGGAGTGGAACTGGGAGTTAAGCCTGAGTAAAGCCGGAGTGAAGCTGGGGGTTAAGCCGGAGTGAAGCCGGGAGTTAAGCCTGAGTGAAGCCGGAGTGAAGCTGGGGGTTAAGCCGGAGTGAAGGCTGAGTGAAACCGGGAGTGAAGCCGGGAGTGATGCCGGGAGTGAAGCTGGAGTGAAGACGGTAGTGAAGTCGGAGTGAAGAATGGAGTGAAGCCGGGAATGAAGCCGGAGTGAAACAGGGAGTGAAGCCGGGAGTGAAACCGGAGGGAAGCCGGGAGTGAAGCTGGAATGAAGCCAGAGTGAAGACGGGAGTGAAGCCGGAGTGAAGCTGGAGTGAAGCCGGAGTGAAGCCAGGAGTGATGCCGGGAGTGAAGCTGGTTTGAAGCCGGGAGTGAAGTCGGAGTGAAGCAGGGAGTGAAACCGGGAATGAAGCCGGAGTGAAACAGGGAGTGAAGCCGGGAGTGAAGCCGGAGTGAATACGGGAGTGAAGTCGGAATGAAGCTGGAGTGAAGCCGGAGTGAAACTGGGAGTTAAGCCTGAGTAAAGCCGGAGTGAAGCTGGGGGTTAAGCCGGAGTGAAGCCGGGAGTGAAGCCGGAGTGAAGCCAGGAGTGAAGCCGGGAGTGATGCCGGGAGTGAAGGCTGAGTGAAACCGGGAGTGAAGCCGGGAGTGATGCCGGGAGTGAAGCTGGAGTGAAGACGGGAGTGAAGTCGGAGTGAAGAATGGAGTGAAGCCGGGAATGAAGCCGGAGTGAAACAGGGAGTGAAGCCGGGAGTGAAACCGGGAGTGAAGTAGGGAGTGAAGCCGGGAGGGAAGCCGGGAGTGAAACCGGAGGGAAGCCGGGAGTGAAGCTGGAATGAAGCCAGAGTGAAGACGGGAGTGAAGCCGGAGTGAAGCTGGAGTGAAGCCGGAGTGAAGCCAGGAGTGATGCCGGGAGTGAAGCTGGTTTGAAGCCGGGAGTGAAGCTGGAGTGAAGTCGGGAGTGAAGTCGGAGTGAAACAGGGAGTGAAGCCGGGAGTGAAGCCAGAGTGAAGCCGGGAGTGAAGCCGGAGTGAAGCCTGAGTGAAGAGGGGAGTAAAGCCGGAGTGAAGCCGGGGTGAAGCCGCGAGTGAAGCCGGGGGTGAAGCCGGGTTTGAAGAGGGGATTGAAGCCGGGAGTGATGCCAGGAGTGAAGCCGGAGTGAAGCCGGTAGTGAAGCTGGGAGTGAAGCCTGGAGTGAAGCGAGAGTGAAGCCGGGAGTGAAGCCCGAGTGAAGCCGGGGGGTAAAGCCCGGAGTGAAGCCGGGGTGAAGCCGGGAGTGAAGCCGGGGTGAGGCCGGGAGTGAAGCCGGAGTGAAGCCGGGAGTTAAGCCTGAGTGAAGCCGGAGTGAAGCTGGGAGTGAAGCCGGAGTGAATCAGGGAGTGAAGCCGCGAGTGAAGCCAGAGTGAAGCCAGGAGTGAAGCCAGAGTGAAGCTGGAGTGAAGAGGGGAGTAAAGCCGGAGTGAAGCCGGGGTGAAGCCGGGAGTGAAGCCGGGGGTGAAGCCGGGTTTGAAGAGGGGATTGAAGCCGGGAGTGATGCCAGGAGTGAAGCCGGATTGAAGCCGGTAGTGAAGCTGGGAGTGAAGCCTGGAGTGAAGCTCGAGTGAAGCCAGGAATGAAGCCCGAGTGAAGCCGGGGGTAAATCCCGGCGTGAAGCCGGGGTGAAGCCGGGAGTGAAGCCGGGGTGAGGCCGGGAGTGAAGCCGGAGTGAAGCCGGGAGTTAAGCCTGAGTGAAGCCGGAGTGAAGTTGGGGGTTAAGCCGGAGTGAAGGCTGAGTGAAACCGGGAGTGAAGCCGGGACTGATGCCGGGAGTGAAGCTGGAGTGAAGACGGGAGTGAAGTCGGAGTGAAGAATGGAGTGAAGCCGGGAATGAAGCCGGAGTGAAACAGGGAGTGAAGCCGGGATTGAAACTGGAGGGAAGCCGGGAGTGAAGCTGGAATGAAGCCAGAGTGAAGACGGGAGTGAAGCCGGAGTGAAGCTGGAGTGAAGCCGGAGTGAAGCCAGGAGTGATGCCGGGAGTGAAGCTGGTTTGAAGCCGGGAGTGAAGTCGGAGTGAAGCAGGGAGTGAAACCGGGAATGAAGCCGGAGTGAAACAGGGAGTGAAGCCGGGAGTGAAGCCGGAGTGAATACGGGAGTGAAGTCGGAATGAAGCTGGAGTGAAGCCGGAGTGGAACTGGGAGTTAAGCCTGAGTAAAGCCGGAGTGAAGCTGGGGGTTAAGCCGGAGTGAAGCCGGGAGTTAAGCCTGAGTGAAGCCGGAGTGAAGCTGGGGGTTAAGCCGGAGTGAAGGCTGAGTGAAACCGGGAGTGAAGCCGGGAGTGATGCCGGGAGTGAAGCTGGAGTGAAGACGGTAGTGAAGTCGGAGTGAAGAATGGAGTGAAGCCGGGAATGAAGCCGGAGTGAAACAGGGAGTGAAGCCGGGAGTGAAACCGGAGGGAAGCCGGGAGTGAAGCTGGAATGAAGCCAGAGTGAAGACGGGAGTGAAGCCGGAGTGAAGCTGGAGTGAAGCCGGAGTGAAGCCAGGAGTGATGCCGGGAGTGAAGCTGGTTTGAAGCCGGGAGTGAAGTCGGAGTGAAGCAGGGAGTGAAACCGGGAATGAAGCCGGAGTGAAACAGGGAGTGAAGCCGGGAGTGAAGCCGGAGTGAATACGGGAGTGAAGTCGGAATGAAGCTGGAGTGAAGCCGGAGTGAAACTGGGAGTTAAGCCTGAGTAAAGCCGGAGTGAAGCTGGGGGTTAAGCCGGAGTGAAGCCGGGAGTGAAGCCGGAGTGAAGCCAGGAGTGAAGCCGGGAGTGATGCCGGGAGTGAAGGCTGAGTGAAACCGGGAGTGAAGCCGGGAGTGATGCCGGGAGTGAAGCTGGAGTGAAGACGGGAGTGAAGTCGGAGTGAAGAATGGAGTGAAGCCGGGAATGAAGCCGGAGTGAAACAGGGAGTGAAGCCGGGAGTGAAAACGGGAGTGAAGTAGGGAGTGAAGCGCAAGTGAAGCCGGGAGTGAAGCCGGGAATGAAGCCGGGGTGAGGCCAGGAGTGAAGCCGGAGTGAAGCCGGTAGTGAAGCTGGGAGTGAAGCCGGAGTGGAGCAGGGAGTGAAGCAGGGAGTGAAGCGCAAGTGAAGCCGGGAGTGAAGCCGGGAATGAAGCCGGGGTGAGGCCAGGAGTGAAGCCGGGAGTGAAGCCAGGAGTGAAGCCTGGAGTGAAGTAGGGAGAGAAGCCGGGAGTGAAGCCGGGAGTGAAGCCGGGAGTGAAACCGGGAGTGAAACCGGAGGGAAGCCGGGAGTGAAGCTGGATTGAAGCCAGAGTGAAGACGGAGTGAAGCAAGGAGTGAAACCGGGAATGAAGCCGGAACGAAACAGGGAGTGAAGCCGGTAGTGAAGCCGGAGTGAATACGGGAGTGAAGTCGGAATGAAGCTGGAGTGAAGCCGGAGTGAAACCGAGAGTTAAGCCTGAATGAAGCCGGAGTGAAGCTGGGGTTTAAGCCGGAGTGAAGCCGGGAGTGAAGCCGGAGTGAAGCCGGGAGTGAAGCCAGTGTGAAGCCGGGAGTGAAGCCGGGAGTGCAGCCAGAGTGAAGCCGGTAGTGAAGCTGGGAGTGAAGCCGGAGTGAAGCCGGGAGTGAAGCCGGATTGAAGCCGGAGTGAAGCCGGTAGTGAAGCTGGGAGTGAAGCCGGAGTGGAGCAGGGAGTGAAGCAGGGAGTGAAGCGCAAGTGAAGCCGGGAGTGAAGCCGGGAATGAAGCCGGGGTGAGGCCAGGAGTGAAGCCGGAGTGAAGCCGGGAGTTAAGCCTGAGTGAAGCCGGAGTGAAGCTGGGGCTTGAGCAGGAGTGAAGGCTGAGTGAAGCCGGGAGTGAAGCCGTGAGTGATGCCGGGAGTGATGCCGGGAGTGATGCCGGGAGTGAATGCTGAGTGAAACCGGGAGTGAAGCCGGGAATGAAGCCAGAGTGAAGACGGGATTGAAGCCGGAGTGAAGCCGGAGTGAAGAGGGGTGTGAAGCCGGAGTGAAGCCGGGGTGAAGCCGGGAGTGAAGCCGGGAGTGAAGCCGGGTTTGAAGACGGGATTGAAGCCGGGAGTGATGCCAGGAGTGAAGCCGGAGTGAAGCCGGTAGTGAAGCTGGGAGTGAAGCCTGGAGTGAAGCGCGAGTGAAGCCGGGAGTGAAGCCCGAGTGAAGCCGGGGGGTAAAGCCCGGAGTGAAGCCGGGGTGAGGCCGGGAGTGAAGCCGGGGTGAGGCTGGGAGTGAAGCCGGAGTGAAGCCGGGAGTTAAGCCTGAGTGAAGCCGGAGTGAAGCTGGGGGTTAAGCCGGAGTGAAGGCTGAGTGAAGCCGGGAGTGAAGCCACGAGTGATGCCGGGTGTGAAGCTGGAGTGAGGCCGGGAGTGAAGCCGGAGTGAAGCTGGGAGTGAAGCCGGGAATGATGCCGGGAGTGAAGGCTGAGTGAAACCGGGAGTGAAGCCGGGAGTGATGCCGGGAGTGAAGCTGGAGTGAAGACGGGAGTGAAGTCGGAGTGAAGAATGGAGTGAAGCCAGGAATGAAGCCGGAGTGAAACAGGGAGCGAAGCCGGGTGTGAAACCGGAGGGAAGCCGGGATTGAAGCTGGAATGAAGCCAGAGGGAAGACGGAAGTGAAGCCGGAGTGAAGCCGGAGTGAAGCCAGGAGTGATGCCTGGTGTGAAGCTGGAGTGAAGCCGGGAGTGAAGTCGGAGTGAAGCAGGGAGTGAAACCGGGAATGAAGATGGAGTGAAACCGGGAGTGAAGCCGGGAGTGAAGCCGGAGTTAATACGGGAGTGAAGTTGGAATGAAGCTGGAGTGAAACCGGAGTGAAACCGGGAGTTAAGCCTGAGTGAAGCCGGAGTGAAGCTGGGGGTTAGGCCGGGGTGAAGCCGGGAGTGAAGCCGGGGTGAAGCCGGGAGTGAAGCCGGGGTGAAGCCGGGAGTGAAGCCGGGGTGAGGCCGGGAGTGAAGCCGGAGTGAAGCCGGGAGTTAAGCCTGAGTGAAGCTGGAGTGAAGCCGGGAATGATGCCGGGAGTGAAGGCTGAGTGAAACCGGGAGTGAAGCCGGGAGTGATGCCGGGAGTGAAGCTGGAGTGAAGACGGGAGTGAAGTCGGAGTGAAGAATGGAGTGAAGCCAGGAATGAAGCCGGAGTGAAACAGGGAGCGAAGCCGGGTGTGAAACCGGAGGGAAGCCGGGATTGAAGCTGGAATGAAGCCAGAGGGAAGACGGAAGTGAAGCCGGAGTGAAGCCGGAGTGAAGCCAGGAGTGATGCCTGGTGTGAAGCTGGAGTGAAGCCGGGAGTGAAGTCGGAGTGAAGCAGGGAGTGAAACCGGGAATGAAGATGGAGTGAAACCGGGAGTGAAGCCGGGAGTGAAGCCGGAGTTAATACGGGAGTGAAGTTGGAATGAAGCTGGAGTGAAACCGGAGTGAAACCGGGAGTTAAGCCTGAGTGAAGCCGGAGTGAAGCTGGGGGTTAGGCCGGGGTGAAGCCGGGAGTGAAGCCGGGGTGAAGCCGGGAGTGAAGCCGGGGTGAAGCCGGGAGTGAAGCCGGGGTGAGGCCGGGAGTGAAGCCGGAGTGAAGCCGGGAGTTAAGCCTGAGTGAAGCTGGAGTGAAGCTGGGGGTTAAGCCGGAGTGAAGGCTGAGTGAAACCGGGAGTGAAGCCGGGAGTGATGCCGGGAGTGAAGCTGGAGTGAAGACGGGAGTGAAGTCGGAGTGAAGAATGGAGTGAAGCCAGGAATGAAGCCGGAGTGAAACAGGGAGTGAAGCCGGGAGTGAAACCGGAGGGAAGCCGGGAGTGAAGCTGGAATGAAGCCAGAGTGAAGACGGGAGTGAAGCCGGAGTGAAGCTGGAGTGAAGCCGGAGTGAAGCCAGGAGTGATGCCGGGAGTGAAGCTGGTTTGAAGCCGGGAGTGAAGTCGGAGTGAAGCAGGGCGTGAAACCGGGAATGAAGCCGGAGTGAAACAGGGAGTGAAGCCGGGAGTGAAGCCGGAGTGAATACGGGAGTGAAGTCGGAATGAAGCTGGAGTGAGGCCAGAGTGAAACTGGGAGTTAAGGCTGAGTGAAGCTGGAGTGAAGCTGGGGGTTAAGCCGGAGTGAAGGCTGAGTGAAGCCGGGAGTGAAGCCACGAGTGATGCAAGGGAGTGAAGCTGGAGTGAGGCCGGGAGTGAAGCCGGAGTGAAGCTGGGAGTGAAGCCGGCAGTGAAGCCGGGAGTGAAGTAGGGACTGAAGCCGGGAGTGAAGCCGGGAGTGAAGCCGGGAGTGAAGTAGGGAGTGAAGCTGGGAGTGAAGCCGGGAGTGAAACCGGAGGGAAGCCGGAGTGAAGCTGGAGTGAAGCCGGAGTGAAGCCAGGAGTGATGCCGGGAGTGAAGCTGGTGTGAAGCGGGAGTGAAGTCGGAGTGAAGCAAGGAGTGAAACCGGGAATGAAGCCGGAGTGAAACAGGGAGTGAAGCCGGTAGTGAAGCCGGAGTGAATACGGGAGTGAAGTCGGAATGAAGCGGGAGTGAAGCCGGAGTGAAACCGAGAGTTAAGCCTGCGTGAAGCCAAGTGAAGCTGGGGGTTAAGCCGGAGTGAAGCCGGGAGTGAAGCCGGAGTGAAGCCGGGAGTGAAGCCGGGAGTGAAGCCGGGAGTGAAGGCTGCGTTAAACCGGGAGTGAAGCTGGGAGTGATGCAGGGAGTGAAGCTGGTTTGAAGCCGGGAGTGAAGCTGGAGTGAAGCCGGGAGTGAAATCGGAGTGAAACAGGGAGTGAAGCCGGGAGTGAAGCCAGAGTGAAGCCAGGAGTGAAGCCAGAGTGTAGCCGGAGTGAAGAGGGGAGTAAAGCCGGAGTGAAGCAGGGGTGAAGCCGGGAGTGAAGCCGGGGGTGAAGCCGGGAGTGAAGCCGGGGGTGAAGCCGGGTTTGAAGAGGGGATTGAAGCCGGGGGTGATGCCAGGAGTGAAGCCGGAGTGAAGCCGGTAGTGAAGCTGGGAGTGAAGCCTGGAGTGAAGCGCGAGTGAAGCCAGGAGTGAAGCCCGAGTGAAGCCGGGGGGTAAAGCCCGGAGTGAAGCCGGGGTGAAGCCGGGAGTGAAGCCGGGGTGAGGCCGGGAGTGAAGCCGGGGGTGAAGCCGGGTTTGAAGAGGGGATTGAAGCCGGGAGTGATGCCGGGAGTGAAGCTGGAGTGAAGACGGGAGTGAAGTCGGAGTGAAGAATAGACTGAAGCCGGGAATGAAGCCGGAGTGAAATAGGGAGTGAAGCCGGGAGTGAAACCGGAGGGAAGCCGGGAGTGAAGCTGGAATGAAGCCAGAGTGAAGACGGGAGTGAAGCCGGAGTGAAGCTGGAGTGAAGCCGGAGTGAAGCCACGAGTGATGCCGGGAGTGAAGCTGGTTTGAAGCCGGGAGTGAAGCTGGAGTGAAGCCGGGAGTGAAGTCGGATTGAAACAGGGAGTGAAGCCGGGAGTGAAGCCAGTGTGAAGCCGGGAGTGAAGCCGGAGTGAAGCCGGAGTGAAGGGGGGAGTAAAGCCAGAGTGTAGCCGGAGTGAAGAGGGGAGTAAAGCCGGAGTGAAGCCGGGGTGAAGCCGGGAGTGAAGCCGGGGGTGAAGCCGGGTTTGAAGAGGGGATTGAAGCCGGGAGTGATGCCAGGAGTGAAGCCGGAGTGAAGCCGGTAGTGAAGCTGGGAGTGAAGCCTGGAGTGAAGCGCGAGTGAAGCCGGATGTGAAGCCCGAGTGAAGCCGGGGGGTAAAGCCCGGAGTGAAGCCGGGGTGAAGCCGGGAGTGAAGCCGGGGTGAGGCCGGGAGTGAAGCCGGAGTGAAGCCGGGAGTGAAGCCTGAGTGAAGCCGGAGTGAAGCTGAGGGTTAAGCTGGAGTGAAGGCTGAGTGAAACCGGGAGTGAAGCCGGGAGTGATGCCGGGAGTGAAGCTGGAGTGAAGAATGGAGTGAAGCCGGGAATGAAGCCGGAGTGAAACAGGGAGTGAAGCCGGGAGTGAAACCGGAGGGAAGCCGGGAGTGAAGCTGGAATGAAGCCAGAGTGAAGACGGGAGTGAAGCCGGAGTGAAGCTGGAGTGAAGCCGGAGTGAAGCCAGGAGTGATGCCGGGAGTGAAGCTGGTTTGAAGCCGGGAGTGAAGCTGGAGTGAAGCCGGGAGTGAAGTCGGAGTGAAGCAGGGAGTGAAACCGGGAATGAAGCCGGAGTGAAACAGGGAGTGAAGCCGGGAGTGAAGCCGGAGTGAATACGGGAGTGAAGTCGGAATGAAGCTGGAGTGAAGCCGGAGTGAAACTGGGAGTTAAGCCTGAGTGAAGCCGGAGTGAAGCTGGGGGTTAAGCCGGAGTGAAAGCTGAGTGAAGCCGGGAGTGAAGCCACGAGTGATGCCGGGAGTGAAGCTGGAGTGAGGCCGAGAGTGAAGCCGGAGTGAAGCTGGGAGTGAAGCCGGCAGTGAAGCCGAGAGTGAAGTAGGGAGTGAAGCTGGAGTGAAGCCGGGAGTGAAGCCGGGAGTGAAGTAGGGTGTGAAGCTGGGAGTGAAGCCGTGCGTGAAACCGGAGGGAAGCCGGAGTGAAGCCGGGAGTGAAGCCGGAGTGAAGCCAGGAGTGAAGCCGGGAGTGATGCCGGGAGTGAAGGCTGAGTGAAACCGGGAGTGAAGCCGGGAGTGATGCCGGGAGTGAAGCTGGAGTGAAGACGGGAGTGAAGTCGGAGTGAAGAATGGAGTGAAGCCGGGAATGAAGCCGGAGTGAAACAGGGAGTGAAGCCGGGAGTGAAACCGGGAGTGAAGTAGGGAGTGAAGCCGGGAGGGATGCCGGGAGTGAAACCGGAGGGAAGCCGGGAGTGAAGCTGGAATGAAGCCAGAGTGAAGACGGGAGTGAAGCCGGAGTGAAGCTGGAGTGAAGCCGGAGTGAAGCCAGGAGTGATGCCGGGAGTGAAGCTGGTTTGAAGCCGGGAGTGAAGCTGGAGTGAAGTCGGGAGTGAAGTCGGAGTGAAACAGGGAGTGAAGCCGGGAGTGAAGCCAGAGTGAAGCCGGGAGTGAAGCCGGAGTGAAGCCTGAGTGAAGAGGGGAGTAAAGCCGGAGTGAAGCCGGGGTGAAGCCGCGAGTGAAGCCGGGGGTGAAGCCGGGTTTGAAGAGGGGATTGAAGCCGGGAGTGATGCCAGGAGTGAAGCCGGAGTGAAGCCGGTAGTGAAGCTGGGAGTGAAGCCTGGAGTGAAGCGAGAGTGAAGCCGGGAGTGAAGCCCGAGTGAAGCCGGGGGGTAAAGCCCGGAGTGAAGCCGGGGTGAAGCCGGGAGTGAAGCCGGGGTGAGGCCGGGAGTGAAGCCGGAGTGAAGCCGGGAGTTAAGCCTGAGTGAAGCCGGAGTGAAGCTGGGAGTGAAGCCGGAGTGAATCAGGGAGTGAAGCCGCGAGTGAAGCCAGAGTGAAGCCAGGAGTGAAGCCAGAGTGAAGCCGGAGTGAAGAGGGGAGTAAAGCCGGAGTGAAGCCGGGGTGAAGCCGGGAGTGAAGCCGGGGGTGAAGCCGGGTTTGAAGAGGGGATTGAAGCCGGGAGTGATGCCAGGAGTGAAGCCGGATTGAAGCCGGTAGTGAAGCTGGGAGTGAAGCCTGGAGTGAAGCTCGAGTGAAGCCAGGAATGAAGCCCGAGTGAAGCCGGGGGTAAATCCCGGAGTGAAGCCGGGGTGAAGCCGGGAGTGAAGCCGGGGTGAGGCCGGGAGTGAAGCCGGAGTGAAGCCGGGAGTTAAGCCTGAGTGAAGCCGGAGTGAAGTTGGGGGTTAAGCCGGAGTGAAGGCTGAGTGAAACCGGGAGTGAAGCCGGGACTGATGCCGGGAGTGAAGCTGGAGTGAAGACGGGAGTGAAGTCGGAGTGAAGAATGGAGTGAAGCCGGGAATGAAGCCGGAGTGAAACAGGGAGTGAAGCCGGGATTGAAACTGGAGGGAAGCCGGGAGTGAAGCTGGAATGAAGCCAGAGTGAAGACGGGAGTGAAGCCGGAGTGAAGCTGGAGTGAAGCCGGAGTGAAGCCAGGAGTGATGCCGGGAGTGAAGCTGGTTTGAAGCCGGGAGTGAAGTCGGAGTGAAGCAGGGAGTGAAACCGGGAATGAAGCCGGAGTGAAACAGGGAGTGAAGCCGGGAGTGAAGCCGGAGTGAATACGGGAGTGAAGTCGGAATGAAGCTGGAGTGAAGCCGGAGTGGAACTGGGAGTTAAGCCTGAGTAAAGCCGGAGTGAAGCTGGGGGTTAAGCCGGAGTGAAGCCGGGAGTTAAGCCTGAGTGAAGCCGGAGTGAAGCTGGGGGTTAAGCCGGAGTGAAGGCTGAGTGAAACCGGGAGTGAAGCCGGGAGTGATGCCGGGAGTGAAGCTGGAGTGAAGACGGTAGTGAAGTCGGAGTGAAGAATGGAGTGAAGCCGGGAATGAAGCCGGAGTGAAACAGGGAGTGAAGCCGGGAGTGAAACCGGAGGGAAGCCGGGAGTGAAGCTGGAATGAAGCCAGAGTGAAGACGGGAGTGAAGCCGGAGTGAAGCTGGAGTGAAGCCGGAGTGAAGCCAGGAGTGATGCCGGGAGTGAAGCTGGTTTGAAGCCGGGAGTGAAGTCGGAGTGAAGCAGGGAGTGAAACCGGGAATGAAGCCGGAGTGAAACAGGGAGTGAAGCCGGGAGTGAAGCCGGAGTGAATACGGGAGTGAAGTCGGAATGAAGCTGGAGTGAAGCCGGAGTGAAACTGGGAGTTAAGCCTGAGTAAAGCCGGAGTGAAGCTGGGGGTTAAGCCGGAGTGAAGCCGGGAGTGAAGCCGGAGTGAAGCCAGGAGTGAAGCCGGGAGTGATGCCGGGAGTGAAGGCTGAGTGAAACCGGGAGTGAAGCCGGGAGTGATGCCGGGAGTGAAGCTGGAGTGAAGACGGGAGTGAAGTCGGAGTGAAGAATGGAGTGAAGCCGGGAATGAAGCCGGAGTGAAACAGGGAGTGAAGCCGGGAGTGAAACCGGGAGTGAAGTAGGGAGTGAAGCGCAAGTGAAGCCGGGAGTGAAGCCGGGAATGAAGCCGGGGTGAGGCCAGGAGTGAAGCCGGAGTGAAGCCGGTAGTGAAGCTGGGAGTGAAGCCGGAGTGGAGCAGGGAGTGAAGCAGGGAGTGAAGCGCAAGTGAAGCCGGGAGTGAAGCCGGGAATGAAGCCGGGGTGAGGCCAGGAGTGAAGCCGGGAGTGAAGCCAGGAGTGAAGCCTGGAGTGAAGTAGGGAGTGAAGCCGGGAGTGAAGCCGGGAGTGAAGCCGGGAGTGAAACCGGGAGTGAAACCGGAGGGAAGCCGGGAGTGAAGCTGGATTGAAGCCAGAGTGAAGACGGAGTGAAGCAAGGAGTGAAACCGGGAATGAAGCCGGAACGAAACAGGGAGTGAAGCCGGTAGTGAAGCCGGAGTGAATACGGGAGTGAAGTCGGAATGAAGCTGGAGTGAAGCCGGAGTGAAACCGAGAGTTAAGCCTGAATGAAGCCGGAGTGAAGCTGGGGTTTAAGCCGGAGTGAAGCCGGGAGTGAAGCCGGAGTGAAGCCGGGAGTGAAGCCAGTGTGAAGCCGGGAGTGAAGCCGGGAGTGCAGCCGGAGTGAAGCCGGTAGTGAAGCTGGGAGTGAAGCCGGAGTGAAGCCGGGAGTGAAGCCGGATTGAAGCCGGAGTGAAGCCGGTAGTGAAGCTGGGAGTGAAGCCGGAGTGGAGCAGGGAGTGAAGCAGGGAGTGAAGCGCAAGTGAAGCCGGGAGTGAAGCCGGGAATGAAGCCGGGGTGAGGCCAGGAGTGAAGCCGGAGTGAAGCCGGGAGTTAAGCCTGAGTGAAGCCGGAGTGAAGCTGGGGCTTGAGCAGGAGTGAAGGCTGAGTGAAGCCGGGAGTGAAGCCGTGAGTGATGCCGGGAGTGATGCCGGGAGTGATGCCGGGAGTGAATGCTGAGTGAAACCGGGAGTGAAGCCGGGAATGAAGCCAGAGTGAAGACGGGATTGAAGCCGGAGTGAAGCCGGAGTGAAGAGGGGAGTGAAGCCGGAGTGAAGCCGGGGTGAAGCCGGGAGTGAAGCCGGGGGTGAAGCCGGGTTTGAAGACGGGATTGAAGCCGGGAGTGAAGCCAGGAGTGAAGCCGGAGTGAAGCCGGTAGTGAAGCTGGGAGTGAAGCCTGGAGTGAAGCGCGAGTGAAGCCGGGAGTGAAGCCCGAGTGAAGCCGGGGGGTAAAGCCCGGAGTGAAGCCGGGGTGAGGCCGGGAGTGAAGCCGGGGTGAGGCTGGGAGTGAAGCCGGAGTGAAGCCGGGAGTTAAGCCTGAGTGAAGCCGGAGTGAAGCTGGGGGTTAAGCCGGAGTGAAGGCTGAGTGAAGCCGGGAGTGAAGCCACGAGTGATGCCGGGTGTGAAGCTGGAGTGAGGCCGGGAGTGAAGCCGGAGTGAAGCTGGGAGTGAAGCCGGGAATGATGCCGGGAGTGAAGGCTGAGTGAAACCGGGAGTGAAGCCGGGAGTGATGCCGGGAGTGAAGCTGGAGTGAAGACGGGAGTGAAGTCGGAGTGAAGAATGGAGTGAAGCCAGGAATGAAGCCGGAGTGAAACAGGGAGCGAAGCCGGGTGTGAAACCGGAGGGAAGCTGGGATTGAAGCTGGAATGAAGCCAGAGGGAAGACGGAAGTGAAGCCGGAGTGAAGCCGGAGTGAAGCCAGGAGTGATGCCTGGTGTGAAGCTGGAGTGAAGCCGGGAGTGAAGTCGGAGTGAAGCAGGGAGTGAAACCGGGAATGAAGATGGAGTGAAACCGGGAGTGAAGCCGGGAGTGAAGCCGGAGTTAATACGGGAGTGAAGTTGGAATGAAGCTGGAGTGAAACCGGAGTGAAACCGGGAGTTAAGCCTGAGTGAAGCCGGAGTGAAGCTGGGGGTTAGGCCGGGGTGAAGCCGGGAGTGAAGCCGGGGTGAAGCCGGGAGTGAAGCCGGGGTGAAGCCGGGAGTGAAGCCGGGGTGAGGCCGGGAGTGAAGCCGGAGTGAAGCCGGGAGTTAAGCCTGAGTGAAGCTGGAGTGAAGCTGGGGGTTAAGCCGGAGTGAAGGCTGAGTGAAACCGGGAGTGAAGCCGGGAGTGATGCCGGGAGTGAAGCTGGAGTGAAGACGGGAGTGAAGTCGGAGTGAAGAATGGAGTGAAGCCAGGAATGAAGCCGGAGTGAAACAGGGAGTGAAGCCGGGAGTGAAACCGGAGGGAAGCCGGGAGTGAAGCTGGAATGAAGCCAGAGTGAAGACGGGAGTGAAGCCGGAGTGAAGCTGGAGTGAAGCCGGAGTGAAGCCAGGAGTGATGCCGGGAGTGAAGCTGGTTTGAAGCCGGGAGTGAAGTCGGAGTGAAGCAGGGCGTGAAACCGGGAATGAAGCCGGAGTGAAACAGGGAGTGAAGCCGGGAGTGAAGCCGGAGTGAATACGGGAGTGAAGTCGGAATGAAGCTGGAGTGAGGCCAGAGTGAAACTGGGAGTTAAGGCTGAGTGAAGCTGGAGTGAAGCTGGGGGTTAAGCCGGAGTGAAGGCTGAGTGAAGCCGGGAGTGAAGCCACGAGTGATGCAAGGGAGTGAAGCTGGAGTGAGGCCGGGAGTGAAGCCGGAGTGAAGCTGGGAGTGAAGCCGGCAGTGAAGCCGGGAGTGAAGTAGGGACTGAAGCCGGGAGTGAAGCCGGGAGTGAAGCCGGGAGTGAAGCCGGGAGTGAAGTAGGGAGTGAAGCTGGGAGTGAAGCCGGGAGTGAAACCGGAGGGAAGCCGGAGTGAAGCTGGAGTGAAGCCGGAGTGAAGCCAGGAGTGATGCCGGGAGTGAAGCTGGTGTGAAGCCGGGAGTGAAGTCGGAGTGAAGCAAGGAGTGAAACCGGGAATGAAGCCGGAGTGAAACAGGGAGTGAAGCCGGTAGTGAAGCCGGAGTGAATACGGGAGTGAAGTCGGAATGAAGCGGGAGTGAAGCCGGAGTGAAACCGAGAGTTAAGCCTGCGTGAAGCCAAGTGAAGCTGGGGGTTAAGCCGGAGTGAAGCCGGGAGTGAAGCCGGAGTGAAGCCGGGAGTGAAGCCGGGAGTGAAGCCGGGAGTGAAGGCTGCGTTAAACCGGGAGTGAAGCTGGGAGTGATGCCGGGAGTGAAGCTGGTTTGAAGCCGGGAGTGAAGCTGGAGTGAAGCCGGGAGTGAAATCGGAGTGAAACAGGGAGTGAAGCCGGGAGTGAAGCCAGAGTGAAGCCAGGAGTGAAGCCAGAGTGTAGCCGGAGTGAAGAGGGGAGTAAAGCCGGAGTGAAGCAGGGGTGAAGCCGGGAGTGAAGCCGGGGGTGAAGCCGGGTTTGAAGAGGGGATTGAAGCCGGGGGTGATGCCAGGAGTGAAGCCGGAGTGAAGCCGGTAGTGAAGCTGGGAGTGAAGCCTGGAGTGAAGCGCGAGTGAAGCCAGGAGTGAAGCCCGAGTGAAGCCGGGGGGTAAAGCCCGGAGTGAAGCCGGGGTGAAGCCGGGAGTGAAGCCGGGGTGAGGCCGGGAGTGAAGCCGGGGGTGAAGCCGGGTTTGAAGAGGGGATTGAAGCCGGGAGTGATGCCGGGAGTGAAGCTGGAGTGAAGACGGGAGTGAAGTCGGAGTGAAGAATAGAGTGAAGCCGGGAATGAAGCCGGAGTGAAATAGGGAGTGAAGCCGGAAGTGAAACCGGAGGGAAGCCGGGAGTGAAGCTGGAATGAAGCCAGAGTGAAGACGGGAGTGAAGCCGGAGTGAAGCTGGAGTGAAGCCGGAGTGAAGCCACGAGTGATGCCGGGAGTGAAGCTGGTTTGAAGCCGGGAGTGAAGCTGGAGTGAAGCCGGGAGTGAAGTCGGATTGAAACAGGGAGTGAAGCCGGGAGTGAAGCCAGAGTGAAGCCGGGAGTGAAGCCGGAGTGAAGCCGGAGTGAAGGGGGGAGTAAAGCCAGAGTGTAGCCGGAGTGAAGAGGGGAGTAAAGCCGGAGTGAAGCCGGGGTGAAGCCGGGAGTGAAGCCGGGGGTGAAGCCGGGTTTGAAGAGGGGATTGAAGCCGGGAGTGATGCCAGGAGTGAAGCCGGAGTGAAGCCGGTAGTGAAGCTGGGAGTGAAGCCTGGAGTGAAGCGCGAGTGAAGCCGGATGTGAAGCCCGAGTGAAGCCGGGGGGTAAAGCCCGGAGTGAAGCCGGGGTGAAGCCGGGAGTGAAGCCGGGGTGAGGCCGGGAGTGAAGCCGGAGTGAAGCCGGGAGTGAAGCCTGAGTGAAGCCGGAGTGAAGCCAGAGTGTAGCCGGAGTGAAGAGGGGAGTAAAGCCGGAGTGAAGCAGGGGTGAAGCCGGGAGTGAAGCCGGGGGTGAAGCCGGGTTTGAAGAGGGGATTGAAGCCGGGGGTGATGCCAGGAGTGAAGCCGGAGTGAAGCCGGTAGTGAAGCTGGGAGTGAAGCCTGGAGTGAAGCGCGAGTGAAGCCAGGAGTGAAGCCCGAGTGAAGCCGGGGGGTAAAGCCCGGAGTGAAGCCGGGGTGAAGCCGGGAGTGAAGCCGGGGTGAGGCCGGGAGTGAAGCCGGGGGTGAAGCCGGGTTTGAAGAGGGGATTGAAGCCGGGAGTGATGCCGGGAGTGAAGCTGGAGTGAAGACGGGAGTGAAGTCGGAGTGAAGAATAGAGTGAAGCCGGGAATGAAGCCGGAGTGAAATAGGGAGTGAAGCCGGAAGTGAAACCGGAGGGAAGCCGGGAGTGAAGCTGGAATGAAGCCAGAGTGAAGACGGGAGTGAAGCCGGAGTGAAGCTGGAGTGAAGCCGGAGTGAAGCCACGAGTGATGCCGGGAGTGAAGCTGGTTTGAAGCCGGGAGTGAAGCTGGAGTGAAGCCGGGAGTGAAGTCGGATTGAAACAGGGAGTGAAGCCGGGAGTGAAGCCAGAGTGAAGCCGGGAGTGAAGCCGGAGTGAAGCCGGAGTGAAGGGGGGAGTAAAGCCAGAGTGTAGCCGGAGTGAAGAGGGGAGTAAAGCCGGAGTGAAGCCGGGGTGAAGCCGGGAGTGAAGCCGGGGGTGAAGCCGGGTTTGAAGAGGGGATTGAAGCCGGGAGTGATGCCAGGAGTGAAGCCGGAGTGAAGCCGGTAGTGAAGCTGGGAGTGAAGCCTGGAGTGAAGCGCGAGTGAAGCCGGATGTGAAGCCCGAGTGAAGCCGGGGGTAAAGCCCGGAGTGAAGCCGGGGTGAAGCCGGGAGTGAAGCCGGGGTGAGGCCGGGAGTGAAGCCGGAGTGAAGCCGGGAGTGAAGCCTGAGTGAAGCCGGAGTGAAGCTGAGGGTTAAGCTGGAGTGAAGGCTGAGTGAAACCGGGAGTGAAGCCGGGAGTGATGCCGGGAGTGAAGCTGGAGTGAAGAATGGAGTGAAGCCGGGAATGAAGCCGGAGTGAAACAGGGAGTGAAGCCGGGAGTGAAACCGGAGGGAAGCCGGGAGTGAAGCTGGAATGAAGCCAGAGTGAAGACGGGAGTGAAGCCGGAGTGAAGCTGGAGTGAAGCCGGAGTGAAGCCAGGAGTGAAGCCGGAGTGAAGCCGGGAGTGAAGCCGGGAGTGAAGCCGGGAGTGAAGCCGGGAGTGAAGCCGGGAGTGAAGGCTGCGTTAAACCGGGAGTGAAGCTGGGATTGATGCCGGGAGTGAAGCTGGTTTGAAGCCGGGAGTGAAGCTGGAGTGAAGCCGAGAGTGAAGCCGGGAGTGAAGCCGGGAGTGAAGCCGGGAGTGAAGTAGGGAGTGAAGCTGGGAGTGAAGCCGGGCGTGAAACCGGAGGGAAGCCGGAGTGAAGCTGGAGTGAAGCCGGAGTGAAGCCAGGAGTGATGCCGGGAGTGAAGCTGGTGTGAAGCCGGGAGTGAAGTCGGAGTGAAGCAAGGAGTGAAACCGGGAATGAAGCCGGAGTGAAACAGGGAGTGAAGCCGGTAGTGAAGCCGGAGTGAATACGGGAGTGAAGTCGGAATGAAGCTGGAGTGAAGCCGGAGTGAAACCGAGAGTTAAGCCTGCGTGAAGCCAAGTGAAGCTGGGGGTTAAGCCGGAGTGAAGCTGGGAGTGAAGCCGGAGTGAAGTCGGGAGTGAAGCCGGGAGTGATGCCGGGAGTGAAGGCTGCATTAAACCGGGAGTGAAGCCGGGAGTGAAGCCGGGAGTGAAGGCTGCGTTAAACCGGGAGTGAAGCTGGGAGTGATGCCGGGAGTGAAGCTGGTTTGAAGCCGGGAGTGAAGCTGGAGTGAAGCCGAGAGTGAAGTCGGAGTGAAACAGGGAGTGAAGCCGGGAGTGAAGCCAGAGTGAAGCCAGGAGTGAAGCCAGAGTGTAGCCGGAGTGAAGAGGGGAGTAAAGCCGGAGTGAAGCCGGGGTGAAGCCGGGAGTGAAGCCGGGGGTGAAGCCGGGTTTGAAGAGGGGATTGAAGCCGGGGGTGATGCCAGGAGTGAAGCCGGAGTGAAGCCGGTAGTGAAGCTGGGAGTGAAACCTGGAGTGAAGCGCGAGTGAAGCCAGGAGTGAAGCCCGAGTGAAGCCGGGTGGTAAAGCCCGGAGTGAAGCCGGAGTGAAGCCGGGAGTGAAGCCGGGGTGAGGCCAGGAGTGAAGCCGGGGGTGAAGCTGGGTTTGAAGAGGGGATTGAAGCCGCGAGTGATGCCGGGAGTGAAGCTGGAGTGAAGACGGTAGTGAAGTCGGAGTGAAGAATGGAGTGAAGCCGGGAATGAAGCCGGAGTGAAATAGGGAGTGAAGCCGGGAGTGAAACCGGAGGGAAGCCGGGAGTGAAGCTGGAATGAAGCCAGAGTGAAGACGGGAGTGAAGCCGGAGTGAAGCTGGAGTGAAGCCGGAGTGAAGCCAGGAGTGAAGCCGGGAGTGAAACCGGAGGGAAGCCGGGAGTGAAGCTGGAATGAAGCCAGAGTGAAGACGGGAGGGAAGCCGGAGTGAAGCTGGAGTGAAGCCGGAGTGAAGGCAGGAGTGATGCCGGGAGTGAAGGTGGTTTGAAGCCGGGAGTCAGGCTGGAGTGAAGCCGGGAGTGAAGTCGGAGTGAAACAGGGAGTGAAGCCGGGAGTGAAGCCAGAGTGAAGCCAGGAGTGAAGCCGGAGTGAAGAGGGGAGTAAAGCCGGAGTGAAGCCGGGGTGAAGCCGGGATTGAAGCCGGGGGTGAAGCCGGGTTTGAAGAGGGTATTGAAGCCGGGAGTGATGCCAGGAGTGAAGCCGGAGTGAAGCCGGTAGTGAAGCTGGGAGTGAAGCCTGGAGTGAAGCGCGAGTGAAGCCGGGGGGTAAAGCCCGGAGTGAAGCCGGGGTGAAGCCGGGAGTGAAGCCGGGGTGAGGCTGGGAGTGAAGCCGGGGTGAGGCCGGGAGTGAAGCCGGAGTGAAGCCGGGAGTTAAGCCTGAGTGAAGCCGGAGTGAAGCTGGGGGTTATGCCGGAGTGAAGGCTGAGTGAAACCGGGAGTGAAGCCGGGCGTGATGCCGGGAGTGAAGCTGGAGTGAAGACGGGAGTGAAGTCGGAGTGAAGAATGGAGTGAAGCCAGGAATGAAGCCGGAGTGAAACAGGGAGTGAAGCCGGGAGTGAAACCGGAGGGAAGCCGGGAGAGAAGCTGGAATGAAGCCAGAGTGAAGACGGGAGTGAAGCCGGAGTGAAGCTGGAGTGAAGCCGGAGTGAAGCCAGGAGTGATGCCGGGAGTGAAGCTGGTTTGAAGCCGGGAGTGAAGTCGGAGTGAAGCAGGGAGTGAAACCGGGAATGAAGCCGGAGTGAAACAGGGAGTGAAGCCGGGAGTGAAGCCCGAGTGAATACGGGAGTGAAGTCGGAATGAAGCTGGAGTGAAGCCGGAGTGAAACTGGGAGTTAGGCCTGAGTGAAGCCGGAGTGAAGCTGGGGGTTAATCCGGAGTGAAGCCGGGAGTGAAGCCGGAGTGAAGTCGGGAGTGAAGCCGGGAGTGATGCCGGGAGTGAAGCCGGGAGTGAAGCCGGAGTGAAGCCGGGAGTGAAGAATGGAGTGAAGCCGGGAATGAAGCCGGAGTGAAGCCGGGAATGAAGCCGGGGTGAGGCCAGGAGTGAAGCCGGAGTGAAGCTGGGGGTTGAGCAGGAGTGAAGGCTGAGTGAAGCCGGGAGTGAAGCCGGGAGTGAAGCCGGGAGTGAAGCCGGGAGTGAAGTAGGGAGTGAAGCTGGGAGTGAAGCTGGGAGTGAAGCCGGGAGTGAAACCGGAGGGAAGCCGGAGTGAAGCTGGAGTGAAGCCGGAGTGAAGCCAGGAGTGATGCCGGGAGTGAAGCTGGTCTGAAGCCGGGAGTGAAGTCGGAGTGAAGCAGGGAGTGAAACCGGGAATGAAGCCGGAGTGAAACAGGGAGTGAAGCCGGTAGTGAAGCCGGAGTGAATACGGGAGTGAAGTCGGAATGAAGCTGGAGTGAAGCCGGAGTGAAACCGAGAGTTAAGCCTGCGTGAAGCCAAGTGAAGCTGGGGGTTAAGCCGGAGTGAAGCCGGGAGTGAAGCCGGAGTGTAACCGGGAGTGAAGCCGGGAGTGATGCCGGGAGTGAAGGCTGCGTTAAACCGGGAGTGAAGCTGGGAGTGATGCCGGGAGTGAAGCTGGTTTGAAGCCGGGAGTGAAGCTGGAGTGAAGCCGGGAGTGAAGCCGGAGTGAAGCCGGAGTGAAGCCTGAGTGAAGAGGGGAGTAAAGCCAGAGTGAAGCCGGGGTGAAGCCGGGAGTGAAGCCGGGGGTGAAGCCGGGTTTGAAGATGGGATTGAAGCCGGGTGTGATGCCAGGAGTGAAGCCGGAGTGAAGCCGGTAGTGAAGCTGGGAGTGAAGCCTGGAGTGAAGCGAGAGTGAAGCCGGGAGTGAAGCCCGAGTGAAGCCGGGGGGTAAAGCCCGGAGTGAAGACGGGGTGAAGCCGGGAGTGAAGCCGGGGTGAAGCCGGGAGTGAAGCCAGAGTGAAGCCGGGAGTTAAGCCTGAGTGAAGCCGGAGTGAAGCTGGGAGTGAAGCCGGAGTGAAACAGGGAGTGAAGCCGCGAGTGAAGCCAGAGTGAAGCCAGGAGTGAAGCCAGAGTGAAGCCGGAGTGAAGAGGGGAGTAAAGCCGGAGTGAAGCCGGGGTGAAGCCGGGAGTGAAGCCGGGGGCGAAGCCGGGTTTGAAGAGGGGATTGAAGCCGGGAGTGATGCCAGGAGTGAAGCCGGATTGAAGCCGGTAGTGAAGCTGGGAGTGAAGCCTGGAGTGAAGCTCGAGTGAAGCCAGGAGTGAAGCCCGAGTGAAGCTGGGGGTAAAGCCCGGAGTGAAGCCGGGGTGAAGCCGGGAGTGAAGCCGGGGTGAGGCCGGGAGTGAAGCCGGAGTGAAGCCGGGAGTTAAGCCTGAGTGAAGCCGGAGTGAAGTTGGGGGTTAAGCCGGAGTGAAGGCTGAGTGAAACCGGGAGTGAAGCCGGGAGTGATGCCGGGAGTGAAGCTGGAGTGAAGACGGGAGTGAAGTCGGAGTGAAGAATGGAGTGAAGCCGGGAATGAAGCCGGGAATGAAGCCGGAGTGAAACAGGGAGTGAAGCCGGGATTGAAACTGGTGGGAAGCCGGGAGTGAAGCTGGAATGAAGCCAGAGTGAAGACGGGAGTGAAGCCGGAGTGAAGCTGGAGTGAAGCCGGAGTGAAGCCAGGAGTGATGCCGGGAGTGAAGCTGGTTTGAAGCCGGGAGTGAAGTCGGAGTGAAGCAGGGAGTGAAACCGGGAATGAAGCCGGAGTGAAACAGGGAGTGAAGCCGGGAGTGAAGCCGGAGTGAATACGGGAGTGAAGTCGGAATGAAGCTGGAGTGAAGCCGGAGTGAAACTGGGAGTTAAGCCTGAGTAAAGCCGGAGTGAAGCTGGGGGTTAAGCCGGAGTGAAGCCGGGAGTTAAGCCTGAGTGAAGCCGGAGTGAAGCTGGGGGTTAAGCCGGAGTGAAGGCTGAGTGAAACTGGGAGTGAAGCCGGGAGTGATGCCGGGAGTGAAGCTGGAGTGAAGACGGTAGTGAAGTCGGAGTGAAGAATGGAGTGAAGCCGGGAATGAAGCCGGAGTGAAACAGGGAGTGAAGCCGGGAGAGAAACCGGAGGGAAGCCGGGAGTGAAGCTGGAATGAAGCCAGAGTGAAGACGGGAGTGAAGCCGGAGTTAATACGGGAGTGAAGTTGGAATGAAGCTGGAGTGAAACCGGAGTGAAACCGGGAGTTAAGCCTGAGTGAAGCCGGAGTGAAGCTGGGGGTTAGGCCGGGGTGAAGCCGGGAGTGAAGCCGGGGTGAAGCCGGGAGTGAAGCCGGGGTGAAGCCGGGAGTGAAGCCGGGGTGAGGCCGGGAGTGAAGCCGGAGTGAAGCCGGGAGTTAAGCCTGAGTGAAGCTGGAGTGAAGCTGGGGGTTAAGCCGGAGTGAAGGCTGAGTGAAACCGGGAGTGAAGCCGGGAGTGATGCCGGGAGTGAAGCTGGAGTGAAGACGGGAGTGAAGTCGGAGTGAAGAATGGAGTGAAGCCAGGAATGAAGCCGGAGTGAAACAGGGAGTGAAGCCGGGAGTGAAACCGGAGGGAAGCCGGGAGTGAAGCTGGAATGAAGCCAGAGTGAAGACGGGAGTGAAGCCGGAGTGAAGCTGGAGTGAAGCCGGAGTGAAGCCAGGAGTGATGCCGGGAGTGAAGCTGGTTTGAAGCCGGGAGTGAAGTCGGAGTGAAGCAGGGAGTGAAACCGGGAATGAAGCCGGAGTGAAACAGGGAGTGAAGCCGGGAGTGAAGCCGGAGTGAATACGGGAGTGAAGTCGGAATGAAGCTGGAGTGAGGCCAGAGTGAAACTGGGAGTTAAGGCTGAGTGAAGCTGGAGTGAAGCTGGGGGTTAAGCCGGAGTGAAGGCTGAGTGAAGCCGGGAGTGAAGCCACGAGTGATGCAAGGGAGTGAAGCTGGAGTGAGGCCGGGAGTGAAGCCGGAGTGAAGCTGGGAGTGAAGCCGGCAGTGAAGCCGGGAGTGAAGTAGGGACTGAAGCCGGGAGTGAAGCCGGGAGTGAAGCCGGGAGTGAAGCCGGGAGTGAAGTAGGGAGTGAAGCTGGGAGTGAAGCCGGGAGTGAAACCGGAGGGAAGCCGGAGTGAAGCTGGAGTGAAGCCGGAGTGAAGCCAGGAGTGATGCCGGGAGTGAAGCTGGTGTGAAGCCGGGAGTGAAGTCGGAGTGAAGCAAGGAGTGAAACCGGGAATGAAGCCGGAGTGAAACAGGGAGTGAAGCCGGTAGTGAAGCCGGAGTGAATACGGGAGTGAAGTCGGAATGAAGCGGGAGTGAAGCCGGAGTGAAACCGAGAGTTAAGCCTGCGTGAAGCCAAGTGAAGCTGGGGGTTAAGCCGGAGTGAAGCCGGGAGTGAAGCCGGAGTGAAGCCGGGAGTGAAGCCGGGAGTGAAGCCGGGAGTGAAGGCTGCGTTAAACCGGGAGTGAAGCTGGGAGTGATGCCGGGAGTGAAGCTGGTTTGAAGCCGGGAGTGAAGCTGGAGTGAAGCCGGGAGTGAAATCGGAGTGAAACAGGGAGTGAAGCCGGGAGTGAAGCCAGAGTGAAGCCAGGAGTGAAGCCAGAGTGTAGCCGGAGTGAAGAGGGGAGTAAAGCCGGAGTGAAGCAGGGGTGAAGCCGGGAGTGAAGCCGGGGGTGAAGCCGGGTTTGAAGAGGGGATTGAAGCCGGGGGTGATGCCAGGAGTGAAGCCGGAGTGAAGCCGGTAGTGAAGCTGGGAGTGAAGCCTGGAGTGAAGCGCGAGTGAAGCCAGGAGTGAAGCCCGAGTGAAGCCGGGGGGTAAAGCCCGGAGTGAAGCCGGGGTGAAGCCGGGAGTGAAGCCGGGGTGAGGCCGGGAGTGAAGCCGGGGGTGAAGCCGGGTTTGAAGCCGGGAGTGATGCCGGGAGTGAAGCTGGAGTGAAGACGGGAGTGAAGTCGGAGTGAAGAATAGAGTGAAGCCGAGAATGAAGCCGGAGTGAAATAGGGAGTGAAGCCGGGAGTGAAACCGGAGGGAAGCCGGGAGTGAAGCTGGAATGAAGCCAGAGTGAAGACGGGAGTGAAGCCGGAGTGAAGCTGGAGTGAAGCCGGAGTGAAGCCACGAGTGATGCCGGGAGTGAAGCTGGTTTGAAGCCGGGAGTGAAGCTGGAGTGAAGCCGGGAGTGAAGTCGGATTGAAACAGGGAGTGAAGCCGGGAGTGAAGCCAGAGTGAAGCCGGGAGTGAAGCCGGAGTGAAGCCGGAGTGAAGAGGGGAGTAAAGCCAGAGTGTAGCCGGAGTGAAGAGGGGAGTAAAGCCGGAGTGAAGCCGGGGTGAAGCCGGGAGTGAAGCCGGGGGTGAAGCCGGGTTTGAAGAGGGGATTGAAGCCGGGAGTGATGCCAGGAGTGAAGCCGGAGTGAAGCCGGTAGTGAAGCTGGGAGTGAAGCCTGGAGTGAAGCGCGAGTGAAGCCGGATGTGAAGCCCGAGTGAAGCCGGGGGGTAAAGCCCGGAGTGAAGCCGGGGTGAAGCCGGGAGTGAAGCCGGGGTGAGGCCGGGAGTGAAGCCGGAGTGAAGCCGGGAGTGAAGCCTGAGTGAAGCCGGAGTGAAGCTGAGGGTTAAGCTGGAGTGAAGGCTGAGTGAAACCGGGAGTGAAGCCGGGAGTGATGCCGGGAGTGAAGCTGGAGTGAAGAATGGAGTGAAGCCGGGAATGAAGCCGGAGTGAAACAGGGAGTGAAGCCGGGAGTGAAACCGGAGGGAAGCCGGGAGTGAAGCTGGAATGAAGCCAGAGTGAAGACGGGCGTGAAGCCGGAGTGAAGCTGGAGTGAAGCCGGAGTGAAGCCAGGAGTGATGCCGGGAGTGAAGCTGGTTTGAAGCCGGGAGTGAAGTCGGAGTGAAGCAGGGAGTGAAACCGGGAATGAAGCCGGAGTGAAACAGGGAGTGAAGCCGGGAGTGAAGCCGGAGTGAATACGGGAGTGAAGTCGGAATGAAGCTGGAGTGAAGCCGGAGTGAAACTGGGAGTTAAGCCTGAGTGAAGCCGGAGTGAAGCTGGGGGTTAAGCCGGAGTGAAAGCTGAGTGAAGCCGGGAGTGAAGCCACGAGTGATGCCGGGAGTGAAGCTGGAGTGAGGCCGAGAGTGAAGCCGGAGTGAAGCTGGGAGTGAAGCCGGCAGTGAAGCCGAGAGTGAAGTAGGGAGTGAAGCTGGAGTGAAGCCGGGAGTGAAGCCAGGAGTGAAGTAGGGTGTGAAGCTGGGAGTGAAGCCGTGCGTGAAACCGGAGGGAAGCCGGAGTGAAGCTGGAGTGAAGCCGGAGTGAAGCCAGGAGTGATGCCGGGAGTGAAGCTGGTGTGAAGCCGGGAGTGAAGTCGGAGTGAAGCAAGGAGTGAAACCGGGAATGAAGCCGGAGTGAAACAGGGAGTGAAGCCGGTAGTGAAGCCTTAGTGAATACGGGAGTGAAGTCGGAATGAAGCTGGAGTGAAGCCGGAGTGAAACCGAGAGTTAAGCCTGCGTGAAGCCAAGTGAAGCTGGGGGTTAAGCCGGAGTGAAGCCTCGAGTGAAGCCGGAGTGAAGCCGGGAGTGAAGCCGGGAGTGAAGCCGGGAGTGAAGCCGGGAGTGAAGCCGGGTGTGAAGCTGGTTTGAAGCCGGGAGTGAAGCTGGAGTGAAGCCGGGAGTGAAGCCGGGAGTGAAGCCGGGAGTGAAGTAGGGAGTGAAGCTGGGAGTGAAGCCGGGCGTGAAACCGGAGGGAAGCCGGAGTGAAGCTGGAGTGAAGCCGGAGTGAAGCCAGGAGTGATGCCGGGAGTGAAGCTGGTGTGAAGCCGGGAGTGAAGTCGGAGTGAAGCAAGGAGTGAAACCGGGAATGAAGCCGGAGTGAAACAGGGAGTGAAGCCGGTAGTGAAGCCGGAGTGAATACGGGAGTGAAGCCGGAGTGAAGCTGGGAGTGAAGCCGGAGTGAAGTCGGGAGTGAAGCCGGGAGTGATGCCGGGAGTGAAGGCTGCATTAAACCGGGAGTGAAGCTGGGAGTGATGCCGGGAGTGAAGCTGGTTTGAAGCCGGTGGTGAAGCTGGAGTGAAGCCGAGAGTGAAGTCGGAGTGAAACAGGGAGTGAAGCCGGGAGTGAAGCCAGAGTGAAGCCAGGAGTGAAGCCAGAGTGTAGCCGGAGTGAAGAGGGGAGTAAAGCCGGAGTGAAGCAGGGGTGAAGCCGGGAGTGAAGCCGGGGGTGAAGCCGGGTTTGAAGAGGGGATTGAAGCCGGGGGTGATGCCAGGAGTGAAGCCGGAGTGAAGCCGGTAGTGAAGCTGGGAGTGAAACCTGGAGTCAAGCGCGAGTGAAGCCAGGAGTGAAGCCCGAGTGAAGCCGGGCGGTAAAGCCCGGAGTGAAGCCGGAGTGAAGCCGGGAGTGAAGCCGGGGTGAGGCCAGGAGTGAAGCCGGGGGTGAAGCTGGGTTTGAAGAGGGGATTGAAGCCGGGAGTGATGCCGGGAGTGAAGCTGGAGTGAAGACGGTAGTGAAGTCGGAGTGAAGAATGGAGTGAAGCCGGGAATGAAGCCGGAGTGAAATAGGGAGTGAAGCCGGGAGTGAAACCGGAGGGAAGCCGGGAGTGAAGCTGGAATGAAGCCAGAGTGAAGACGGGAGTGAAGCCGGAGTGAAGCTGGAGTGAAGCCGGAGTGAAGCCAGGAGTGAAGCCGGGAGTGAAACCGGAGGGAAGCCGGGAGTGAAGCTGGAATGAAGCCAGAGTGAAGACGAGAGTGAAGCCGGAGTGAAGCTGGAGTGAAGCCGGAGTGAAGCCAGGAGTGATGCCGGGAGTGAAGCTGGTTTGAAGCCGGGAGTGAAGCTGGAGTGAAGCCGGGAGTGAAGTCGGAGTGAAACAGGGAGTGAAGCCGGGAGTGAAGCCAGAGTGAAGCCAGGAGTGAAGCCGGAGTGAAGAGGGGAGTAAAGCCGGAGTGAAGCCGGGGTGAAGCCGGGATTGAAGCCGGGGGTGAAGCCGGGTTTGAAGAGGGTATTGAAGCCGGGAGTGATGCCAGGAGTGAAGCCGGAGTGAAGCCGGTAGTGAAGCTGGGAGTGAAGCCTGGAGTGAAGCGCGAGTGAAGCCGGGAGTGAAGCCAAGAGTGAAGCCGGAGGGTAAAGCCCGGAGTGAAGCCGGGGTGAAGCCGGGAGTGAAGCCGGGGTGAGGCTGGGAGTGAAGCCGGGGTGAGGCCGGGAGTGAAGCCGGAGTGAAGCCGGGAGTTAAGCCTGAGTGAAGCCGGAGTGAAGCTGGGGGTTATGCCGGAGTGAAGGCTGAGTGAAACCGGGAGTGAAGCCGGGCGTGATGCCGGGAGTGAAGCTGGAGTGAAGACGGGAGTGAAGTCGGAGTGAAGAATGGAGTGAAGCCAGGAATGAAGCCGGAGTGAAACAGGGAGTGAAGCCGGGAGTGAAACCGGAGGGAAGCCGGGAGAGAAGCTGGAATGAAGCCAGAGTGAAGACGGGAGTGAAGCCGGAGTGAAGCTGGAGTGAAGCCGGAGTGAAGCCAGGAGTGATGCCGGGAGTGAAGCTGGTTTGAAGCCGGGAGTGAAGTCGGAGTGAAGCAGGGAGTGAAACCGGGAATGAAGCCGGAGTGAAACAGGGAGTGAAGCCGGGAGTGAAGCCCGAGTGAATACGGGAGTGAAGTCGGAATGAAGCTGGAGTGAAGCCGGAGTGAAACTGGGAGTTAGGCCTGAGTGAAGCCGGAGTGAAGCTGGGGGTTAATCCGGAGTGAAGCCGGGAGTGAAGCCGGAGTGAAGTCGGGAGTGAAGCCGGGAGTGATGCTGGGAGTGAAGCCGGGAGTGAAGCCGGAGTGAAGCCGGGAGTGAAGAATGGAGTGAAGCCGGGAATGAAGCCGGAGTGAAGCCGGGAATGAAGCCGGGGTGAGGCCAGGAGTGAAGCCGGAGTGAAGCTGGGGGTTGAGCAGGAGTGAAGGCTGAGTGAAGCCGGGAGTGAAGCCGGGAGTGAAGCCGGGAGTGAAGCCGGGAGTGAAGCCGGGAGTGAAGCCGGGAGTGAAGTAGGGAGTGAAGCTGGGAGTGAAGCTGGGAGTGAAGCCGGGAGTGAAACCGGAGGGAAGCCGGAGTGAAGCTGGAGTGAAGCCGGAGTGAAGCCAGGAGTGATGCCGGGAGTGAAGCTGGTCTGAAGCCGGGAGTGAAGTCGGAGTGAAGCAGGGAGTGAAACCGGGAATGAAGCCGGAGTGAAACAGGGAGTGAAGCCGGTAGTGAAGCCGGAGTGAATACGGGAGTGAAGTCGGAATGAAGCTGGAGTGAAGCCGGAGTGAAACCGAGAGTTAAGCCTGCGTGAAGCCAAGTGAAGCTGGGGGTTAAGCCGGAGTGAAGCCGGGAGTGAAGCCGGAGTGTAACCGGGAGTGAAGCCGGGAGTGATGCCGGGAGTGAAGGCTGCGTTAAACCGGGAGTGAAGCTGGGAGTGATGCCGGGAGTGAAGCTGGTTTGAAGCCGGGAGTGAAGCTGGAGTGAAGCCGGGAGTGAAGCCGGAGTGAAGCCGGAGTGAAGCCTGAGTGAAGAGGGGAGTAAAGCCAGAGTGAAGCCGGGGTGAAGCCGGGAGTGAAGCCGGGGGTGAAGCCGGGTTTGAAGATGGGATTGAAGCCGGGTGTGATGCCAGGAGTGAAGCCGGAGTGAAGCCGGTAGTGAAGCTGGGAGTGAAGCCTGGAGTGAAGCGAGAGTGAAGCCGGGAGTGAAGCCCGAGTGAAGCCGGGGGGTAAAGCCCGGAGTGAAGACGGGGTGAAGCCGGGAGTGAAGCCGGGGTGAAGACGGGAGTGAAGCCAGAGTGAAGCCGGGAGTTAAGCCTGAGTGAAGCCGGAGTGAAGCTGGGAGTGAAGCCGGAGTGAAACAGGGAGTGAAGCCGCGAGTGAAGCCAGAGTGAAGCCAGGAGTGAAGCCAGAGTGAAGCCGGAGTGAAGAGGGGAGTAAAGCCGGAGTGAAGCCGGGGTGAAGCCGGGAGTGAAGCCGGGGGCGAAGCCGGGTTTGAAGAGGGGATTGAAGCCGGGAGTGATGCCAGGAGTGAAGCCGGATTGAAGCCGGTAGTGAAGCTGGGAGTGAAGCCTGGAGTGAAGCTCGAGTGAAGCCAGGAGTGAAGCCCGAGTGAAGCCGGGGGTAAAGCCCGGAGTGAAGCCGGGGTGAAGCCGGGAGTGAAGCCGGGGTGAGGCCGGGAGTGAAGCCGGAATGAAGCCGGGAGTTAAGCCTGAGTGAAGCCGGAGTGAAGCTGGGGTTTAAGCCGGAGTGAAGGCTGAGTGAAACCGGGAGTGAAGCCGGGAGTGATGCCGGGAGTGAAGCTGGAGTGAAGACGGGAGTGAAGTCGGAGTGAAGAATGGAGTGAAGCCGGGAATGAAGCCGGGAATGAAGCCGGAGTGAAACAGGGAGTGAAGCCGGGATTGAAACTGGTGGGAAGCCGGGAGTGAAGCTGGAATGAAGCCAGAGTGAAGACGGGAGTGAAGCCGGAGTGAAGCTGGAGTGAAGCCGGAGTGAAGCCAGGAGTGATGCCGGGAGTGAAGCTGGTTTGAAGCCGGGAGTGAAGCTGGAGTGAAGCCGGGAGTGAAGTCGGAGTGAAACAGGGAGTGAAGCCGGGAGTGAAGCCAGAGTGAAGCCAGGAGTGAAGCCGGAGTGAAGAGGGGAGTAAAGCCGGAGTGAAGCCGGGGTGAAGCCGGGATTGAAGCCGGGGGTGAAGCCGGGTTTGAAGAGGGTATTGAAGCCGGGAGTGATGCCAGGAGTGAAGCCGGAGTGAAGCCGGTAGTGAAGCTGGGAGTGAAGCCTGGAGTGAAGCGCGAGTGAAGCCGGGAGTGAAGCCAAGAGTGAAGCCGGGGGGTAAAGCCCGGAGTGAAGCCGGGGTGAAGCCGGGAGTGAAGCCGGGGTGAGGCTGGGAGTGAAGCCGGGGTGAGGCCGGGAGTGAAGCCGGAGTGAAGCCGGGAGTTAAGCCTGAGTGAAGCCGGAGTGAAGCTGGGGGTTATGCCGGAGTGAAGGCTGAGTGAAACCGGGAGTGAAGCCGGGCGTGATGCCGGGAGTGAAGCTGGAGTGAAGACGGGAGTGAAGTCGGAGTGAAGAATGGAGTGAAGCCAGGAATGAAGCCGGAGTGAAACAGGGAGTGAAGCCGGGAGTGAAACCGGAGGGAAGCCGGGAGAGAAGCTGGAATGAAGCCAGAGTGAAGACGGGAGTGAAGCCGGAGTGAAGCTGGAGTGAAGCCGGAGTGAAGCCAGGAGTGATGCCGGGAGTGAAGCTGGTTTGAAGCCGGGAGTGAAGTCGGAGTGAAGCAGGGAGTGAAACCGGGAATGAAGCCGGAGTGAAACAGGGAGTGAAGCCGGGAGTGAAGCCCGAGTGAATACGGGAGTGAAGTCGGAATGAAGCTGGAGTGAAGCCGGAGTGAAACTGGGAGTTAGGCCTGAGTGAAGCCGGAGTGAAGCTGGGGGTTAATCCGGAGTGAAGCCGGGAGTGAAGCCGGAGTGAAGTCGGGAGTGAAGCCGGGAGTGATGCTGGGAGTGAAGCCGGGAGTGAAGCCGGAGTGAAGCCGGGAGTGAAGAATGGAGTGAAGCCGGGAATGAAGCCGGAGTGAAGCCGGGAATGAAGCCGGGGTGAGGCCAGGAGTGAAGCCGGAGTGAAGCTGGGGGTTGAGCAGGAGTGAAGGCTGAGTGAAGCCGGGAGTGAAGCCGGGAGTGAAGCCGGGAGTGAAGCCGGGAGTGAAGCCGGGAGTGAAGCCGGGAGTGAAGTAGGGAGTGAAGCTGGGAGTGAAGCTGGGAGTGAAGCCGGGAGTGAAACCGGAGGGAAGCCGGAGTGAAGCTGGAGTGAAGCCGGAGTGAAGCCAGGAGTGATGCCGGGAGTGAAGCTGGTCTGAAGCCGGGAGTGAAGTCGGAGTGAAGCAGGGAGTGAAACCGGGAATGAAGCCGGAGTGAAACAGGGAGTGAAGCCGGTAGTGAAGCCGGAGTGAATACGGGAGTGAAGTCGGAATGAAGCTGGAGTGAAGCCGGAGTGAAACCGAGAGTTAAGCCTGCGTGAAGCCAAGTGAAGCTGGGGGTTAAGCCGGAGTGAAGCCGGGAGTGAAGCCGGAGTGTAACCGGGAGTGAAGCCGGGAGTGATGCCGGGAGTGAAGGCTGCGTTAAACCGGGAGTGAAGCTGGGAGTGATGCCGGGAGTGAAGCTGGTTTGAAGCCGGGAGTGAAGCTGGAGTGAAGCCGGGAGTGAAGCCGGAGTGAAGCCGGAGTGAAGCCTGAGTGAAGAGGGGAGTAAAGCCAGAGTGAAGCCGGGGTGAAGCCGGGAGTGAAGCCGGGGGTGAAGCCGGGTTTGAAGATGGGATTGAAGCCGGGTGTGATGCCAGGAGTGAAGCCGGAGTGAAGCCGGTAGTGAAGCTGGGAGTGAAGCCTGGAGTGAAGCGAGAGTGAAGCCGGGAGTGAAGCCCGAGTGAAGCCGGGGGGTAAAGCCCGGAGTGAAGACGGGGTGAAGCCGGGAGTGAAGCCGGGGTGAAGACGGGAGTGAAGCCAGAGTGAAGCCGGGAGTTAAGCCTGAGTGAAGCCGGAGTGAAGCTGGGAGTGAAGCCGGAGTGAAACAGGGAGTGAAGCCGCGAGTGAAGCCAGAGTGAAGCCAGGAGTGAAGCCAGAGTGAAGCCGGAGTGAAGAGGGGAGTAAAGCCGGAGTGAAGCCGGGGTGAAGCCGGGAGTGAAGCCGGGGGCGAAGCCGGGTTTGAAGAGGGGATTGAAGCCGGGAGTGATGCCAGGAGTGAAGCCGGATTGAAGCCGGTAGTGAAGCTGGGAGTGAAGCCTGGAGTGAAGCTCGAGTGAAGCCAGGAGTGAAGCCCGAGTGAAGCCGGGGGTAAAGCCCGGAGTGAAGCCGGGGTGAAGCCGGGAGTGAAGCCGGGGTGAGGCCGGGAGTGAAGCCGGAGTGAAGCCGGGAGTTAAGCCTGAGTGAAGCCGGAGTGAAGTTGGGGTTTAAGCCGGAGTGAAGGCTGAGTGAAACCGGGAGTGAAGCCGGGAGTGATGCCGGGAGTGAAGCTGGAGTGAAGACGGGAGTGAAGTCGGAGTGAAGAATGGAGTGAAGCCGGGAATGAAGCCGGGAATGAAGCCGGAGTGAAACAGGGAGTGAAGCCGGGATTGAAACTGGTGGGAAGCCGGGAGTGAAGCTGGAATGAAGCCAGAGTGAAGACGGGAGTGAAGCCGGAGTGAAGCTGGAGTGAAGCCGGAGTGAAGCCAGGAGTGATGCCGGGAGTGAAGCTGGTTTGAAGCCGGGAGTGAAGTCGGAGTGAAGCAGGGAGTGAAACCGGGAATGAAGCCGGAGTGAAACAGGGAGTGAAGCCGGGAGTGAAGCCGGAGTGAATACGGGAGTAAAGTCGGAATGAAGCTGGAGTGAAGCCGGAGTGAAACTGGGAGTTAAGCCTGAGTAAAGCCGGAGTGAAGCTGGGGGTTAAGCCGGAGTGAAGCCGGGAGTTAAGCCTGAGTGAAGCCGGAGTGAAGCTGGGGGTTAAGCCGGAGTGAAGGCTGAGTGAAACTGGGAGTGAAGCCGGGAGTGATGCCGGGAGTGAAGCTGGAGTGAAGACGGTAGTGAAGTCGGAGTGAAGAATGGAGTGAAGCCGGGAATGAAGCCGGAGTGAAACAGGGAGTGAAGCCGGGAGAGAAACCGGAGGGAAGCCGGGAGTGAAGCTGGAATGAAGCCAGAGTGAAGACGGGAGTGAAGCCGGAGTGAAGCTGGAGTGAAGCCGGAGTGAAGCCAGGAGTGATGCCGGGAGTGAAGCTGGTTTGAAGCCGGGAGTGAAGTCGGAGTGAAGCAGGGAGTGAAACCGGGAATGAAGCAGGAGTGAAACAGGGAGTGAAGCCGGGAGTGAAGCCGGAGTGAATACGGGAGTGAAGTCGGAATGAAGCTGGAGTGAAGCCGGAGTGAAACTGGGAGTTAAGCCTCAGTAAAGCCGGAGTGAAGCTGGGGGTTAAGCCGGAGTGAAGCCGGGAGTGAAGCCGGAGTGAAGCCAGGAGTGAAGCCGGGAGTGATGCCGGGAGTGAAGGCTGAGTGAAACCGGGAGTGAAGCCAGGAGTGATGCCGGGAGTGAAGCTGGAGTGAAGACGGGAGTGAAGTCGGAGTGAAGAATGGAGTGAAGCCGGGAATGAAGCCGGAGTGAAACAGGGAGTGAAGCCGGGAGTGAAACCGGGAGTGAAGTAGGGAGTGAAGCCGGGAGGGAAGCCGGGAGTGAAACCGGAGGGAAGCCGGGAGTGAAGCTGGAATGAAGCCAGAGTGAAGACGGGAGTGAAGCCGGAGTGAAGCTGGAGTGAAGCCGGAGTGAAGCCAGGAGTGATGCCGGGAGTGAAGCTGGTTTGAAGCCGCGAGTGAAGCTGGAGTGAAGTCGGGAGTGAAGTCGGAGTGAAACAGGGAGTGAAGCCGGGAGTGAAGCCAGAGTGAAGCCGGGAGTGAAGCCGGAGTGAAGCCTGAGTGAAGAGGGGAGTAAAGCCGGAGTGAAGCCGGGGTGAAGCCGGGAGTGAAGCCGGGGGTGAAGCCGGGTTTGAAGAGGGGATTGAAGCCGGGAGTGATGCCAGGAGTGAAGCCGGAGTGAAGACGGTAGTGAAGCTGGGAGTGAAGCCTGGAGTGAAGCGCGAGTGAAGCCGGGAGTGAAGCCCGAGTGAAGCCGGGGGGTAAAGCCTGGAGTGAAGCCGGGGTGAAGCTGGGGTTTAAGCCAGAGTGAAGCCGGGAGTGAAGCCGGTGTGAAGCCGGGAGTGAAGCCCGGAGTGAAGCCGGTAGTGAAGCCGGTAGTGAAGCCGGTAGTGAAGCCGGAGTGGAGCAGGGAGTGAAGCAGGGAGTGAAGCGCATGTGAAGCCGGGAGTGAAGCCGGGAATGAAGCCGGGGTGAGGCCAGGAGTGAAGCCGGAGTGAAGCCGGGAGTTAAGCCTGAGTGAAGCCGGGAGTGAAGCTGGGAGTGAAGCCGGGAGTGAAGCCGGGAGTGAAGCCGGAATGAAGCCGGGAGTGAAGTAGGGAGTGAAGCTGGGAGTGAAGCTGGGAGTGAAGCCGGGAGTGAAACCGGAGGGAAGCCGGAGTGAAGCTGGAGTGAAGCCGGAGTGAAGCCAGGAGTGATGCCGGGAGTGAAGCTGGTCTGAAGCCGGGAGTGAAGTCGGAGTGAAGCAAGGAGTGAAACCGGGAATGAAGCCGGAGTGAAACAGGGAGTGAAGCCGGTAGTGAAGCCGGAGTGAATACGGGAGTGAAGTCGGAATGAAGCTGGAGTGAAGCCGGAGTGAAACCGAGAGTTAAGCCTGCGTGAAGCCAAGTGAAGCTGGGGGTTAAGCCGGAGTGAAGCCGGGAGTGAAGCCGGAGTGAAGCCGGGAGTGAAGCCGGGAGTGATGCCGGGAGTGAAGGCTGCGTTAAACCGGGAGTGAAGCTGGGAGTGATGCCGGGAGTGAAGCTGGTTTGAAGCTGGGAGTGAAGCTGGAGTGAAGCCGGGAGTGAAGTCGGAGTGAAACAGGGAGTGAAGCCGGGAGTGAAGCCGGAGTGAAGCCGGGAGTGAAGCCGGGAGTGAAGCCGGGAGTGAAGCCGGAGTGAAGCCTGAGTGAAGAGGGGAGTAAAGCCGGAGTGAAGCCGGGGTGAAGCCGGGACTGAAGCCGGGGGTGAAGCCGGGTTTGAAGATGGGATTGAAGCCGGGAGTGATGCCAGGAGTGAAGCCGGAGTGAAGCCGGTAGTGAAGCTGGGATTGAAGCCTGGAGTGAAGCGAGAGTGAAGCCGGGAGTGAAGCCCGAGTGAAGCCGGGGGGTAAAGCCCGGAGTGAAGCCGGGGTGAAGCCGGGAGTGAAGCCGGGGTGAGGCTGGGAGTGAAGCCGGAGTGAAGCCGGGAGTTAAGCCTGAGTGAAGCCGGAGTGAAGCTGGGAGTGAAGCCGGAGTGAAACAGGGAGTGAAGCCGGGAGTGAAGCCAGAGTGAAGCCAGGAGTGAAGCCAGGAGTGAAGCCAGAGTGAAGCCGGAGTGAAGAGGGGAGTAAAGCCGGAGTGAAGCCGGGGTGAAGCCGGGAGTGAAGCCGGGGGTGAAGCCGGGTTTGAAGAGGGGATTGAAGCCGGGAGTGATGCCAGGAGTGAAGCCGGATTGAAGCCGGTAGTGAAGCTGGGAGTGAAGCCTGGAGTGAAGCTCGAGTGAAGCCAGGAGTGAAGCCCGAGTGAAGCCGGGGGTAAAGCCCGGAGTGAAGCCGAGGTGAAGCCGGGAGTGAAGCCGGGACTGATGCCGGGAGTGAAGCTGGAGTGAAGACGAGAGTGAAGTCGGAGTGAAGAATGGAGTGAAGCCGGGAATGAAGCCGGAGTGAAACAGGGAGTGAAGCCGGGATTGAAACTGGAGGGAAGCCGGGAGTGAAGCTGGAATGAAGCCAGAGTGAAGACGGGAGTGAAGCCGGAGTGAAGCTGGAGTGAAGCCGGAGTGAAGCCAGGAGTGATGCCGGGAGTGAAGGTGGTTTGAAGCCGGGAGTGAAGTCGGAGTGAAACAGGGAGTGAAGCCGGGAGTGAAGCCAGAGTGAAGCCGGGAGTGAAGCCAGAGTGAAGCCGGGGTGAAGCTGGGAGTGAAGCCAGGGGTGAAGCCGGGTTTGAAGAGGGGATTGAAGCTGGGAGTGAAGCTGGGAGTGAAGCCTGGAGTGAAGCGCGAGTGAAGCCGGGAGTGAAGCCCGAGTGAAGCCGGGGGGTAAAGCCCGGAGTGAAGCCGGGGTGAAGCCGGGAGTGAAGCCGGGGTGTGGCCGGGAGTGAAGCCGGAGTGAAGCCGGGACTTAAGCCTGAGTGAAGCCGGAGTGAAGCTGGGGGTTAAGCCGGAGTGAAGGCTGAGTGAAACCGGGAGTGAAGCCGGGAGTGATGCCGGCAGTGAAGCTGGAGTGAAGACGGTAGTGAAGTCGGAGTGAAGAATGGAGTGAAGCCGGGAATGAAGCCGGAGTGAAACAGGGAGTGACGCCGGGAGAGAAACCGGAGGGAAGCCGGGAGTGAAGCTGGAATGAAGACAGAGTAAAGACGGGAGTGAAGCCGGAGTGAAGCTGGAGTGAAGCCGGAGTGAAGCCGGAGTGAAGCCAGGAGTGATGCCGGGAGTGAAGCTGGTTTGAAGCCGGGAGTGAAGTCGGAGTGAAGCAGGGAGTGAAACCGGGAATGAAGCCGGAGTGAAACAGGGAGTGAAGCCGGGAGTGAAGCCGGAGTGAATAAGGGAGTGAAGTCGGATTGAAGCTGGAGTGAAGCCGGAGTGAAACTGGGAGTTAAGCCTGAGTGAAGCCGGAGTGAAGCTGGGGGTTAAGCCGGAGTGAAGCCGGGAGTGAAGCCGGTGTGAAGCCAGGAGTGAAGCCGGGAGTGATGCCGGGAGTGAAGGCTGAGTGAAACCGGGAGTGAAGCCGGGAGTGATGCCGGGAGTGAAGCTGGAGTGAAGACGGGAGTGAAGTCGGAGTGAAGAATGGAGTGAAGCCGGGAATGAAGCCGGAGTGAAACAGGGAGTGAAGCCGGGAGTGAAACTGGGAGTGAAGTAGGGAGTGAAGCCGGGAGGGAAGCCGGGAGTGAAACCGGAGGGAAGCCGGGAGTGAAGCTGGAATGAAGCCAGAGTGAAGAAGGGAGTGAAGCCGGAGTGAAGCTGGAGTGAAGCCGGAGTGAAGCCAGGAGTGATGCCGGGAGTGAAGCTGGTTTGAAGCCGGGAGTGAAGCCGGAGTGAAGTCGGGAGTGAAGTCGGAGTGAAACAGGGAGTGAAGCCGGGGTGAAGCCGGGAGTGAAGCCGGGGGTGAAGCCGGGTTTGAAGAGGGGATTGAAGCCGGGAGTGATGCCAGGAGTGAAGCCGGAGTGAAGCCGGTAGTGAAGCTGGGAGTGAAGCCTGGAGTGAAGCGCGAGTGAAGCCGGGGGGTAAAGCCCGGACTGAAGCCGGGGTGAAGCCGGGAGTGAAGCCGGGACTTAAGCCTGAGTGAAGCCGGAGTGAAGCTGGGGGTTAAGCCGGATTGAAGGCTGAGTGAAACCGGGAGTGAAGCCGGGAGTGATGCCGGCAGTGAAGCTGGAGTGAAGACGGTAGTGAAGTCGGAGTGAAGAATGGAGTGAAGCCGGGAATGAAGCCGGAGTGAAACAGGGAGTGACGCCGGGAGAGAAACCGGAGGGAAGCCGGGAGTGAAGCTGGAATGAAGCCAGAGTGAAGACGGGAGTGAAGCCGGAGTGAAGCTGGAGTGAAGCCGGAGTGAAGCCAGGAGTGATGCCGGGAGTGAAGCTGGTTTGAAGCCGGGAGTGAAGTCGGAGTGAAGCAGGGAGTGAAACCGGGAATGAAGCCGGAGTGAAACAGGGAGTGAAGCCGGGAGTGAAGCCGGAGTGAATAAGGGAGTGAAGTCGGAATGAAGCTGGAGTGAAGCCGGAGTGAAACTGGGAGTTAAGCCTGAGTAAAGCCGGAGTGAAGCTGGGGGTTAAGCCGGAGTGAAGCCGGGAGTGAAGGCTGAGTGAAACCGGGAGTGAAGCCGGGAGTGATGCCGGGAGTGAAACAGGGAGTGAAGCCGGGAGTGAAACTGGGAGTGAAGTAGGGAGTGAAGCCGGGAGGGAAGCCGGGAGTGAAACCGGAGGGAAGCCGGGAGTGAAGCTGGAATGAAGCCAGAGTGAAGAAGGGAGTGAAGCCGGAGTGAAGCTGGAGTGAAGCCGGAGTGAAGCCAGGAGTGATGCCGGGAGTGAAGCTGGTTTGAAGCCGGGAGTGAAGCTGGAGTGAAGTCGGGAGTGAAGTCGGAGTGAAACAGGGAGTGAAGCCGGGAGTGAAGCCGGGAGTGAAGCCGGAGTGAAGCCTGAGTGAAGAGGGGAGTAAAGCCGGAGTGAAGCCGGGGTGAAGCCGGGAGTGAAGCCGGGGGTGAAGCCGGGTTTGAAGAGGGGATTGAAGCTGGGAGTGATGCCAGGAGTGAAGCCGGAGTGAAGACGGTAGTGAAGCTGGGAGTGAAGCCTGGAGTGAAGCGCGAGTGAAGCCGGCAGTGAAGCCCGAGTGAAGCCGGGGGGTAAAGCCCGGAGTGAAGCCGGGGTGAAGCCGGGAGTGAAGCCGGGGTGAGGCCGGGGTGAGGCCGGGAGTGAAGCCGGGAGTGAAGGCTGCGTTAAACAGGGAGTGAAGCTGGGAGTGATGCCGGGAGTGAAGCTGGTTTGAAGCCGGGAGTGAAGCTGGAGTGAAGCCGGGAGTGAAGTCGGAGTGAAACAGGGAGTGAAGCCGGGAGTGAAGCCAGAGTGAAGCCAGGAGTGAAGCCAGAGTGAAGCCGGAGTGAAGAGGGGAGTAAAGCCGGAGTGAAGCCGGGGTGAAGCCGGGAGTGAAGCCGGGGGTGAAGCCGGGGGTGAAGCCGGGTTTGAAGATGGGATTGAAGCCGGGAGTGATGCCAGGAGTGAAGCCGGAGTGAAGCCGGTAGTGAAGCTGGGAGTGAAGCCTGGAGTGAAGCGCGAGTGAAGCCAGGAGTGAAGCCCGAGTGAAGCCGGGGGTAAAGCCCGGAGTGAAGCCGGGGTGAAGCCGGGAGTGAAGCCGGGGTGAGGCCGGGAGTGAAGCCGGAGTGAAGCCGGGAGTTAAGCCTGAGTGAAGCCGGAGTGAAGTTGGGGGTTAAGCCGGAGTGAAGGCTGAGTGAAACCGGGAGTGAAGCCGGGAGTGATGCCGGGAGTGAAGCTGGTTTGAAGCCGGGAGTGAAGTCGGAGTGAAGCAGGGAGTGAAACCGGGAATGAAGCCGGAGTGAAACAGGGAGTGAAGCCGGAGTGAAGCCGGGAGTGATGCCGGGAGTGAAGCCGGGAGTGAAGCCGGAGTGAAGCCGGGAGTGAAGCCGGGAGTGATGCCGGGAGTGAAGCTGGAGTGAAGAAGGGAGTGAAGTCGGAGTGAAGAATGGAGTGAAGCCGGGATGAAGCCGGAGTGAAACAGGGAGAGAAGCCGGGAGTGAAACCGGAGGGAAGCTGGGAGTGAAGCTGGAATGAAGCCAGAGTGAAGACGGGAGTGAAGCCGGAGTGAAGCTGGAGTGAAGCCGGAGTGAAGCCAGGAGTGATGCCGGGAGTGAAGCTGGTTTGAAGCTGGGAGTGAAGCTGGAGTGAAGCCGGGAGTGAAGTCGGAGTGAAACAGGGAGTGAAGCCGGGAGTGAAGCCAGAGTGAAGCCGGGAGTGAAGCCGGGAGTGAAGCCGGAGTGAAGCCGGAGTGAAGCCGGAGTGAAGAGGGGAGTAAAGCCGGAGTGAAGCCGGAGTGAAGAGGGGAGTAAAGCCAGAGTGAAGCCAGAGTGAAGCCGGGAGTGAAGCCGGGAGTGAAGCCGGAGTGAAGCCTGAGTGAAGCCGGGGGTGAAGCCGGGTTTGAAGAGGGGATTGAAGCCGGGAGTGATGCCAGGAGTGAAGCCGGAGTGAAGCCGGTAGTGAAGCTGGGAGTGAAGCCTGGAGTGAAGCGCGAGTGAAGCTGGGAGTGAAGCCCGAGTGAAGCGGGGGGGGTAAAGCCCGGAGTGAAGCCGGGGTGAAGCCGGGAGTGAAGCCGGGGTGAGGCCGGGAGTGAAGCCGGAGTGAAGCCGGGAGTTAAGCCTGAGTGAAGCCGGAGTGAAGCTGGGAGTGAAGCCGGAGTGAAACAGGGAGTGAAGCCGGGAGTGAAGCCAGAGTGAAGCCAGGAGTGAAGCCAGAGTGAAGCCGGAGTGAAGAGGGGAGTAAAGCCGGAGTGAAGCCGGGGTGAAGCCGGGAGTGAAGCCGGGGGTGAAGCCGGTTTTGAAGAGGGGATTGAAGCCGGGAGTGATGCCAGGAGTGAAGCCGGATTGAAGCCGGTAGTGAAGCTGGGAGTGAAGCCTGGAGTGAAGCTCGAGTGAAGCCAGGAGTGAAGCCCGAGTGAAGCCGGGGGTAAAGCCCGGAGTGAAGCCGGGGTGAAGCCGGGAGTGAAGCCGGGGTGAGGCCGGGAGTGAAGCCGGAGTGAAGCCGGGCGTTAAGCCTGAGTGAAGCCGGAGTGAAGTTGGGGGTTAAGCCGGAGTGAAGGCTGAGTGAAACCGGGAGTGAAGCCGGGACTGATGCCGGGAGTGAAGCTGGAGTGAAGACGGGAGTGAAGTCGGAGTGAAGAATGGAGTGAAGCCGGGAATGAAGCCGGAGTGAAACAGGGAGTGAAGCCGGGAGTGAAACCGGAGGGAAGCCGGGGGTGAAGCTGGAATGAAGCCAGAGTGAAGACGGGAGTGAAGCCGGAGTGAAGCTGGAGTGAAGCCGGAGTGAAGCCAGGAGTGATGCCGGGAGTGAAGCTGGTTTGAAGCCGGGAGTGAAGCTGGAGTGATGTCGGGAGTGAAGTCGGAGTGAAACAGGGAGTGAAGCCGGGAGTGAAGCCAGAGTGAAGCCGGGAGTGAAGCCGGAGTGAAGCCTGAGTGAAGAGGGGAGTAAAGCCGGATTGAAGCCGGGGTGAAGCCGGGAGTGAAGCCGGGGGTGAAGCCGGGAGTGAAGCCGGGGGTGAAGCCGGGTTTGAAGAGGGGATTGAAGCCGGGAGTGATGCCAGGAGTGAAGCCGGAGTGAAGACGGTAGTGAAGCTGGGAGTGAAGCCTGGAGTGAAGCGCGAGTGAAGCCGGGAGTGAAGCCCGAGTGAAGCCGGGGGGTAAAGCCCGGAGTGAAGCCGGGGTGAAGCCGGGAGTGAAGCCGGGGTGAGGCCGGGGTGAGGCCGGGAGTGATTCCGGAGTGAAGCCGGGAGTTAAGCCTGAGTGAAGCCGGACTGAAGCCGGAGTGAAGCTGGGGGTTAAGCCGGAGTGAAGGCTGAGTGAAGCCGGGAGTGAAGCCACGAGTGATGCAGGGAGTGAAGCTGGAGTGAGGCCGGGAGTGAAGCCGGAGTGAAGCTGGGTGTGAAGCCGGCAGTGAAGCCGGGAGTGAAGCCAGGAGTGAAGCCAGAGTGAAGCCAGAGTGAAGAGGGGAGTAAAGCCGGAGTGAAGCCGGGGTGAAGCCGGGAGTGAAGCCGGGGGTGAAGCCGGGTTTGAAGAGGGGATTGAAGCCGGGAGTGATGCCAGGAGTGAAGCCGGATTGAAGCCGGTAGTGAAGCTGGGAGTGAAGCCTGGAGTGAAGCTCGAGTGAAGCCAGGAGTGAAGCCCGAGTGAAGCCGGGGGTAAAGCCCGGAGTGAAGCCGGGGTGAAGCCGGGAGTGAAGCCGGGGTGAGGCCGGAGTGAAGTTGGGGGTTAAGCCGGAGTGAAGGCTGAGTGAAACCGGGAGTGAAGCCGGGACTGATGCCGGGAGTGAAGCTGGAGTGAAGACGAGAGTGAAGTCGGAGTGAAGAATGGAGTGAAGCCGGGAATGAAGCCGGAGTGAAACAGGGAGTGAAGCCGGGATTGAAACTGGAGGGAAGCCGGGAGTGAAGCTGGAATGAAGCCAGAGTGAAGACGGGAGTGAAGCCGGAGTGAAGCTGGAGTGAAGCCGGAGTGAAGCCAGGAGTGATGCCGGGAGTGAAGGTGGTTTGAAGCCGGGAGTGAAGTCGGAGTGAAACAGGGAGTGAAGCCGGGAGTGAAGCCAGAGTGAAGCCGGGAGTGAAGCCAGAGTGAAGAGGGGAGTAAAGCCGGAGTGAAGCCGGGGTGAAGCTGGGAGTGAAGCCAGGGGTGAAGCCGGGTTTGAAGAGGGGATTGAAGCCGGGAGTGATGCCAGGAGTGAAGCCGGAGTGAAGCCGGTAGTGAAGCTGGGAGTGAAGCCTGGAGTGAAGCGCGAGTGAAGCCGGGAGTGAAGCCCGAGTGAAGCCGGGGGGTAAAGCCCGGAGTGAAGCCGGGGTGAAGCCGGGAGTGAAGCCGGGGTGTGGCCGGGAGTGAAGCCGGAGTGAAGCCGGGACTTAAGCCTGAGTGAAGCCGGAGTGAAGCTGGGGGTTAAGCCGGAGTGAAGGCTGAGTGAAACCGGGAGTGAAGCCGGGAGTGATGCCGGCAGTGAAGCTGGAGTGAAGACGGTAGTGAAGTCGGAGTGAAGAATGGAGTGAAGCCGGGAATGAAGCCGGAGTGAAACAGGGAGTGACGCCGGGAGAGAAACCGGAGGGAAGCCGGGAGTGAAGCTGGAATGAAGCCAGAGTGAAGACGGGAGTGAAGCCGGAGTGAAGCTGGAGTGAAGCCGGAGTGAAGCCGGAGTGAAGCCAGGAGTGATGCCGGGAGTGAAGCTGGTTTGAAGCCGGGAGTGAAGTCGGAGTGAAGCAGGGAGTGAAACCGGGAATGAAGCCGGAGTGAAACAGGGAGTGAAGCCGGGAGTGAAGCCGGAGTGAATAAGGGAGTGAAGTCGGAATGAAGCTGGAGTGAAGCCGGAGTGAAACTGGGAGTTAAGCCTGAGTAAAGCCGGAGTGAAGCTGGGGGTTAAGCCGGAGTGAAGCCGGGAGTGAAGCCGGAGTGAAGCCAGGAGTGAAGCCGGGAGTGATGCCGGGAGTGAAGGCTGAGTGAAACCGGGAGTGAAGCCGGGAGTGATGCCGGGAGTGAAGCTGGAGTGAAGACGGGAGTGAAGTCGGAGTGAAGAATGGAGTGAAGCCGGGAATGAAGCCGGAGTGAAACAGGGAGTGAAGCCGGGAGTGAAACTGGGAGTGAAGTAGGGAGTGAAGCCGGGAGGGAAGCCGGGAGTGAAACCGGAGGGAAGCCGGGAGTGAAGCTGGAATGAAGCCAGAGTGAAGAAGGGAGTGAAGCCGGAGTGAAGCTGGAGTGAAGCCGGAGTGAAGCCAGGAGTGATGCCGGGAGTGTAGCTGGTTTGAAGCCGGGAGTGAAGCCGGAGTGAAGTCGGGAGTGAAGTCGGAGTGAAACAGGGAGTGAAGCCGGGGTGAAGCCGGGAGTGAAGCCGGGGGTGAAGCCGGGTTTGAAGAGGGGATTGAAGCCGGGAGTGATGCCAGGAGTGAAGCCGGGAGTGAAGCCGGGGGTGAAGCCGGGTTTGAAGAGGGGATTGAAGCCGGGAGTGATGCCAGGAGTGAAGCCGGAGTGAAGCCGGTAGTGAAGCTGGGAGTGAAGCCTGGAGTGAAGCGCGAGTGAAGCCGGGGGGTAAAGCCCGGACTGAAGCCGGGGTGAAGCCGGGAGTGAAGCCGGGACTTAAGCCTGAGTGAAGCCGGAGTGAAGCTGGGGGTTAAGCCGGAGTGAAGGCTGAGTGAAACCGGGAGTGAAGCCGGGAGTGATGCCGGCAGTGAAGCTGGAGTGAAGACGGTAGTGAAGTCGGAGTGAAGAATGGAGTGAAGCCGGGAATGAAGCCGGAGTGAAACAGGGAGTGACGCCAGGAGAGAAACCGGAGGGAAGCCGGGAGTGAAGCTGGAATGAAGCCAGAGTGAAGACGGGAGTGAAGCCGGAGTGAAGCTGGAGTGAAGCCGGAGTGAAGCCAGGAGTGATGCCGGGAGTGAAGCTGGTTTGAAGCCGGGAGTGAAGTCGGAGTGAAGCAGGGAGTGAAACCGGGAATGAAGCAGGAGTGAAACAGGGAGTGAAGCCGGGAGTGAAGCCGGAGTGAATAAGGGAGTGAAGTCGGAATGAAGCTGGAGTGAAGCCGGAGTGAAACTGGGAGTTAAGCCTGAGTAAAGCCGGAGTGAAGCTGGGGGTTAAGCCGGAGTGAAGCCGGGAGTGAAGGCTGAGTGAAACCGGGAGTGAAGCCGGGAGTGATGCCGGGAGTGAAACAGGGAGTGAAGCCGGGAGTGAAACTGGGAGTGAAGTAGGGAGTGAAGCCGGGAGGGAAGCCGGGAGTGAAACCGGAGGGAAGCCGGGAGTGAAGCTGGAATGAAGCCAGAGTGAAGAAGGGAGTGAAGCGCGAGTGAAGCCAGGAGTGAAGCCGGAGTGAAGCTGGAGTGAAGCCGGAGTGAAGCCAGGAGTGATGCCGGGAGTGATGCCGGGAGTGAAGCTGGTTTGAAGCCGGGAGTGAAGCTGGAGTGAAGTCGGGAGTGAAGTCGGAGTGAAACAGGGAGTGAAGCCGGGAGTGAAGCCGGGAGTGAAGCCGGAGTGAAGCCTGAGTGAAGAGGGGAGTAAAGCCGGAGTGAAGCCGGGGTGAAGCCGGGAGTGAAGCCGGGGGTGAAGCCGGGTTTGAAGAGGGGATTGAAGCTGGGAGTGATGCCAGGAGTGAAGCCGGAGTGAAGACGGTAGTGAAGCTGGGAGTGAAGCCTGGAGTGAAGCGCGAGTGAAGCCGGCAGTGAAGCCCGAGTGAAGCCGGGGGGTAAAGCCCGGAGTGAAGCCGGGGTGAAGCCGGGAGTGAAGCCGGGGTGAGGCCGGGGTGAGGCCGGGAGTGAAGCCGGGAGTGAAGGCTGCGTTAAACAGGGAGTGAAGCTGGGAGTGATGCCGGGAGTGAAGGTGGTTTGAAGCCGGGAGTGAAGCTGGAGTGAAGCCGGGAGTGAAGTCGGAGTGAAACAGGGAGTGAAGCCGGGAGTGAAGCCAGAGTGAAGCCAGGAGTGAAGCCGGAGTGAAGCCGGAGTGAAGAGGGGAGTAAAGCCGGAGTGAAGCCGGGGTGAAGCCGGGAGTGAAGCCGGGGGTGAAGCCGGGTTTGAAGATGGGATTGAAGCCGGGAGTGATGCCAGGAGTGAAGCCGGAGTGAAGCCGGTAGTGAAGCTGGGAGTGAAGCCTGGAGTGAAGCGCGAGTGAAGCCAGGAGTGAAGCCCGAGTGAAGCCGGGGGTAAAGCCCGGAGTGAAGCCGGGGTGAAGCCGGGAGTGAAGCCGGGGTGAGGCCGGGAGTGAAGCCGGAGTGAAGCCGGGAGTTAAGCCTGAGTGAAGCCGGAGTGAAGTTGGGGGTTAAGCCGGAGTGAAGGCTGAGTGAAACCGGGAGTGAAGCCGGGAGTGATGCCGGGAGTGAAGCTGGTTTGAAGCCGGGAGTGAAGTCGGAGTGAAGCAGGGAGTGAAACCGGGAATGAAGCCGGAGTGAAACAGGGAGTGAAGCCGGAGTGAAGCCGGGAGTGAAGCCGGGAGTGATGCCGGGAGTGAAGCCGGGAGTGAAGCCGGAGTGAAGCCGGGAGTGAAGCCGGGAGTGATGCCGGGAGTGAAGCTGGAGTGAAGAAGGGAGTGAAGTCGGAGTGAAGAATGGAGTGAAGCTGGGATGAAGCCGGAGTGAAACAGGGAGAGAAGCCGGGAGTGAAACCGGAGGGAAGCTGGGAGTGAAGCTGGAATGAAGCCAGAGTGAAGACGGGAGTGAAGCCGGAGTGAAGCTGGAGTGAAGCCGGAGTGAAGCCAGGAGTGATGCCGGGAGTGAAGCTGGTTTGAAGCTGGGAGTGAAGCTGGAGTGAAGCCGGGAGTGAAGTCGGAGTGAAACAGGGAGTGAAGCCGGGAGTGAAGCCAGAGTGAAGCCGGGAGTGAAGCCGGGAGTGAAGCCGGAGTGAAGCCGGAGTGAAGAGGGGAGTAAAGCCGGAGTGAAGCCGGGGTGAAGCCGGGAGTGAAGCCGGGGGTGAAGCCGGGTTTGAAGAGGGGATTGAAGCCGGGAGTGATGCCAGGAGTGAAGCCGGAGTGAAGCCGGTAGTGAAGCTGGGAGTGAAGCCTGGAGTGAAGCGCGAGTGAAGCTGGGAGTGAAGCCCGAGTGAAGCGGGGGGGGTAAAGCCCGGAGTGAAGCCGGGGTGAAGCCGGGAGTGAAGCCGGGGTGAGGCCGGGAGTGAAGCCGGAGTGAAGCCGGGAGTTAAGCCTGAGTGAAGCCGGAGTGAAGCTGGGAGTGAAGCCGGAGTGAAACAGGGAGTGAAGCCGGGAGTGAAGCCAGAGTGAAGCCAGGAGTGAAGCCAGAGTGAAGCCGGAGTGAAGAGGGGAGTAAAGCCGGAGTGAAGCCGGGGTGAAGCCGGGAGTGAAGCCGGGGGTGAAGCCGGTTTTGAAGAGGGGATTGAAGCCGGGAGTGATGCCAGGAGTGAAGCCGGATTGAAGCCGGTAGTGAAGCTGGGAGTGAAGCCTGGAGTGAAGCTCGAGTGAAGCCAGGAGTGAAGCCCGAGTGAAGCCGGGGGTAAAGCCCGGAGTGAAGCCGGGGTGAAGCCGGGAGTGAAGCCGGGGTGAGGCCGGGAGTGAAGCCGGAGTGAAGCCGGGCGTTAAGCCTGAGTGAAGCCGGAGTGAAGTTGGGGGTTAAGCCGGAGTGAAGGCTGAGTGAAACCGGGAGTGAAGCAGGGACTGATGCCGGGAGTGAAGCTGGAGTGAAGACGGGAGTGAAGTCGGAGTGAAGAATGGAGTGAAGCCGGGAATGAAGCCGGAGTGAAACAGGGAGTGAAGCCGGGAGTGAAACCGGAGGGAAGCCGGGGGTGAAGCTGGAATGAAGCCAGAGTGAAGACGGGAGTGAAGCTGGAGTGAAGCCGGAGTGAAGCCAGGAGTGATGCCGGGAGTGAAGCTGGTTTGAAGCCGGGAGTGAAGCTGGAGTGAAGTCGGGAGTGAAGTCGGAGTGAAACAGGGAGTGAAGCCGGGAGTGAAGCCAGAGTGAAGCCGGGAGTGAAGCCGGAGTGAAGCCTGAGTGAAGAGGGGAGTAAAGCCGGATTGAAGCCGGGGTGAAGCCGGGAGTGAAGCCGGGGGTGAAGCCGGGAGTGAAGCCGGGGGTGAAGCCGGGTTTGAAGAGGGGATTGAAGCCGGGAGTGATGCCAGGAGTGAAGCCGGAGTGAAGACGGTAGTGAAGCTGGGAGTGAAGCCTGGAGTGAAGCGCGAGTGAAGGCGGGAGTGAAGCCCGAGTGAAGCCGGGGGGTAAAGCCCGGAGTGAAGCCGGGGTGAAGCCGGGAGTGAAGCCGGGGTGAGGCCGGGGTGAGGCCGGGAGTGATTCCGGAGTGAAGCCGGGAGTTAAGCCTGAGTGAAGCCGGACTGAAGCCGGAGTGAAGCTGGGGGTTAAGCCGGAGTGAAGGCTGAGTGAAGCCGGGAGTGAAGCCACGAGTGATGCAGGGAGTGAAGCTGGAGTGAGGCCGGGAGTGAAGCCGGAGTGAAGCTGGGTGTGAAGCCGGCAGTGAAGCCGGGAGTGAAGTAGGGAGTGAAGCCGGGAGTGAAGCCGGTAGTGAAGCCGGGATTGAAGCCGGGAGTGAAGCCGGGAGTGAAGCCGGGAGTGAAGCCGGGAGTGAAGCCGGGAGTGAAGCCGGGAGTGAAGTCGGGAGTGAAGCTGGGAGTGAAGCCGGGAGTGAAACCGGAGGGAAGCCGGAGTGAAGCTGGAGTGAAGCCGGAGTGAAGCCAGGAGTGATGCCGGGAGTGAAGCTGGTCTGAAGCCGGGAGTGAAGTCGGAGTGAAGCAAGGAGTGAAACTGGGAATGAAGCCGGAGTGAAACAGGGAGTGAAGCCGGTAGTGAAGCCGGAGTGAATACGGGAGTGAAGTCGGAATGAAGCTGCAGTGAAGCCGGAGTGAAACCAAGAGTTAAGCCTGCGTGAAGCCAAGTGAAGCTGGGGGTTAAGCCGGAGTGAAGCCAGGAGTGAAGCCGGAGTGAAGCCGGGAGTGAAGCCGGGAGTGATGCCGGGAGTGAAGGCTGCGTTAAACCGGGAGTGAAGCTGGGAGTGATGCCGGGAGTGAAGCTGGTTTGAAGCCGGGAGTGAAGCTGGAGTGAAGCCGGGAGTGAAGTCGGAGTGAAACAGGGAGTGAAGCCGGGAGTGAAGCCAGGAGTGAAGCCAGAGTGAAGCCGGAGTGAAGAGGGGAGTAAAGCCGGAGTGAAGCCGGGGTGAAGCCGGGAGTGAAGCCGGGGGTGAAGCCGGGTTTGAAGAGGGGATTGAAGCCGGGAGTGATGCCAGGAGTGAAGCCGGAGTGAAGCCGGTAGTGAAGCTGGGAGTGAAGCCTGGAGTGAAGCGCGAGTGAAGCTAGGAGTGAAGCCCGAGTGAAGCCGGGGGTATAGCCCGGAGTGAAGCCGGGGTGAAGCCGGGAGTGAAGCCGGGGTGAGGCCGGGAGTGAAGCCGGAGTGAAGCCGGGAGTTAAGCCTGAGTGAAGCCGGAGTGAAGTTGGGGGTTAAGCCGGAGTGAAGGCTGAGTGAAACCGGGAGTGAAGCCGGGAGTGATGCCGGGAGTGAAGCTGGTTTGAAGCCGGGAGTGAAGTCGGAGTGAAGCAGGGAGTGAAACCGGGAATGAAGCCGGAGTGAAACAGGGAGTGAAGCCGGGAGTGAAGCCGGAGTGAATACGGGAGTGAAGTCGGAATGAAGCTGGAGTGAAGCCGGAGTGAAACTGGGAGTTAAGCCTGAGTGAAGCCGGAGTGAAGCTGGGGGTTAAGCCGGAGTGAAGCCGGGAGTGAAGCCGGAGTGAAGCCGGGAGTGAAGCCGGAGTGAAGCCGGGAGTGAAGCCGGGAGTGAAGCCGGGAGTGAAGCCGGGAGTGAAGCCGGAGTGAAGCCGGGAGTGAAGCCGGGAGTGATGCCGGGAGTGAAGCTGGAGTGAAGAAGGCAGTGAAGTCGGAGTGAAGAATGGAGTGAAGCCGGGATGAAGCCGGAGTGAAACAGGGAGTGAAGCAGGGAGTGATGCCGGGAGTGAAGCTGGAGTGAAGACGGTAGTGAAGTCGGAGTGAAGAATGGAGTGAAGCCGGGAATGAAGCCGGAGTGAAACAGGGAGTGAAGCCGGGAGAGAAACCGGAGGGAAGCCGGGAGTGAAGCTGGAATGAAGCCAGAGTGAAGCCAGGAGTGATGCCGGGAGTGAAGCTGGTTTGAAGCCGGGAGTGAAGCTGGAATGAAGCCAGAGTGAAGACGGGAGTGAAGCCGGAGTGAAGCTGGAGTGAAGCCGGAGTGAAGCCAGGAGTGATGCCGGGAGTGAAGCTGGTTTGAAGCTGGGAGTGAAGCTGGAGTGAAGCCGGGAGTGAAGTCGGAGTGAAACAGGGAGTGAAGCCGGGAGTGAAGCCAGAGTGAAGCCGGACTGAAGCCGGAGTGAAGCCTGAGTGAAGAGGGGAGTAAAGCCGGAGTGAAGCCGGGGTGAAGCCGGGAGTGAAGCCGGGGTGAAGCCGGGTTTGAAGAGGGGATTGAAGCCGGGAATGATGCCAGGAGTGAAGCCAGAGTGAAGCCGGTAGTGAAGCTGGGAGTGAAGCCTGGAGTGAAGCGCGAGTGAAGCCGGGAGTGAAGCCCGTGTGAAGCCGGGAGGTAAAGCCCGGAGTGAAGCCGGGTTGAAGCCGGGAGTGAAGCCGGGGTGAGGCCGGGAGTGAAGCCGGAGTGAAGCCGGGAGTTAAGCCTGAGCGAAGCCGGAGTGAAGCTGGGAGTGAAGCCGGAGTGAAGGCTCAGTGAAACCGGGAGTGAAGCCGGGAGTGATGCCGGGAGTGAAGCTGGAGTGAAGAAGGGAGTGAAGTCGGAGTGAAGAATGGAGTGAAGCCGGGAATGAAGCCGGAGTGAAACAGGGAGTGAAGCCGGGAGTGAAACCGGAGGGAAGCCGGGAGTGAAGCTGGAATGAAGCCAGAGTGAAGATGGGAGTGAAGCCGGAGTGAAGCTGGAGTGAAGCTGGAGTGAAGCCAGGAGTAATGCCGGGGGTGAAGCTGGTTTGAAGCCAGGAGTGAAGTCGGAGTGAAGCAGGGAGTGAAACCGGGAATGAAGCCGGAGTGAAACAGGGAGTGAAGCCAGGAGTGAAGCCGGAGTGAATACGGGAGTGAAGTCGGAATGAAGCTGGAGTGAAGCCGGAGTGAAACCGAGAGTTAAGCCTGAGTGAAGCCGGAGTGAAGCTGGGGGTTAAGCCGGAGTGAAGCCGGGAGTGAAGCCGGGAGTGAAGCCGGAATGAAACTGGGAGTTAAGCCTGAGTGAAGCCTGAGTGAAGCTGGGGGTTAAGCCGGAGTGAAGCCGGGAGTGAAGCCGGAGTGAAGCCGGGAGTGAAGCCGGGAGTGATGCCTGGAGTGAAGGCTGAGTGAAACCGGGAGTGAAGCTGGGAGTGATGGCGGGAGTGAAGCTGGAGTGAAGCCGGGAGTGAAGCTGGAGTGAAGCCGTGTGTGAAGTCGGAGTGAAGCCGGCAGTGAAGTCGGAGTAAAGCAGGGAGTGAAGCCGGGAGTGAAGCCGGAGTAAAGCCGGAATGAAGAGGGGAGTGAAGCCGGAGTGAAGCCGGAGTGAAGCCGGGGGTGAAGCCGGGGGTGAAGCCGGGGGTGAAGCCGGGGGTGAAGCCGGGGGTGAAGCCGGGTTTGAAGATGGGATTGAAGCCTGGGGTGATGCCAGGAGTGAAGCCTGGATTGAAGCGCAAGTGAAGCCGGGAGTGAAGCCGGAGTGAAGCTGGAGTGAAGCCGGAGTGAAGCCAGGAGTAATGCCGGGAGTGAAGCTGGTTTGAAGCCAGGAGTGAAGTCGGAGTGAAGCAGGGAGTGAAACCGGGAATGAAGCCGGAGTGAAACAGGGAGTGAAGCCGGGAGTGAAGCCGGAGTGAATACGGGAGTGAAGTCGGAATGAAGCTGGAGTGAAGCCGGAGTGAAACCGGGAGTTAAGCCTGAGTGAAGCCGGAGTGAAGCTGGGGGTTAAGCCGGAGTGAAGCCGGGAGTGAAGCCGGGAGTGAAGCCGGAGTGAAACTGGGAGTTAATCCTGAGTGAAGCCGGAGTGAAGCTGGGGGTTAAGCCGGAGTGAAGCCGGGAGTGAAGCCGGAGTGAAGCCGGGAGTGAAGCCGGGAGTGATGCCTGGAGTGAAGGCTGAGTGAAACCGGGAGTGAAGCTGGGAGTGATGGCGGGAGTGAAGCTGGAGTGAAGCCGGGAGTGAAGCTGGAGTGAAGCCGGGAGTGAAGCCGGAGTGAAGCCGGGAGTGAAGCCGGGAGTGATGCCTGGAGTGAAGGCTGAGTGAAACCGGGAGTGAAGCTGGGAGTGATGGCGGGAGTGAAGCTGGAGTGAAGCCGGGAGTGAAGCTGGAGTGAAGCCGGGTGTGAAGTCGGAGTGAAGCCGGCAGTGAAGTCGGAGTAAAGCAGGGAGTGAAGCCGGGAATGAAGCCGGAGTGAAGCAGGGAGTGAAGCCAGGAGTGAAGCCGGAGTAAAGCCGGAATGAAGAGGGGAGTGAAGCCGGAGTGAAGCCGGAGTGAAGCCGGGGGTGAAGCCGGGGGTGAAGCCGGGGGTGAAGCCGGGTGTGAAGCCGGGTTTGAAGATGGGATTGAAGCCGGGGGTGATGCCAGGAGTGAAGCCGGAGTGAAGCCGGTAGTGAAGCTGGGAGTGAAGCCTGGAGTGAAGCGCGAGTGAAGCCGGGATTGAAGCCCGAGTGAAGCCGGGTGGTAAAGCCCGGAGTGAAGCCGGGGTGAAGCCGGGAGTGAAGCCGGGGTGAGGCCGGGAGTGAAGCTAGAGTGAAGCCGGGAGTTAAGCCTGAGTGAAGCCGGAGTGAAGGCTGAGTGAAGCTGGGGGTTAAGCCAGAGTGAAGGCTGAGTGAAGCCGGGAGTGAAGCCACGAGTGATGCCGGGAGTGATGCCGCGAGTGAGGCCGGGAGTGAAGCCGGAGTGAAGCTGGGAGTGAAGCCGGCAGTGAAGCCGGGAGTGAAGTAGGGAGTGAAGCCTGGAGTGAAGCCGGGAGTGAAGCCTGGAGTGAAGTAGGGAGTGAAGCCGGAGTGAAGCCGGGAGTGAGGCCGGGAGTGATGCCGGGAGTGAAGGCTGAGTGAAACCGGGAGTGAAGCTGGGAGTGATGCCGGGAGTGAATCTGGTTTGAAGCCTGGAGTGAAGCTGAAGTGAAGCTGGGAGTGAAGTCGGTGTGAAGCAGGGAGTGAAGCCGGGAATGAAGCCGGAGTGAAACAGGGGGTGAAGCCGGGAGTGAAGCCAGAGTGAAGCCGGGAGTGAAGCCGGGGTGAGGCCGGGAGTGAAGCCGGAGTGAAGCCGGGAGTTAAGCCTGAGTGAAGCCGGAGTGAAGCTGGGGCTTAAGCCGGAGTGAAGGCTGAGTGAAACCGGGAGTGAAGCCGGGAGTGATGCTGGGAGTGAAGCTGAGTGAAACCGGGAGTGAAGTCGGAGTGAAGAATGGAGTGAAGCCGGGAATGAAGCCGGAGTGAAACAGGGAGTGAAGCCGGGAGAGAAACCGGAGGGAAGCCGGGAGTGAAGCTGGAATGAAGCCAGAGTGAAGACGGGAGTGAAGCCGGAGTGAAGCTGGAGTGAAGCCGGAGTGAAGCCAGGAGTGATGCCGGGAGTGAAGCTGGTTTGAAGCCGGGAGTGAAGTTGGAGTGAAGCAGGGAGTGAAACCGGGAATGAAGCCGGAGTGAAACAGGGAGTGAAGCCGGGAGTGAAGCCGGAGTGAATAGGGGAGTGAAGTCGGAATGAAGCTGGAGTGAAGCCGGAGTGAAACTGAGAGTTAAGCCTGAGTAAAGCCGGAGTGATGCTGGTGGTTAAGCCGGAGTGAAGCCGGGAGTGAAGCCGGAGTGATGCCGGGAGTGAAGCCGGGAGTGATGCCGGGAGTGAAGGCTGAGTGAAACCGGGAGTGAAGCCGGGAGTGATGCCGGGAGTGAAGCTGGAGTGAAGACGGGAGTGAAGTCGGAGTGAAGAATGGAGTGAAGCCGGGAATGAAGACGGAGTGAAACAGGGAGTGAAGCCGGGAGTGAAACCGGAGGGAAGCCGGGAGTGAAGCTGGAATTTAGCCAGAGTGAAGACGGGAGTGAAGCCGGAGTGAAGCTGGAGTGAAGCCGGAGTGAAGCCAGGAGTGATGCCGGGAGTGAAGCTGGTTTGAAGCCGCGAGTGAAGCTGGAGTGAAGTCGGGAGTGAAGTCGGAGTGAAGAGGGAGTGAATCCGGGAGTGAAGCCAGAGTGAAGCCGGGAGTGAAGCCGGAGTGAAGCCTGAGTGAAGAGGGGAGTAAAGCCGGAGTGAAGCCGGGGTGAAGCCGGGAGTGAAGCCGGGAGTGAAGCCGGGGGTGAAGCCGGGTTTGAAGAGGGGATTGAAGCCGGGAGTGATGCCAGGAGTGAAGCCGGAGTGAAGACGGTAGTGAAGCTGGGAGTGAAGCCTGGAGTGAAGCGCGAGTGAAGCCGGGAGTGAAGCCCGAGTGAAGCCGGGGGGTAAAGCCCGGAGTGAAGCCGGGGTGAAGCCGGGAGTGAAGCTGGGGTGAGGCCGGGGTGAGGCCGGGAGTGATTCCGGAGTGAAGCCGGGAGTTAAGCCTGAGTGAAGCCGGACTGAAGCCGGAGTGAAGCTGGGGGTTAAGCCGGAGTGAAGGCTGAGTGAAGCCGGGAGTGAAGCCACGAGTGATGCAGGGAGTGAAGCTGGAGTGAGGCCGGGAGTGAAGCCGGAGTGAAGCTGGGAGTGAAGCCGGGAGTGACGCCGGGAGTGAAGCCGGGAGTGAAGCCGGGAGTGAAGTAGGGAGTGAAGCTGGGAGTGAAGCCGGGAGTGAAAACGGAGGGAAGCCGGAGTTAAGCTGGAGTGAAGCCGGAGTGAAGCCAGGAGTGATGCCGGGAGTGAAGCCGGAGTGAATACGGGAGTGAAGTCGGAATGAAGCTGGAGTGAAGCCGGAGTGAAACCGAGAGTTAAGCCTGCGTGAAGCCAAGTGAAGCTGGGGGTTAAGCCGGAGTGAAGCCGGGAGTGAAGCCGGGAGTGATGCCGGGAGTGAAGCTGGTTTGAAGCCGGGAGTGAAGCTGGAGTGAAGCCGGGAGTGAAGTCGGAGTGAAACAGGGAGTGAAGCCGGGAGTGAAGCCAGAGTGAAGCCAGGAGTGAAGCCAGAGTGAAGCCGGAGTGAAGAGGGGAGTAAAGCCGGAGTGAAGCCGGGGTGAAGCCGGGAGTGAAGCCGGGGGTGAAGCCGGGTTTGAAGAGGGGATTGAAGCCGGGAGTGAGGCCAGGAGTGAAGCCGGAGTGAAGCCGGTAGTGAAGCTGGGAGTGAAGCCTGGAGTGAAGCCGGAGTGAAGCCGGGAGTTAAGCCTGAGTGAAGCCGGAGTGAAGTTGGGGGTTAAGCCGGAGTGAAGGCTGAGTGAAACCGGGAGTGAAGCCGGGAGGGATGCCGGGAGTGAAGCTGGTTTGAAGCCGGGAGTGAAGTCGGAGTGAAGCAGGGAGTGAAAACGGGAATGAAGCCGGAGTGAAACAGGGAGTGAAGCCGGGAGTGAAGCCGGAGTGAATACGGGAGTGAAGTCGGAATGAAGCTGGAGTGAAGCCGGAGTGAAACTGGGAGTTAAGCCTGAGTGAAGCCGGAGTGAAGCTGGGGGTTAAGCCGGAGTGAAGCCGGGAGTGAAGCCGGAGTGAAGCCGGGAGTGAAGCCGGGAGTGATGCTGGGAGTGAAGCTGGAGTGAAGAAGGGAGTGAAGTCGGAGTGAAGAATGGAGTGAAGCCGGGATGAAGCCGGAGTGAAACAGGGAGTGAAGCCGGGAGTGAAACCGGAGGGAAGCCGGGAGTGAAGCTGGAATGAAGCCAGAGTGAAGACGGGAGTGAAGCCGGAGTGAAGCTGGAGTGAAGCCGGAGTGAAGCCGGAGTGAAGCCAGGAGTGA